>NW_024062826.1:0-600000 GCF_006381635.1 Hibiscus syriacus | reverse complement strand
TCTGGTAATATGGTTTACACGCAATATCTCCAATTTTTTAGAAATTTTCATAATACACGTCAGTATAGTTTGGGATCTGCGATATTGGCATTCTTGTACTGTAAGATGTGCAAGGCATTAGTAATCATCAATAATATTAATACAACATAAATCGGTGGAAGTCTAATGTTGCTACGATCGTGGGCTTGACACAGACTTTCATTTTTAACACCGATTAGTCGAACACCGATTGACTCTCCTCTTTTCGGAAGGTAATATATTTTCTCTATTTTAATTTAAATTATTAATTAGAATTTATTTATTGTGATTAAAAATAAGTAACAGATATTATTTTGATATATTGATGAAGACATAAAATAAAAAGGACGTGACTAGTGCATAATAATATTAAAGAGTTTCGGTTGAACATCGAAATTTATAGCAAAAAGAAGGTAAATAATATGATATGATATGATATGATATGATATGATATGATATGATATGATATGATATGATATGATATGATATGATATGATATGATATGATATGATATGATATGATATGATATGATATGATATGATATGATATGATATGATATGATATGATATGATATGATATGATATGATATGATATGATATAATATGATATAATATAATATGATATAATATGATATAATATAATATAATAATAATACTATTTAATCTAATTTAGTTTATTTAAATTCATTTATTTCTTTATATTTATTTCTTTATTTATAATTTTACCTGATGAATTAATTTTTGGAGGCCTAATTTTATAATATAAATATAAAATAATATTTATTTATTTATACTTTTATATTTTCGTGTCTAATTGATTTTTATAAATTTTAATTTTACAGTTTAATTGGAGGTCGTACATAGATGAAGAAATTTTAGCTTGTGTGCTAGTTGATGTTTTGGATGGTTGTTAATATTGGGGTGTGATAACTCCATAAAAAAGCCATATTTAGGGCATTTTCACTTAAGTTTTTGACTGTCTAAGAGATCATATAGTATCATATAGATGCATATAGGAGCATATAGTTACATATAGTGGAAATATATTTTGTCGTGACAATTTTTTTGTAAATGGTGTTGTGTTATGGGGAAGAAGTTTTGTTTAATGATGTGCAGGATTTAGGAGCAAGGATAAGAAAGGAAAATTACCGTGACATGCTGGAAATGCTGAGAAGAATGCAAATGCCAACTCGGATGACATTTTAGAAGCGAAAAAGACAAATGAAGATGTTTTTAAGAGCCAAATGTCCCTGTCTTTACGTGCCTTCAGCTGCCAGACACCTAGGAGGGAACTTATGCCACCTGGGTCAGTTGATCCTGTAGGTACGTATGCCCAACTGCAAGTCTCCCAAGATGGACCACTACTAGCTGCCCAGAAGGGGACCATTGCCACCTGTGCAGCACCCTTCACGTGAAGGAAACCAGTTCGGGGGTCCTAGGAATTTTAACACAAATTCCTAGGTTTATTCCCCACTATAAATAGAATATGAAGCCACCAGACTTAAGGACCTACTTTTAAACGCCGTTTGAGCTTAATTTCAGAAGAAAAATGTCTATCATTTTTTCGTCTGTCAATCATTTTAGTAGTGGAATTCCTCCATTAACAAACTAGAGGGAGTGGCGAGCTAGGCGTCCGAGAGGAGCTAGCGAGCTATGGCGAGCTAGGCGTCCGAGAGGAGCTAGCGAGCTAGGGCAGTTCGTGGTGGCCGATGGAAGCTATGGCAGTGTACATTGAAGGCTTTTCCTCTATCCCTTTATTGTTTGTATCACTTATCATATTTGGATTGTATGGATCGAATGAACTTTATGCATTGTTGCTTGGAATATTCGAACCCCACCATGAACTAGCTTTATTTGATGGGAGTTCATTATGGATACTTAAGTTTTATTTTAATGGATGGTTATTTTTGTATGCTTTTATTTGCTTTGCTTATGATGTTTAATGCCTTAAGGTTGTAGGAGCTATGATATTAGTCATTCCTTAGGAGAATGCTTAGTGTTTGAGAGAATAACTAAGTAACATATCTTTAGTGTTCGAGAAAAACTAGGGAGGATCCACATAATAAAGGGTTCTAGATGACACACAAATGCGCGTCATTGAAGCCGCCGTCATAAATCTCAGATGACACGTAATTGTGTGTCATAAATCTATGACGCGCATTGAGCGTCATTGAAGCCCCCGTCATAAATGAATATGACACACATTTGTGTGTCATAAATTTATGACACGCATTTATGACTTACATTTACGACTTACATTGCGTGTCATTGAAGCACACCTCATTAAAAAAGATGACACACATTCGTGTGTCGTGATTATATATCATAAATTATACATATATTTTAGATTGACAAATAATCAAACTAAATCACATTTAATGCCTCATAATACTAAATATATATATCATATATATATAAGCAATCCATTTGCATACAATATATTAACATTAAGTTATAAAAAATATTATAATCATATGTCGATACAAAATATCACGACATAATAAAGTTTGCCACATAAGATACCCATTCTTTGCGAATAATATCAATGTCATCATCCGTGTATTCTTCCTTCCTATCGCCAACCTAAGTAAAAAATATGAAATAAGTATATAATTTATACTTATTTAAAGTGAAGTATATAACTATCAAAGAGTACTAAAATGACCAATTTTACATATGCATTCTTTGAAGCATATATAAAAATAAACTTTACACATTTAATTAGTAAAACTTCCCATATAAGTTATATACATTATCACGACACGAATTCATAGTTTTCAGTCTTGCAAACAAGTACTAGCATTAATTTGTTTAGAATAACATCATACTTCAAGTCCATATGATAGTTGTATGATTAATGTGTATGTATGATATGATAGATCTCCTTAAATGAATTCAACAATAGTCCTAGTTCACATAAAATTAGTTACCGCTCCCTGCTCTGATTAGCCATGAACTGTACTATCTATGCTGCACAAAGAAGAATTGAAACCAAAACCTATGTCTCTCCACCAAATGCATCTAATATCTAGATAAGTAGCATTGACTTTACCTTGCAGCAGATGCTAGTTTAAACCCATAGTACTGCAGCTTTATTTTCCTGCAAACCTCAGTTACAACAACTGCCCACATGGTGACTATAGTAAAAACACCTAATACAGTAAGCATGTACGGCCACCAACTCACGACACTGCCTGTGGATGCAAGAAACCAATAATGATGCACACTGAAAAAAATGCAGAAGACGCGTATAGTTGATGTCCATATATACAGAAAACCAACGTCGTTGCAGTTGAGCAAATAATCACTAAAGTACTAGTGTACAAATACAATTTTCACACCACTTTCCTCACCCTCCTATGACCCACATACTGAATTACTTTCATTAAAATAGCTACAGAATGTACTTTTTACAATGAAATCAAATTTTGGTACCACAGCTTCAGGCTACCTACCTAGTCAAACTTAATTTGTTAATTAATAACTGCTTAGGATATTTTTACTTATTACTAATAAGAATTTTTCATGGAAAACAGAAATCATGAAATCATTTTTTTACTTTTAAAACGTGACAGTTTTTGAACTAAAAAGTTATAATTCTGACAAAAGCTCCATCCAACTTAAGAAGACGACCTTAGTCAGCACATATGGCATACCTGAGAGTTGAGTCAACATCTCATACAACGTATCTGTGCATCTAGTTAATATTCCAACACGTATAATTAGAGACAAACCTTGACCTGAAACACACAAGTAGTGAATTACGAAGGCCACAATACTCAAAACATCGCAGTAATGTGCAGCTTCATTACTTTCAAAATGTAAGAAAACAGATCTTTAAAAAGCACACCAATTTTATATGAACTTTACTTGACTTTGGACAAGGTGAAAGGCTGAAACTTTTAATGAATTTATATAACTTCTATAATCTTGGATAAAAGCATATTTCTCGTCTCAAGGTGAACATATGGGAAGAATATCACTATTTCATATTATTTCCTCCAATCCAACATAAGGTCTCTGCACATCGAATAAACTCTTTTGCTTAAAGCTCGATTTCCAGAGTTTTCCTCATTATAGATTCTAGAGAAAATAACCACTAGCTTTACATTTTTTTGGTTTGTTACTCAGTTGTTCTTATTAAATTAAACACTTGTTGTAACAATTGAAATAAATAAGGAATAAATGTAATAAGATTGATACCAAATCCGGATTCTGATATCATATCACAGATCTATGTCATAGTCATTGCACCACAAACCAAAAGTAAAGCAGTCACCATCACATGCTTAACCCTGCAAAATCCATAAGAATTTAGTTTACAAATAAAAGCTTAAACATAAGGCATATATGGAAAAAATGAATAGAGAACATGTGAAAATTATGTTTAAGTTTTATTCCAGGAAAAAGGCTGAATATGCGTCATATCCTTCCAATTTCTTGTGAGAAACAAAAGCATCATAAATTGTTGCTTTCATGTTTATATTGCTAAAGTACAAGTAACTGGCTGCATAAATTGAATAAGGAAGAGAATAGCAAGCAACTATAATAGCTTCTAGTATTGCAAAGCCAAGTGAAATCCACCATCTGCAATTAAAGAATAATAACATGCTTTGTAAACGTCCAAGTAACATTTTCAAGAATTATACATGTGGCAAGGACTCATCTTACTCCTTGAGAGGAAAAAATAGACACATATATAACTCTTAATATTCTCGTGACCATCGAATCCCTCCTTCTGCAACTTCACTAAGGATGGAACAATATGACAGAGTACATGCTTCAGTCAATTTGAGAGAACACACATGAGAATGCATCAAAAATAAAATAATTCATAAAACAAAAGAAATTTTAGCCAAAAGTCATATTCAATGGAGTATCTTTCCCTTGGAAAGAAAAGGTATACACATCTTATTTCTTTCTTTTTTTAATATAAGTTAACAAATATGTCTACAAAGATCCTAGACACTGGTTGCCAGGACTAAATGAACAAGAAAGGTTTACAACCACTCCTAAATACACTACAGAAGACCAATACCACAAAATATGAAGTGATTCCTAGTTCTGTACATTTATCCAATAACAAGGTAGTAATTTTATTCCAACTGAAAGAAAGCGACTAAAATATATTGATAATCAAATGAAAAAACAAACCCGAGATTATATAGGCTGGCATTTAGATCTCCGGTATGTGTTGCTTCAAATAAAGCTCAAGAACATGGTTCAATAGCTTAATACCTGCATAAATTCAAGATTTAAGCAAAAATTTCAGAAAAACGGAAAAACCAATGATACATTGTTTTTAACAAACTATGACTCTTACTAAGAATCAATGACAACGTAATTTCAGCAAAAGCATGTCTGAGGCAATTAGCTAAGCATCAAATTGATTATGATTTCATGATACTTAAGCATCCTGAGTAGCAACAAGAATGCTCAGATGCTTAGAACAATTTAAAGGTCCATATGTATGAACTCACCAATTCCTAGCCCACGATATGGTGCTAAAACACCTAATGTCATGATGTACACACAGATGGCCCCACCTTCCTCTAAGCAATTGATCCAACACAGATGTCACTGTAATATGCTGAGTTAGCAAGCAAATGTGTGTGATTGTTAGAATAACATGCTAACTTTTAAATTATACATGTCATTTTCCAACTTAATCTCTCATCAGGCCCCAACTCGTGTAATATGATATATGAGTGTGTGCATGTGTAGCCATCCACAATTTGTTTCAAACAATCAAATTGAAAATAATAACATTTATTATTTCTAACTATAAATGCACCATACTAGTAATTGATGTTAAATGTTGAAGGCATTGTGAAAAAAGACATCTCAAACATGCTCTGCACATTGCTAAGATCGTAGAATTAGATGAGGCTAGTCACTCAAAACTTCAATCGAGTCTATTTCTTTGAGCATGACCTAAGGATTAAGGAGAAAAAACAAATATGCAATTACCAAGGTAGAAGAAAGTTATAGAATAAATACTCTCCAAAATCTAACAGGTTTTGAAATTTCTATAGTTTCAGTGTTATAGACCATCAAAGCTCAATAAGTGCCCTCCAATGCAGGGTAGCAAATTTCAGAATTGGGAAATCTTTAGCTAGGGATTTTATGAATTGAAAATTCTCCAGAAAAAAAATTACTTATAGCTACTACCTATAGCTTAAAAGTTCAAAAGAAATATAGGATAAGGATGGATCACTTAACGTTTAATAATATGTAGAAGATCATGGAAGAATCAATAAATGCACCAAATACAATCAGTAGCATATGAGTGCAAGGTAGCACAAGCACAACAACAGAATTGAAGAGTGTTTTTGAGGCATAAACTGAACAATATCTAGTCATTCCTTTGTTTCAATAAACCCCCAAAAAATTGACAATTGAAAAATAATTAAATGTGATAGTTATTAAATGCCTCCGAACACAATCAATAGAACAATGTAATCTAAAGTGGAACTATTTAATCCAACAAATAAATTACTTTTGTCAATAATCAAATGGGAGCACACTGAACTGACAACTTACAATACCTTATTTGTATTAAAGGCCACATATCATCAAAACTCAACGTAAATCAAACCAAAAAAGACCAACAATTAACCAATACAAAGAACAAAAAAAGAGAAATGAATGCATAAATCAAGACCAACAGCTTAAATTCCTTAATTTACTAAAGAACTTCGATAAATTTTCCTTAGATGAAATATACAGAAGAACGACAAAGAAAACCCCAAGATTCAAAAAGAAACAATTACGAAGAGAAAACCCCAAACAAGAATCAAACACAACAACGGGAGAATAACAGCTTTATAAAGAAAATAACGAAAACCCAGAAAAGATTGGGGGGAGGAAAGGAGGCAAACCAAGCTTTGTGAATTTACCGGAAGCCAGAGCATCGACGTAGTACTTTTCGTTGAAACGAATGGGGAAGATAGTAGTGTTGAGCTTCTTTAATAGCATCACGTTCTTGTCCCTCACACCATGGAGTTATATTGCTACTTCTCGACAAATCGCCATTATTATTAACTCTCCAAGAAAAACAAAAGATTTGGGGAGGGGGATATAACAATGGCATGGTGAGGGGATTGTATGGACAAAGATAGATTTGTTGTGTGTGAAAACAGAGGAAAGGTAGGCTTTGAAATTTTACAGCGGGAAAGCATGCGTACATGATGAAAATTATGAGGGAAATTAAAAGACTACTTTTAGAGATGACACACAATGAAAAGTGTACTCTGTGTGTTTGCTAATTTTTTTGGATTATGACTATTAAATATGACACAAATTATTGTAAGTCATAAATCGTTCAGATTTTAAGAAACATGACATTTTTTATGACACACATTTTTTGCAAGTCATAAATTAGCGTGTGTCATTGTTCGTGTGTCATTAAAGGTATATTTTATTGTAGTGCTTAGATATAAGACTATAATGCTCGGTTGAGAGGTTAGATGCTAGTGTTGACGCTGAGTGGTATTACCATGACATATTATGTTGATCTGAATCAATAGGATCCCTGCACCTACTAAAGCCGAGAGGTATTGCCATGACATCCTCAACCTGTCAAGTACCTTGACTAGGGATAACTAGGGCACCATTGGTAAACTCTGTCGGGCAAGCAAGGCATAGAAGTAATACCATCCTGAGAAAATAGGCTTAAGTTTCCTAAGTGACTCCTATCTTTTATTCCCACAATAGCTTATTGTGTGAGGATTCTAAAGTCATTTTATTCAAATCCAGTGTTTACATTTCATTTTGCCTTTATATTTTCAATTGATTAAACTACACTTAATTTATTTTTGCCAAGACATTTCCATCCATTTTGCCACGACATCCATATTTGCTCTCACATCACACTATCATTTCATTCCCACCAACATCCTTTTCATTTTACCTCAGCATTCTCATTTGTACATACCATCACTAACTATAGTTAGGTGAAGTAGTTCCTTGTTGTGATTAAACTTATAAATTTCCTCCAATCCCTATGGACATGATACTCACTCATCGTTGTATTACTTGTTTGATTGTGTATACTTGCATATATTCTGCGAGCATATTTAGTAATCACAAATCGCAGACAGGGTGTTGTTACACTATTGATTCATTTTGCTTTTGTTGAGATACAGTTTTTGGATCGAGTGTTGAGGTAGTTTTTAGATACAGGGATTATTACCCCTTGCACATATTAGATAGACGGGGTAAGCACAACGTGAATTGGGTTGCAAAGCACGCAAACTACGTTAATGCTTGGAACAACAAAGTTTCATACTTGCCACCTCTTGATTCAATTCAAGATGATGATTTTAATTTTGAGACTTTGGCTTACCTTCAGTATTATTGGGATCATGGAAAGTGGTACCTGACGATGTTGGGAGAAAGGCAGTAATTTTAAAAAATATAAGAAAAAAATTGGTACAACCGATAAATTTATACCGAGTGGAAGTGAGAGCTCATCTCAACAACATGAAGGGAAAACATCACAACTGTTTGATTATTCTTCTGTTCTAGCATACATACCCGAGTTTATGCATCCTCAAGCACCATCTACTCTCCCATGTTTGAATTGACGTATGACTTTGATCAAATGACATATATGATCTTAAATATGACTATTTGTCAGTCTACGTTTCTAGGAAGGATATAAGAGCAAAGTGGTGGAATGGTAAAGCATAGTGGTGGGAATATATTTACAACACCAGCTGATACTCCCCCAATGAATGAGGAGGATGAGTACCATACTCCTAAGCAACCGCAACAGCCACAACGCATCAGACGTCCGCCTCGACATTATCATTCCACAACACCCCAACATCGACAAGAATTATAATGTCAATTGTTATTTGTATAAAAATTAACAGTAAATAAAATGTTATTATATCTTAAAATTAAATATTTAAATTATATTAGTATTTTCTAAACATAAGTAAATATGTTTTTTAGAATTTTTTTACCTTAAATTAAATATTTAAATTTTATTCTTATTATATTTTAAAATTAATATAAAAATATATTTTTCAAGGCAAGTAAGTACCCTTGTCCCAATGGTTGCTGGAAACAGCTAAATATATTAAATTAAATAAAATTAAAACCTTCAATTGGGTGACGACACATGTCATGATATTTGACACTACTAACGCACGACATTATCTAATTCAAAGATTAAATTAGTTTTAAGTTATTAAAATTAGAACTAAATTGATAGAATCTATAAGTAAAAGTGACCAAATGTGTAATTATATCAATTTTATTAAATTTTAAAAGTTAAGATGATATAAAATATATAAATTAATTCTATTTTTTTTTAAAATTACGACTAAATTGATAGAATATAAAAGCATAAGTGACAAAATGTGTAATTATATCAATTTTATTAAATTTTAAAAGTTAATACGGGGTGAGGTAAAAAACATAAAGTAATTTTAATTTATTAAAATTATGACTAAATTGATAGAATATATAAGTCAAACTGACCAAATGTGTAATTATATCAATTTGAATAATTTTAAAATCTAAGATGATATAAAATATATATTTTTAAGTTGGATAATAATAAAAAATTATATTTTTAATAATTAACAATAAAATATATATTTAAATTTAATTCGATAATAAAATATATTTAATAAGTTAAGATAAAAATAATATATTTTTAAAGTTAAAATACATAAATTATTATATTAAAAGTATATAAATTAATTCTAATTTTTAAATTTATGACTAAATTGATAGAATATAATAGTATAATTGACCAAACGTGTAATTATATCAATTTTATTAAATTTTAAAATTAATATGAGATAAAAATATAAAGTAATTTTAATTATTAAAATTAGGACTAAATTGATAGAATATATAAGTAAAAGTGACCAAATGTGTAATTATACAAATTTTATTAAATTTTAAAAGTTAAGATGAGATAAAATATATAATTAATTTTAGTTTTTAAAATTTCAACTAAATTGATAGAGTATAAATGAAAAAATGTGTAATAATATCAATTTTATTAAATTTTAAAAGTTAAGATGAGAAAAAATATATATTTTTATGTTAGATAAGAATAAAAAATTATATTTTTAATAAATAACAATAAAATATATTTTTAATTTAATTTTATAATAAAACATATTTAATAAGTTAAGATAAAAATAAAATTATTTTTAAACTTAAAATACATAAATTATTATAAAATAAAGTTAATTATTATAAAAAATTCAAATTTATACATACAAATACATATATGATTACTGGTGAGGCCTATATCTTGGTAGATTTGGACATATCTTTTTTGAATGATCTTCTCCCCTACATAATCCGCATCTCTTTGGTTGACCTTTCTCTTGAGCATGAAAATCTATACTGGTATGAATATGACTGGACTCAGGTCGACCCTTTGGACTTATACGAAGCATTGGATTTGGCATCCATTCGTCGTGATCCTTTTTCAGCCAATATGATTTATTTGGGATCTGTTTGAACGCATAGCTGTAGACATTTAATATCTTATGTAGGTGAAAGCATTCATCAACATAACTGTATACACTTACACCTGCATACATACATGCAACAACTGCATGAGCACATGGATATCTCCATGCTTGAAAGCGACCACAATGACACTATTTATATCGTAAATCAACTGTAAATGTTTAGCTTTCTCCTCATTCGTTAAGGCATATGCATGACACAACAATAATATGACCAACTAGGTCGAAATTATGAACAAGCATTGATGTTGCTAATCACTCGTTTTCTTCCATTGCTTCCACCACTGTAGGAGCTCAAGTTTGACCTCTATTTATGAAACACTCAATCTCCTTGCCTTTATCGGACCAAACCTTAGCCAACCTAAAGTATGTCTCTTTCACCACACTTGCTATTCGGAGATGACGTGTACCTTTAGTACTGAATTAATGGCCTCAGCAAGGTTTGATGTCATGTGTCTGTATTGCTGACCCTCATCGTATGCTTGCGACCATTTTTCTCACTGTATTTTTGAAGCCTACTTCCAAACACGCCGATCATCATAAAATACCTTCAAATTCTTCAACCTCTTATCAAAATTTAGTCAGCATAGTTCGTATCATGTTTTATAATATATATATATATATTGTATTAAACCTCAATTAAAAAAACCACATAAAGCAATAGACACATGTTGAAACTAAAATTTACCTATATTTACTATCTCGCTACGAATGCGGCGTTATGAAACTAATCGATACTATTCTTACCAATATTGCGGATACAAAATGTGGGATATGCATGCGGAGGTATACAACGACTTCCATTTTGTTTAATTTCTGCCAAAATGCTTGTTCCTCGATCGGATATCAAGCAAAGTCCATCTTCTCGATCGATATATTGATGTAGATTGGTCAAAAAAATCCCAAGACTATGTTGTCTCTCTTTTAACAATGGCGAATGCAATTAAGAAGATATTTCCTTCACCATCATATGCAACTGCCATCAACAATACATGCTTATATTGACCATACAACCATGTACCATCTACTTGGACCATACGTTTGTAAAATGTAAATCCTTCTATGTATGACTTGAATGCCCAAAAAAGTATAAAATATTTTCTTCCCTGTAACAAGTTGATCTTCTTCGTCATATGAAGGCATGGTTTGAGAATTCACTATGCTTCCTGGGATGAATCACTTTATTGCTTGTAACAAATTTGGTAGATCATTGTACGATGTATCCCAATCTCCATATGTCAGCTTCATTGCCTTCATTTTTGCATTCCAAACCTTGTCGTATTTTTCTTGGTATCCAAGTTGGCTTTGAATAGATGCAATTAACACTGAACAAGGGATCCTTAGATTCTTTTCAACCAACACCTTCACGTATTCACATATTACATTGCATTCCAATAGTCGATGGTCTTGTTCGATTGAGTTTAACAAACATGTGTGATGACCATTATACCTTGTTATGACCCAAGCATCGTGCCTATGAATTTTGGACACTCTGATCTTCCACTTGCACTCTGGCCCATATTTAACACACTTTGCATATACGGTTTTTGGTTTGGACTTTGCAACATGGATATTAGCATGGCCCTTGATGCAATACTTTAATCGCCAACGTAGCTTCTTTTTTTCCTCTAAATTGCATCCCAACCGAAAAATTCACCAGAATTTTTAAATGATTCAACTATGTGGTATGAAGGTATATGTGGTATGTCTGGGAATTCTGGTGCCCTCATTGCATTATAATTTATCTCATACATGTGAGGGGTTGGTTGATATGGTGTCATAACTTTATCAGTGGCTAGGTTAGGTGCACCACCACAGTAAAAATTATCATCGTCGGCCAAAACGGGTTCCTCATTTTCTTCATATTTGCTGGAATCATCATGGATTTCTCCCCATCAATTTTTAACATCAACAATAAATTCCGAATGATATATGTTACTCTCCTCATATTCTACTGCTACAGACGTTCAACCGACTTCATTTCCACTTTCCAATAGCGCTATAAAATTGTTTATAGATATGTATGTCGGATTCTCAAACTCAATTCCAAAAGCCATTTGAGATTAATTTCTAGCCATATTTCTTGATGACCCAGAACATCAGATATCTTACGCACATCAACAAATAACTCAATATCTACAATATTTGTTGACTTATGTAATCCAATCATGGTTCCAATATCATCTTCTTCTTCAACTGGTACTGTAACATATCTAATTGGATTTGGACATACCATAAACATGTACTTTAAACCATCAACTGTAGCTTGAATTTTAATTTCTATCATGTTGGGATTCGAATGAAGCTCAATTGAACAACTGAATGTTACCAAGAGGCGATGAATTGACTTTTTGAGTATAGGGAGTAAGGAGTAAAAAGATATAAGAATTTTGCACGAGGATTTATAGTGGTTCGACTTCTCAACCAAGTCTACATCCACTACCTTAGCTCCTCACTAAGGATTTTCTAACAAATTAACTAATTTGTTCTTTCATTTTACAGGATCAAGATATAACCTTTACACTCCCTAGCTTTTCACAGGCTAAGCTAGAACCAATCCCCTTTTACAAAAGGTTTAAAAATGTAAACAAGAAAACCTCACAAGGTAGATGTTTACAAAACTAAGTTCACAAAAAAAGATTTGCAATAAGCTCAAACACACTAATATTTACAAGAGAAAGGAAAATAAGAATGAAAAACTCTTTTATTATGTTTGATTGCTTGGATAGGTTTTCTAACCATTCTTCAAGTGTCCGCAACTTATTTTTATAAGTTGGAATGAGTTTGTGACCGTTTCTAGCTGTTGGAGATGATTTGGAGCCGTTGGGGATAATTTTTATACAAAATAAAACTACCCAGGATAGGGAGTATTGGTACTCCTTTAATGAGCATCAATACTACCTTTGTAATATTTAAACAAACTAGCCATTAAAGACCGTTGGGCTTGACAATATCGATATTATGATCATGGTATCAATACTACTGTGTAAAGTAGTATCGATACCCCCTTGGAATCGGTACCTATTTTGTATTCTGGAATTTGAGTAATTTAGAAAACAACTGGTAGTATCAATACTATCTAGAGAGTATAGATACTTCTTTTACCTTTGGTATTGGTACCATGTGAACAATATCGATATTGTTCATGCAGTATTGATACTGTGAGAACAATATCAGTACTACTGATAACTCTATAAAAAAGCCATATTTAGGGCTTTTCACTTAAGTTATTGACGGTCTAAGAACTCATATATGATTATATAGATGTATTTAAGAGCATATAGTTGCATGTGGTGGAAATATATTTTGTCGTGGTATTTTATTTTGTAAACAGTGTTGCGTTATGGGGAAGGTGTTTTGTTTGATGATGTGTAGGATTTGGGAGCACGTATAAGCAAAGCGAATTGACGTGACTGCTGAGTAGAATGCAAATGCCAAATCAGATGGAATTTTAGAAGCGGAAAAGATGAAATATAATTATATTTTCAAGAGCCAGTTGTCCTTGTCTTCACGTGCCCTCAACCGTTAGTCAACTAGGAGGGAACATCTACCATCTAGGTCGACTAATCATGTCGGGACCACATCCAACTATATGCCACCCAGTAGGGGACCACACCTAGCTGTCCAAGAGTGGACCATTGCCACATCTGCTCACTCCTTCATGTAAAAGAAACCTCTTCGGGGTATCCTAAGAATTTTAACACAAATTCCTAGGTTTATTCCCATATAAATAGGAGATGAAGCCACCATAAGAAAGGACACTTTACACGCAGTTTTGAGCTTAATTTCAGAGAAAAAAAGGTCTCTCATTTTTTCGTCAATCATTTTTTCCGTGGCATTCCTTTGCTATTTTGAGCAGTGCACGTCGAAGGCTTTTCCTCATTCCCTTTGCTGTTTGATTTCATTTATCTTATTTTGGTTGTATGGAACAGATTAATTTCATGCCTTGTTGCTTGGAATATTCTAACCCCACCATGAACTTGTCTTATTTGTAGGAGTTCCTAATGGATACTTAAGTTTTATTTTAATGGATATTTATTTTGTTTGTGCTGTTATTTTTTTTTGCTTATGATGTTTAATGCCTTAAGGTTATAGGACTATGAGAGTAGCCATTCCTTAGGAGAATACTTAATGTTCGAGAGAATGACTAAGTAGCATATCCTCAGTGTTCGAGAGAAACTAAGGAGGATCCACGTAAGCAAGGGGTTCTAGATAGTAACTAGACCTAATCCAACCTTAGAATAAGGTTAGGATTTCAATCGACTAAAAGGAGTAGTGCTCGGTCGAGAGGTTAGATGCTAGTGCTGATGTTGATTAGTATTGCCTGACATATTCTGTTATCTGAACCAATAGGATCCCTGCACCTGCTAAAGCCAAGAGGTATTGCCAAAACATCTTCAACCTGTCGAGTCCATTGACTAGAGATATCATAGGACTAGAGATAACATAGGGCACCTTTAGTAAACTCTGTCAAGCAAGTAAGGCATAGAAGTAAGACAATCCTGAGAAATTAGACTTAAGTTTTCTAAGTGACTCCTATCATTCATTCCCTTAATAGCTTGTTATGTGAGAAGTCTACAGCCATTTTAATCAAATCCAGTGTTTACATTTCATTTTTCCTTTACATTTTCAATTGATTCTACTACACTCAATTTAGTTTTGCCAAGACATTTCCATCCACTTTGCCAAGACATCTCTATTTGCTACCATATTACATTACACCATTATTCCATTCCCACCAATATCCATTTCGTTTTTCCACAACATTCTCATTTGTATATACTATTACTAACTATACTTAGGTGAAATAGTTAATTGCTTTGATTGAACTTATAAATTTCCTCCAATCCCAGTGGAGACATTACTCACTCATCACTGTATTACTTGTTCGATTGTGTATACTTGCACATATTTTCGCAACCATATTTAGTAGTCACAATTTGCGAAAAACGTTTTTAGCGCTATTGCCGATGATTGGTAATTGGAAGTTAATTAGTTTTGTCATAGCATTATTATTTTACTTTTTCATTTTTTATATATAGTTTTACTTATTATTTTCCTTATCTTTTTCCTTATCTTTTTCAGGTTTTTCTTGGTGTATGAACAGAAGACACTCTGCTGAGCCATTAGAACCAATTGAACCTGAGATTCAGAGGTTTTTTAGGCAAAGAAGACGTGCTCAACGTGCAAACATGTATCAAATTGGAAATCAAAGTATTGGTCATTAGGAAGATCAGAATGTCGAGGCAATCCCAAATACTGGGAATACAACCAGACCTCGTGTTATTCGTGATCACTTAAATACTTTCTTGGACGACTTAAATATAGGAATTGTGTCACCCAAGATTCAGGCAACCCATTTTGAGCTCAAACCTATCATGTTCAATATGTTAAATTCTATAGGGCAATTTAGAGGCATGCTAAATGAAGATGCCAGACAACATATTCGTAACTTCTTGGAAGTGTGTGATTCTTTCCGACAACAATGAGTGCACGAAGATGTATTAAAGTTAAAGCTATTTCCATATTTTCTGTATGACCAAGGACTTGGTTGAGTAGTGTTCCAGCAGGTTCGATGAAGTCTTGGACTGATCTATGCAAAAGTTTTTTACTACGGTATAATCCACCGAACATAAACTCCCAACTGAGGAACAACATTGCTTCATTTCATTAAGATGATGATGAATCAATATATAAATGTTGGGATCGATATAAAGGATTGAATCGTAAATGCTCAAATCATGGTTTTCAAGATTGGACCAAGTGGTAATGTTCTATAATGGAGTAAATGTGCCCACGAGGATAGTACTAGATGCCTTGGTAAATGGGAAATTGCTCGATAAATCACCTGCAGAGGCATTCGACATTCTAGACATGATTGCCAACAATGATTATCAATTCTCATCTACAAGGCTTGAAATTGGGCGAAAATCACATGGGGGCATTCGAGTTAGATACTAAGGATTCTGTGTCCACCCAACTTGCTGCTATCACCAATATGTTGAAATATTTACAAAGATCAAGTGAGGTGAAAGAAGTGAAGGCAGCCAATTCAGCATGTTTATTATGTCATAACAATCACCGTGAGAGCGATTTCTCGACCAATCAGGAATCCATCAACTATGTAGGAAACTACAATTGAGATAACTACAACCCCTATTCTAACATATATAATACTGGATGGCGTCAACATTCAAACTTCTCATGAGGAAATCAAGTAACCAGAAATGCTAGTCAGCTCGTTCGGCAGCAGAATTTCATTGACTCCCAAGGTTTTCAAACAAATATTCCCTGGCATAATTCTAGCAAGGAAGTTCCATCTTCATCCAACAAAAGTTCTTTGGAGGCCACAATGCAAGATTCATATAACATCCATAAAGACCATGCTACAAGACCATGCGACCTCCATAAAAAACCAAGGAGCTTTGTTTCAAAGCCACAGCTCGTCTCTAAAGGCGTTGAAGGGTCAGGTTAGTCAAATTATTGCGACATTACAAGAACATCAACCAGGTCGTCTGCCAAGTGACACAGAAATCACTAAACCTCATATCAAAGAGCAATGCAATGTACTCACTCTACGGAGTGGCACCCAAATCAATGTTCAAGACAAGTTTGAGGGAAGATCGAAGAATGATTTACCCCCTATAATTGTACAAGATGAGCGTGAAATGCTAGAAGAAACACAAGTAGAAGATTATAAGGATGAGGGTTTATCTAGTAAAGCAACTGAGGGAGAAAACGAAAATGCCACGGTAAATGTTGTTCATATCCCTTCATTAAAGGAACTCAGAAGAATGCTAGAGCATTTTTGAAGCAGATTCAGTGATAGCAGGAGAAGCTGATCAATTTTACCATGACAACTTCATTCAACTGGAAAATTATGAGAGGCTTATTGAAGAAGAAAGTGTCGAGGAGCTCAAAGACTTTTCTTTGGAGGTGTAGCAGGCTAGCTACCTCATAGCTAGCCCAGGTATACGTTTTGAACCTTTTGATTTAGATGAGTTTGTTCCTATTAAGCCCTCATTACAGCATGCACCTACACTAGAGTTAAAGAATTTGCCACAATATTTTAAATATGCTTATCTGGGTAGTAATGAAACTTTACCTGTTATTATTTCCTCCACCCTTACTCCTAACCAAGAATGTAGTTTGATAAGTTTTTTGTCATAGCACAAAAAAACGTTAGGATGGACTATGGAGGATCTGAAGGGGATAAGTCCCAATGTTTGCATGCACAAAATCATGCTGGAAAAATGCCATGGCGAATCCATAGAGCCACAAAGAAGATTAAACCAAATCATGAAGAAATTCGTGATGAAAGAAATCCTCAAATGGCTTGATGCTGGAGTGATTTACCCCATCTCTAATAGTTCTTGGGTGAGTCCAGTCCAATGTGTGTTAAAGAAGGGATGCACAACCATAGTGACTAGAGAGGACAATGAGTTGTTGCTAACACACGCACTATCACCGGATGGAGGATATGCATGGACTACCATAAACTAAACAAGGCCATAAGGAAGAACCATTTCCCTTTTCCCTTCATCAATCAAATGCTAGATCGACTGGTTGGCAAGGTATTTTACTGCTTCTTGGACGGATACTCAGGGTATAATCAAATTGCCATCGCACTAAAGGACCAGGAGAAGACTATGTTCATGTGTCCCTATGACACTTATACTTTCCAGAGGCTGTAATGCTCCGACAACCTTTTAACGTTTGTATGCAAGCTATATTTTCTGACATGGTTGAGGACTTTCTAGAAATCTTTATGGATGACTTCTCCGTTTCTGGAGATGACTTTGAGAAATGCCTCAGCAATCTGGAAAAGGTACTCAAGCGATATGAGGAGGTTGATCTCGTGCTAAAATGGGAAAAGTGTCATGGTGACCGAAGGCATTGTGCTAGGCCATAAGATCTCTCATAAGGGCATTGAAGTGGATAAAGCAAAAATCGAGGTGATCAAGAATCTACCCCCACCAACATCTGTCAAGGGAATTAGGAGTTTCCTTGGACATGCTGGGTTTTATAGAAGATTTATCAAGGATTTCTCTACGATATCTAAGCCCTTATACACCCTGCTTTAACAACATCAACCCTTCGTGTTCAATAAAAAATTTCATGGTGCATTCACCGAGCTGAATTAGAGACTTATCTCTACAACTATTATGGTTCCCCCGATTGGATGTCACCATTCGAGTGTAATGTGAGCGATTTTACCGTGGGAAGTTGTGTTTGGACAACGTAGAGGTAAAAATTTTCCATGTTATATATTATGCTAGTTGTACCTTGAATGAAGCACAACTGAATTATACTGCCAGTAAGAAGGAATTACCTGTCACGATATTTGTATTTGACAAGTTTAGGTCATACTTGATAGGCACCAAAGTTATTGTTCATACTGATCACTCAGATATAAAATACTTAGTGAACGAGAAAGATGCCAAGCCTAAACTTATTAGGTGGATATTACTATTGCAAGAATTTGACTTAGAGGTGATAGATAGAAATTGTACTGAAAACCAGGTTGTAGATCATTTATCTAGGCTAGAGAATAATTCTGAAAGCCATGATATTTTAGATATTCAAAAAGAATTCCCTTATTAGAAAATTTTAAATGCCACAACAATTCCATTGTATGCTGACATAGTCAATTTTATTGTTAATGGTATTTTGCCTTATTAATTGAACAACCAGGGCAGAAAGAAGTTCAAGCATAATGCCAAGTTCTACTTCTAGGATGAGCCATACTTATTCAAACAATGTGTCGATCAAATAATTCGATGATGTGTCCCTGAAGATGAGCAAAGAGGCATTCTACACCATTGCCACACAGCTCCCTGTGGAGGACATTTTGGAGGTGCGAGGATTACTGCTAAGGTCCTCCAATCAGGATTTTATTGGCCTTCACTGTTCAAGGATGCTCATGAGTTTTGCAAAGCGTGTGATAGATGTTAGCGCACTGGGGACATTTCCAGGCGATATGAAATGCAATTGCAAAATATTCTAGAGATTGAGCTCTTTGACGTGTGGGGCATTAACTTTATGGGACCGTTCCCATATTCTTTTGGAGACTTGTATAACTTGCTTATTGTGGACTACATATCTAAGTGGGTTGAAGCAATTTACACATTCAGGAATGACTCTAAAACTGTGCACAAATTCCTTCAGAATAACACCTTCACCCAAATTTGGAGCATCTATAGCCATCATCAATGATGAAGGAACTCTTTTTAATAACAAAGTAATTGCCAAGGCATTACAAAAATAAGGAGTACGACATAAAATTGCCATGACATATCACACACAAACCAATGGGCAAGCCAAAGTGTCCAACCGGGATATTAAGCAAATCCTAGAGAATGTGGTGAATCCTAGAAAGAATGAATGGTCCCCAAAGCTGGACGAAATACTCTGGGCATATTGAATGACATTCAAAACACTTTTGGGAATGTCACCTTTTAAGATGGTATATGGGCAAACATGCCACCTACCTGTAGAGTTAGAGCATAAGGCATATTAGGCTATCAATAAGCTTAACTTTGATGCGCAACTAGCTGGGGAGCAATGATTACTCGATCTGAATGAAATATAATAATTTCAAGCTCAAGCATATGAAAATTCCAAGCTTTACAAAGAAAAAACCAAGAAGTGGCATGATCGAAAGCTTTTGCCAAGGCATTTTTATATTGCCCAGCAGGTGCTCCTTTTCAACTCGAGACTGAAGCTCTTTCCTTGCAAAATGAAGACACGATGGTCAAGACCTTTTGAAGTACACCATGTCTACCCTTATGGCATTGTTGATATAAAAAAATATAGATGATGGGTTTATTTTCAAAATTAACGGTCATCGTCTGAAGGCTTATCAATGAGCTACGCCCTTGCATGACAAATCGACACTCTTTTTGCAAGATGTCAGCATCTGCTAAGCATTTTGAAGATGCCATGACATTTTAAATTTACTCTTGTGCATAAATAAATGTCTATTTTACTCTATATTAATTTTTATTCATTTATTTTAGGATTAATTAAAGTTAATTTCATTTTTTTACCTTTTGACTTTTTGAATTTTTTAAGGTTATTAGGGTTCACTTTTTAATTTATTATTTTTGTCTTTTTCCCCAACCAACATCTCATCCACCCATTAAATAACCTTTTTCCTCATTTTTTTACTTTATTTCTATTGTTTTAATCTCTCACTTCATCTTCTTAGTACCGCACACCATAGCCGAAAAGCATGACTCCATCATCTCCACTGTGTTTCATCGATGAAGCGTTGCAAGAACGATTCAAGGGCTCAACAATCGTCAGGTTTTCTTTGAGTTAGGCTTCATATTCTCTGACACTAAAGATTTTGACCTTGGCAGTGATGTCATGGACATTGTTCACCAACATCAATGGTAAAATTTTGCCAGACACCTGGGGAACTTGAATTCCTATCTTGTGAAGAAGTTTTATGGCAACTTAACGACTCAAATCAACATATCATGGTGGTTCGTGGTATTTCTATTCTCTTTACCTCTTCGGCTATTAATTGTTATTTTAACTTGTAAGATATTGTTGATAACCAAACCACATTCGCAAAAGAGTCAGATAATGAGACTTACCATGACATATTGGAAGACCTCTGTTTTTCAAACACAAAGTGGAGCCATCCAAAGATCGGTGGATCGCGAGAGGCTACAACCGAGGGCTAAGCTGTGAAATCATTTTATGAAGCACTAGTTTCTCCCCATTGCCCACAACACCACGGTCTCATTGCAGAGGATGCTTCTGTTGCACTCTATTTTGGTTGGGCGTTCGATTGACATAGGAAATATAATTGTGGAACAAGTTCATACTTGTTTGAAGTGACCCGCCAGTGCCATGTATTTCCAAACCTCATTATGACACTCTATCATAAGAAGAATGTTCCAGAGGAGCAGTTTAATGAGATATTGCCTGGGTTATCTGGTATTACAAAGGCCAGGTTGTCTATGTTGCTTGGATTCAAGGAAAGCAAGGGGAAGAAAAAAAGGAGAGCACTTCTCGCACAGATGCAACCCAAGATACCAGGGCAAAACTGGATGCTCTAGAGGAGGTTAATAAGCAAACCCAAGATCACGTGGAATAACTAACCAACGATATGATGACATTTTTTCCCTATGTAAAGCGCTGGGATGAGTTTGTGGTGAATGCTTTCATGGAGATCCTCCCGCATGTTAATCTTGATATCCAAGTCTTCCATGATATGCTCTTGTTCCCATATGAGAATGTTGAGGTATCAGAAGATGCTCACCAGCCTGCTGATGATGAAGAGCCATCAGATCCTGCTCTATTCCACTCAGTGCCAAAAACCAAATGTCAAAAAACTGAGCTCCAGCTCTTAACCTTGCCTGTACCTCCGCAACCCAAAGAGCCATTGGAGGTAGCATAATCAGAAATGTTGCAATAAATCCCTCTGCGAAGGAGTAGATGCCGATTGAAGAAGGTGTCTTGACGTGAGAAGCCTCAATTCTCCACGATCCCTGAAGGTATGTCTTAGGACGCCTTAATGCACCAGCATTAGATTCTGAACACTCCAACCCCACACAATTACATAAGCGGGCACGTTGCACGGCTACCGCACCACCACCAGTAAAAGTAGTCAAGGTACCTTGCATTGCATTGTATCATATAGCATGTAAACTCGTTTTATTAGTTTTTATTTAGCATTAATGACAATGCTTCTCTCAAGTTTTAGGGAGGTAGGGTTCCCAATTCATTGCATGATAGTATTAGTAGAATAAATATGCCATGACATTAGTAAGTGTTCATATTAATTTTATGGAATAAATTAATTATGCCCGATGATGATGAACTATTTATGGCTAGAATTAAATGTACATGACCGTTGAGGATGATAGAACCAACTCTAGGACTTGCTTCTTTGTAATTTTTTATACACGATTGTATGATTTCCCTGCTTAAGGAACTTAGAAATTTTTTATAAGAGAACTCTTGCATGTCTTGGCATAAAACTTTGAAAATGAATGATGAAACGCTTGTATAAAAAATAAATGAAAAAAATGAAATTACGAATAAATGTTTCGGTATATCTGTAGAGGGATACTCCGCTATGACATGGCATTGCCTGAAAACTGCATTTGAATAAATGGCAGCCACATCATATGAGTGAATGAAAGTAGTCATGGGATGACTCTACCTGACTAGCTCGGGGGTGGAAGGTATGCTCCCTTTCACCTAGAGTGTGGGATGGTAGTGTGATGGGCTGACTCCCCTCGTAGCAATGTTAAATAAGAAGAGGAAAAACAATGTGGGAGTAAACTTGTAAATGTCGTGGCAAAACAAGAGAGCTTGCTTAGAAATTTTCTAGATTTGTTAAGCATGGTCTTGATTCAAGTACACACAAACTCACACAAAGAATCTTGCCTTAGGGAACATTACTTGATTTCTCAAACTAGTCTAGCATGTTGAAGCCAACTATTCTTAGGGCTGAAATTCTATCCCATATGACTATCTTGAACTTGAACTTTTCATGGTATTTGTTTTGCTTACTACTATCCATTGCTTGAGGGCAAGCAATATCTTAAGTTTGGGGGTGTGATAACTCTGTAAAAATGTCATATTTATGGCCTTTTCACTTAAGTTATTAACTATCTAAGAGCTCATATAGGATCATATAGATGCATTTAGTAGCATATACTTGCATGTGGTGGAAATATATTTTGTCATGGCATTTTATTTTGTAAACGGTGATGCGTTATGGGGAAGGTGTTTTGTTTGATTATGTGTAGGATTTGGGAGCACGTATAAGCAAAGGGAATTACCGTGACATGATGAGATTGTTAAGAAGAAAGTAAATATCAAATCAGATGGCATTTTGGAAGCGAAAAAGATGAAAGATGATATTTCCAAGAGCCAACTATCATTGTCTTCACGTGCCCTCAATCGTTAGTCACTTAGGAGGGAACATCTGTCATCTGGGTCGGCTGATCATGTCGGGACCATGCCCAGCTGCCCAGAAAGGGACCTTTGCCTCATATGCTCACTCCCTCACATGAAGAAAACCTTTTCGGTGTATCCTAGGAATTTTAACACAAAATCCTAGGTTTATTCTCCCCTTATAAATAGGAGATGAAGCCACCAGAAGAAAGGAGACTTTAGACGCCATTTTGAGCTTAATTTCAAAGAGAATAAGGTCTCTATTTTTTTCGTCGATTATTTTTGCCGTGGCATTCTTCTTTTAACAAGGTAGAGGGAGTGGTGAGCTAGGCGTCCAAGAGGAGCTAGTGAGATGGGGTAGTTCGTGGTGGCCGAGGGGAGCTCTGACAGTGCATGTCGAAGGCTTTTCCTCCTTCACTTTGTTGTTTGCTTTCATTTATCTTATTTGGGTTGTATGGAACATATTAATTTCATGCCATGAACTTGTCTTATTTGGTGGGAGTTCCTTATGGATACTTAAGTTTATTTTAATGGATGGTTGTTTTTGTATGTTGTTATTTGTTTTACTTATGATGTTTAATGCCTTAAGGTTGTAGGAGCTATGAGAGTAGCCATTCTTCAGGAGAATGCTTAGTGTTCGAGAGAATGACTAAGTAGCATATTCTTAGTGTTCGAGAGAAACTAATGAGGATCCACGTAAGCAAGGGGTTCTAGATAGTAACTAGGCCTAATCCAACCTTAGACATAAGGCTAGGATTTCAATCGTCTAAAAGGAGTAGTTCTCGTCAAGAGGTTAGATGCTAGTGCTGATGCTGATTGGTATTGCCATGACATATTTTGTTATCTGAACCAATATGATCCCTACACCTACTAACGCCAAGAGGTATTGCCAACGCATCTTCAACCTATCGAGTCCATAGACTATAGATAGAATATGACATCTTTAGTAAACTTTGTTGGGAAAGAATAGAAGTAAGATCATCCTGAGAAATTAGACTTAAGTTTCCTAAGTGACTCCTATCATTCATTCCCGTAGTAGCTTGTTGCGTGAGGAGTCTAAAGTAATTTTAATCAAATCAGTGTTTACATTTCATTTTGCCTTTATATTTTCAATTGATTCTACTACACTCAATTTAGTTTTCCCAAGACATTTCCATCCACTTTGCCACGACATCTCCATTAGCTACCATATTACATTACACCATCATTTTATTCCCACCAACATCTATTTCATTTTGCCACAACATTCTCATTTGTATATACAATTACTAACTATTCTTAGGTGAAATAGTTAATTGATATGATTGAACTTATAAATTTCATCCAATCCCTGTGGAGACAATACTCACTCTTCACTGTATTATTGTTCGATTGTGTATACTTACACATGTTTTCGCGACCATATTTAGTAGTCACAATTCACGGACAACTATGTACTTAGAAAAACAGTTTTGTGCTCAAATTCTACTTTAATGGACTTTGAATTATTTTTGAAAACTTTTGAAAACTTTGAACAAATTCAATCAAGTCCAAAAATTTTTGCCTTAATTTGTTATATCAAAATATTATAAACATGGTTCAACATATCCTCTGCTTTATTTCTACAAATGTGATGTCCCTTTTGAACATCATATTTATAAGTCTTTCGGACTAAAAAAACAACTCCAACCTCATTTTCCATAATATCTCCATTATAATGGACAACCGTGAAAAAATTGTTGCTCATTTTCTCTACAAATTCAAAATTTGTATTTAGATTAAAAAATTATGGTACATTATGATCATAAATCATAAAAATGCTATTATACAATATAAAAAAATATTAACATAAAAACAATAGTAAATTTAACAAATATTTATAAAAATAATATTAATATAATAATCAATAGTAAATACCTTAAATAAATATCTTTCACCGTTTTTTTTGCAAAAAAATTAACAAACTATTAGACTAATTTTAAACAAAATAACATAAATTTAAACCAATTTACCATATAATACATACTCAAATTAGAATAATGAAATAAAAAAACACACCAAACTATCTGAAATGCTCCCTCTATTAATCTTATTTGTAAATTCTCCCTCTATCTATTGCAATTGTTGCTTCTATCTTTAGCTTTAGATGATCACTATCGATATCATTCTTACATATATATAGCTAAAAGAAATTATTTCTTTTTGTTCAACTTGTTATTACAGGGTATGGGTTAGGATAAGGATATGGGTTAAGCTTTTATCATTCGAATATCAGCTACCAGCTCGTATGTCGGCTACCAGCCTGCACCTACGTGATTGGGGCATGGGTCATGCAGTAGGGAGAGACGCATGGAATACACGACGTCTTTGGATTTTTGGGGGTGGGAGACGCTTAGACTCCACGGTGTCTTCGAGGGGAGGCTCTATAGACGCATGGACGACAATGAGTCACCGTCAGCGCAGGGCATGGACGCCGGGAGGGTAATGCGTCTCCGGGCTATACTGTAGCATTCACCCTTTCGAACAAATAGTATCTCTACAACATTATCCAACGAATTATTTTTTCTCACCGCATTATCCCACAAAATCAGCCATGCTTAGAGGTGTTCAAAATTACTCAACTTAATATATTCGATCTATTGGTCCACTGACTCAAGCAAAAATTTAGTATTTCTCTTAAAATACCTGAATCCCTAAGTTAGGTACTTAACCCATTATTTTTCATAGATTTCAGGTCGGGCCATAATTTTTGGCACATCGTGTCATCGAGTATTCGGTTTCATTTAAAAAAATTAGATTAATTTTTTTAATTCCTAACTCTCAAATTATTTTACCATAACATTCTATCCTAAATCCCTAATTTTCCAAAGTATTTCACCATAAGCTTCTAAATTATTTAGTTATATTTCCTTATTTCTATTTATTTTTTAATTATGTAATTTAGATTTCTAATTCTATGTTTGGTTTATGTATATGGACTTTTAAGTTTTATGTAATTTGGACGAGGAGTTCCAAGCACATGATAAGAAGCTAAACCTTTGCTGACGAATAATCAACCCGCGATGAATAAGGAATGTATAGTAATACTATGAATGATCCAATATCGAATACTCTTGATAACTTATAAATCTAAATTATTACCTCACTTGTCCACGTTATCCAGTATCAATAACTTTATTTATCTATTTATTTAAGGTAAACTATGTGAATAGTCCCTTATCTTTTCGGTCTGACCGGTTTTGGTAACTAATTTAAAAATTAAGGGAAAATGGTCCCTAACGTTATCAATCCGTTCGATTTTAGTCTATCGGCCGTTAACTCCCATTTGATTTTAGTCCCTCAACCATATTAGGGACTTAAACAAAAGGAGATTAACAGAAATTATTAGTAGAATGACTTAAACTGTACGGACCGATAATGTGAGGGACTATTTACCCTTAATTTTTAAATTAATGGCCAAAGTCGGTCAGACCATAAACAAAAGAAACTACTCGCATAATTTACCCATTTATTTAATAAAAAACTGAGTGTGAGTTAATAAGAACTCAATGAATGCTCAAAACCAATACAGATTAAGCAAGAACATGTTATATGCATCACATATGCAATTTTTCTTTTAAAGATTCATGTAACATTTTCATACTTCTTTTTAGACGTTATTCCTGAATTATGCTCATATAACATTATAGCAATGTTTGGAGAGTCATATTTGATTTATTGAAACTTTAGATAAATGAAACAGTATATGAACCAAGTCATTGGTTAGATGGATCTCTTTATATCGTCTCAGTATAACTAGTGAAGTCTAGAATGGAATTAAAACATCAACATTCACATTTTCAAGAATCATGACCACATTATAGAAAAATACAGGAGAAGTTCAATTAATATAACTTCGAATGAATAATTTACAAAATATAATATTAGTACACTCCACAACTAAAATACTAATAGAAAATTCAAAACATTCTATTATCTTAGAGGAAATGTTTGTAAACTAAATATAAGTACGTAATTTCAGAAGAAAAAATTCTTTTAACGATGATCTTTCTACTCGAACAACGATTATTTTAATTATTGAAATAAATTTATTCGTGCTAATTTTTTTTCTTAGATTTAAAGGAAAAGTAGGAGAGAGTAGACAAGTGACAGACGGCGTGGTAGAGATGGGGAATGTAGTTGAGGTTAGTTAAAACCATCACACTTCATGATTCTTCCTTTTCCACCCATCTTCTTCGTTGTTATCGAACCCTATTTTATTTAATTAAATTAAAAACCCTCGAGTTCTGCTCTTATTTCTCACCATCTTTAATTTAAACCCACATTTTTCATTTTATATAAAAAAGGTTCTTGCTTGGGTCCTATTTTCGGCTGTTTTTCTATGGGTTTCCCTCAGATTTCTCTCCCATTTCTTAAATCTAATCGTCTTCCTTATTGCGTTTTTTTTCTATAAATAGAGCTAAAACCAGTTCTGGGTTTGCTTTAAAACTCAATTAACATGGTTTCTTCAGTCTCTGTTCCCTGCCCCAAGATCTCTTCTCTCTTGAGAACAAACCACCAAAGCCAAAATCAAAGGGTTTCTTTGCCTCTTCCTCAAACTTCAAACGTTATCTCCAAATCTTGCTTGGCATTTGGATCTTCAATACGGGTACCTGCATTTTCAGCATCTCAGGTTTGTTACTTTCATACTCCTGTTTCATTTGTTTTTGTTTGAATGCGAATGGGCCTCGAGTTTATGGGTTTTTGATTATATGTTACTGGTTATGCTTAGGGATCTGTTTTTTTTTCAATCTTGCTTGTAATGACCATTTTCTAGGATTATTTTTGTGTTTTGACTGAAATATTGACCTGTTATTCATTGTTTTCTTCTTTGCAATTAAAGTGTCTCAAATACAAATTCATATATGCATAGCTATGATCGTTAATGGCGATTTGTAGTGACAATTGTTCATGTATAATGTTTCGTTCATTGGTTTTCTCGATATCTGGTTGTCATTTGCAGTGGCTTAATCGTAAGCAAACTACAGTCTTCACGAGCCATGCGCAGCTTAACGAGGTATGTTTTTCACTTTGAAGTTGAATTTTTTTATCTTTAGATGAGATCTTATCGACATCCATTAAACCAACTTTGTTAAAATTAAGGTTGCAGAGTTATCGTCGAATTCTGTAGCAGCAATCGACACGAAACCTAAATTTTCATTGCCTAAGGAAGATGATATGAAACCAGCAGAGACTGCTATTCCGGATGCTGCAGCAATCTCGGCATTCATGGAACAAGTATCGGACCTTGTTAAGTAAGTTGATTGAAGCATTTTCGTATATGCCTGCCAGTAGATTTGTGCAAATGTTTGTTTGACGAGAAGAATTTGTTTCATAATTGATGTTGATTTTACATTTGATGAGCAGACTTGTTGATTCACGAGATTTTATAGAGTTGCAACTGAAGCAATTGGATTGTGAGCTCGTAATAAGAAAGAAGGAAGCTTTGCAGCCACCGGAATCAGCAGCTCCAATCGTCATGCCACAATACATGCCTCAAGCGATGTTTCAAACTCCACCTCCGGCAGCCCCAGTGGCAGCTCCTGCTCCTGCTCCTGCTAGCCCAGCCCCTCCAGCAGCAGCACCTTCGTCACCTCCCCCCGCTAAAAGGAGGAATTCTTCTCATCCACCCCTCAGATGCCCCATGGCTGGAACCTTTTATAGGAGTCCTGCACCGGGTGAACCACCATTTGTAAAGGCAAGTGCCTGCAGATTTCCGTAAGGCCATCTTCAATTTTTTGGCTAATGTAAAAAGGTTTGTAATATTCCATCGATGGTCTTTCAGGTGGGAGATAAAGTGCAGAAAGGTCAAGTTGTCTGCATCATCGAGGCAATGAAATTGATGAACGAAATCGAAGTAAGCTCACGTCGTCGTAGTTCCTTAGCTTTGCTCACTCTCGAATTGATTAGTTCATCGTCATTTCTCTTTTCTTTTTCTCGTAACGTTCTTGATTTGCGGTTTCTCAGGCTGATCAATCCGGAACCGTAACGGAGATATTGGTAGAGGATGGAAAACCAGTTAGTGTAGACATGGTAACCTCTTATCTCTTACTCTCTATTTTAAACTATATAACATATAATAGACCTCTACGATATTCTATTCAGTTGCTATGAAAACCAATTAAACCGAATCAGATCAACCAAATTAGAGTTAAACAGATTGATGATCCCCATTGGAATCAACATTGTTTTAAGAATCTATTTTGGGTGGCAAATTTGTTTGAAAGCATTGTAATTTGTGATTTGCAGCCTCTGTTTTTGATTGTGCCTTGAACAAGTTGGCCGGAGGAAGGGCTCCAATTCCTTCTGGTGGGAGTTTTGTGAGGTGTGAGACCCAATGTTTTGATTTATTGTGTAATGTTTTAAATTAACATGAAAAGAATAATAATGGTGCTTGTTTAAATTACAAACAACAGGATAGATGACTTGTTCTTGGGGTTTAATTTGCCATAGTTTTGGACCTTTTATTTTATATTTATTCATTTCCCCTCAAATTAGAAACCAAGACATCATGTTATAGTATTGTATTTGTCAAATCTAAAAATTTTAGACCAGCCCCGTATTTAAGATATATGTTGTTAGTGATTAAGAATGATTTTAAATAAATATTTAAATTTTTAAAAGAGACGACCGTCTTCCATCCATCGATATTAATAATAGTGAAACAACTCTGTCATCAACTTGAAAACAAGTAAAAGGAAAATCAGATTACATCAGAGAAAAAAGAATGTACAGAAACAATAATAGAGGAAATTGAAGAAACTACTGATGTGATGTTGTTAAGAATAAAATCAGCAATAAGAAAGTACTGAAAAGAAGATGGAAGTCAAGAAAAACTTGGGTAAGAAAACCCTCTACTTTTTCTTTTTTTTTTATTTTTAAATTAATCATTGGTATCTGATCTATTGATCGACTAATATAAATCGAATACTACAAGGCAAGGGCGACACTCCCAACCCAATTTGCTCCATTCGTAAACCTCAATGTTTAAATCCTTGATCTTACTTAAGAATCTAACGTCTCATCCCATTAGACCAACCGATAATTGGTCTATTTTTTTATTAATTCAAAGAAAACAATAATAATAAGTGATAAATAACCTTTAACAAGAACTACGTCTTTCCCTTCAAACTCCTTAATATGACGATGTAGATTAGTTTCATTAGCATGGCTCTCATTGTTTACTTTCAAGATAACCTTCAACCTCTTGATGAACTTATCGTAAGTGATTAATAAAAGTATATCCATGATCACTCTTTCTAGTTCTAGTAGAAATTTAAATAGTGATCCACGATTACAACAATGCCCTCTATATAACGGTTATGATTCCAATACTCGTAATCACTGTAATAGTATCTATTATATCTGCTATTACGATAAACGCAACGTAATCACCATCTTAATTTAAATCACTAATTCCGAATAGCAAAGAAATTTAATCAAGCACATGTTATGATTTAAGCCCATAGGTAGCTTCAAATGATGTCTTTTCTTTTTTTTTTTTCTTTTTTTTAATAGTCCGCTAATATTTGTTCATAGTATTTGTTAACCATTGATAATGCACACACATCCTGTAGACACAACAATTCAAACCCAAGACCTCAAGGGAGAATAACACTTTATTTGAATTTTTTTAGTCGAGTCGAAGGATTTGACTCAAACTTGAAAATCAATCTACTAATTACTAAAAATTTCGAGTTATTTAACTTGTTCGAGTTCTATTTTATAATTTGACTTGAATTTAATTTTTTTTTTAGAGGAGTGAGTTAAGATAATTTGCATATTAAACAAGATAAGTTTCTAAATATTATTATAAATATTCAGTTAAAATCCTAAATTAAATAATTAATACTAGCTTTTTTCAGTTTTTTTTACATTGAGTTAATCCCTTCCCCCACATAATTAGTGTATAACGTAACCAGGATATAATAAATGGGAAAAAATATTTTGCTGTATTTTTTTTCCAAAATTATAAAACAACATCTGATTTCTTCCCTAATTATCGCTTCTCTTAAATGGGTAAAAAAATAAAGTCCCATAATTAATAAATTGTCTTTATAACCCTACTTGGCATGTATTTATATAACAGTTCATGGACTCAGTCTTTCATATTTATTTTAGCATAACGAACTTCAGAATTTCAATTTTTATTTCAGCAATGGCTACCTTAAAGCTTTTATTTTCATTTGTCATGATCACTGTTCATTTGGTTTCATCTTTGACGGCCAAGAGGCAAAGGTTTATAGGCACTCGAATGGTTGACTCAAACTGGTACGATGCCCATGCAACATTCTACGGTGATATGAGTGGTGGTGAAACCATGCGTAAGTACATATATTATTCGTCGTAGATGTTGAAATTCGAATTCTGAACTTTATTACCTTGTTTTCGATGATGCATAACATCCATTTTGAATTTTGCAGAGGGAGCCTGTGGATTTGGTGATCTATTCCAGCAAGGGTATGGACTTGAGACGGCAGCCCTGAGCACAGCATTATTCAACAATGGCCTCACCTGTGGAGCATGTTTCGAGATCAAGTGTTACAATAACCCTCAATGGTGTTATCCAAATGCCGGCTCCATCATAGTGACCGCAACGAACTTTTGCCCTCCGAATTACTCGAAACCGGACGGAAATTGGTGTAACCCGCCATTAAAACACTTTGATCTATCAATGGCGATGTTCACGAAACTGGCGCAATACAGAGCCGGGATCATCCCCGTCAAGTATCGCCGTGTCTTGTGCTCCAAGAAAGGTGGGGTTTTGTTTCAGATTAAGGGAAACCCTTGGTGGACACTAATTGTGTTGTACAATGTTGGTGGTGCTGGTGATATCAAGGATGTGAAAATCAAGGGTTCGAGGGTCGGGTCGTGGTTGCCTATGAAACGAAATTGGGGTGTGAATTGGCTGACTGACAAAAATTTAGTAGGGCAAAGCTTGTCGTTTCAGGTAACTACCAGTGACGGAAAAATGATCGAATTCGATGACGTTGCACCGGAAAATTGGCAGTTTTATCAAATATTCGATGGCAAAAAAAACTTCTAGGACAAAAATATGTTTATTAAGTGATTTCTTTATAATTTTAGAGTTGAGAATTATCTTTAAACAAATATTATATTGTATTTACTCAGATTAATAAAAAAAATAGACAGGAGATTAAATAATGATCAAAGCAAAGTTTTAGGGTTTAATCATTTTTTTGTCATCCCAGTTTCAAGGGGTTTTGCCTCGACTAATCCGGACTGACCTGCGTCGTACACCTGATTTTGGTGGGTGAGTCTCTCAGCAGGGATTTTCTGTATACATAATGACTTGAACTTGAGACATTGCTTAAACGAATTAAACTTGCTTACCACTTAAATTAACCCTATTGGTAGGGTTTAGTCATTGTTAATTGAGATGTTATCAATAAGTTGGATTGCTTTACTATTAACATTTAAATAAGTGTTTGAGTTCTATTCAGTTTTTCCCGTTATTTTTTTCCCACTTAAAATTAAATTTTAAAAAATATATTTTACTTAATAGAAAGCAATATATTCAAATATAAAATATTGATTTTCTTGTAATTTTTTAACCTACTGATAATATGCACACATCTTGTAAAGATAGTTGTTCGAACTTAAGACATCTATAAATAATAATATTATATTTTAACACTGAAGCAACTTGATAGATTTACCAACTTTTAAAGTCTAAGCAATATAATCTTTATAACTATTTAAAGATATTTTTGAAATTCAAATTTACTAATCATGTTGGCCATATTTTCGAGTTTGAGTTAACAAAAACCTATCAGTGTTTTATCATCCTTATGAGAAAATGATACGGAAATAAGGGTTTATTTGATAATTTATTAAAACGAATAATCCAATGAAAATTTATAAATTCATTGATTAAATATTTCAAGTAATATTTTATCATCCCGGATTATGAAAATTTTAAGTGAAACCTACTTATAATTTTTCAATAACCTCTAAATTGTACAAATTCAACTCGCATCAATAAGCATAATATAAATCTGTGATTCGTGAGATGTCTCTTGTCAATTTGATTACCTTTCCTTCCTATTGGGACTTCGATTTAAAGCCCTTGATTTACAATATTAACACTTCTACAACACGAAAAAGCACCGATTGGATACTCGAAATGATTATTGTACTTCATTCTATTAGGAATGGCAACGGGGCGGGTTCGGGGCGGATTTTGCTTGCCCCGTCCCCGAACCCGAAATGAATCTCTGTCCCCGACCCCGACCCGATTCCCGACGAGGTTTTTATCGGGGTGCCCCGTCGGGGATTTTTTTTGCCCCGTCCCCGAACCCGACCCGAAAGTTATACTCATACCCGAACCCGACCCCGACCCGAATACTGTATGCCAATCATTTACAAAAATTGGCATAATTTATGTTATTGTTTAAGAATGGTTATTCAAATTTCAAAAGTGGTTTGATGTTGGTGTTAGATAATCCATAATCAAACCTGTTGAAGTAATTGTGAATTAAAAGTCCATTTTAAAGTTCCCAGTATGCTACATTGTGTAATTTTACAGAGATTAGACGACTAGCTATTAAATTCAATAAGATTAAAAGACCACATCAAATCATATTAGCAATCACTCACGTCAAATTAGTAATGTTGACAAAGAAATATAGAGATTCCTCAACCAACAGTTCCAAACATCACAATTTCCAACAGTTCCAAACATCATTCCCAGTCTTCTTTTGAATGCTAGCACCAACACCATGGGACTTTGCTATATCAGATTCCTCATTCCTCTGCAGTTGAATCATACTGAAGCAACAACGGTAAAAGGTACCTAAACAACCAAATGACACAAGTTATCAAGTAATAAAGGATTATAGATGTAACGTATATGATTGCTACAATGTCATTCTCATGCACATCCATTAGAAATAGTTTTTACATCCAACATAAAAACAGAAAAATCATAATAAATGTATAATAATAGGAAAAGATGGAGAAAGTAATGACACCAAAAAGACTTGAACATAAAGTGTGCAACCACAAGAAACAAATAGTCGACTATTTACTCTCTCTAATATTCTATACTGGAGCATGTTCCCTAGGAATTTATAAGAGTAATCGACTTCAAGAAAAGAAACACAATAGTCCAAGAAGGTTCTAAAAAAGTTTATTATTTATTTAGCAATGGAAAGACTACATAACAGAGCGACAATAAATCAACCAAATTTTACTTTCATAATTATAAAATCATGTTACCAAAATAGTAATGTTTTTATAAATATTATTTACCTCATCCACGTCATAATCATATTCAACAAAGCGACAATATGCCTCGGTCTCTTCTGAACAATTTTCTATAAACAAAATAACATAAATTATCTTTAACACAAATATTATTCAAAAAAGAAATGGCATATAAGTTAATATAGAATATAGTGTTACCGACTTACCTTAAATCTCATTCAACAACCAACTTTGCGCACACATTAAAGCCTCCAAAGTTTTTGGATGAAGTCGACTTCGATGTGGACTTATTAATCTTCCACTAGTGCTGAATGCGGATTCTGAGACAACAGCGGAAACAGGAATTGCCAAAATATCTTTTGCTATTCTGAAGCACGTAAAAGAATTACACAAATTCTTAACTTTACTGTATAATATATCGAGTTAATAACTCATTAGACCCAAGTGGTAGCACTATGGCGGGCTTTACAAGGTCCACTAATCACTTTTATACATTTAGGGAGGAGGTATATGAGCTTTTCCAGTCTAATGTCTCCCTTAAGTTCAACAGACAATAAAAAACTAGTTCCTTTATTACATAATATATCAAAATAAATAAATAAATAAATGTATGCAAAGGTAGAAGTCCATCAACTCCACTAAGCATGTTTATAGCTACAAACATCCACAGATCCACCATAGTAGGTTCCTTATTCACCTTTAGGTAACGTAACTCACTCTGCAGGATGCTTACTAAATTCATAATACAAAGGATGTAACTAGACATGAAAGGAGGAAGGGGACATCATTATTTACTAATTATATCCCCCACCCTAAAAAAGGGTGGGGGTAGTTCTTGCTACTCATCTGATACTCATTGATTCACTGTATAGTTTGTAATTAGTGATCATAAATATTTTTTATTGAGAACAGTGTTCTAACTTCCAATTACCCATTCAGACTGGGTGTGAATTCAAACCAGAATCCAACATTCACAACTAAACTGCCTAAGACTCCAAGCCAGTAAATAAATCTTCATACCAACCATGCTCATAAGAACAAAATAAAGTGATCAGTGTTAGAAGCAAAAGATCAATACAGCAAGGAGAAAAGGTATAATAGGCAATGCTACAGGTTGAGACAGGAAGCAGACCAGAAGCATGACAATTTGAAAATCTTAAAACAATTGCATAACCTTAACAAAATGAAAACCTAAATACGAGAAATAAATACAAAACCCAGTATCATATAATAAATCTTGCTTTAGCTCAAATTAACCGACCAATGAAAAGCAGTGTTGTTCTATAATCCTAAATTCTGGGCAAGGGGTGGGTTTTAGTTGTTTCCATGAAGTAGAGAAGTTTAAACTTTCAAAAGGAGAAATTATCCATTACTTTTACGACAAGCATATTTTCAAAGTCCCAGAGATTAAATCCGATTCAAAAGCCCCTCAAAATATAATTAATCAAAAAATCAACCATGACTACTAGATTCAGAACCAAAAATTAAAGGAAACTGAGAAGGTAAGGATAGAAATACACAACCCTATCGAAAGTAACAAAACTGAAAATCAAATAGCAGAATCGAATGTATAGAAAAGTAAACACATAAAGGAAGAACGAACCTGACGACTGACGTTACCGGGTGCAATTTAACCGTAGTTCGTAAATGAAAATGAATGATGAAAGGAAGATTTGTTGATGGTGAGAAAATTGGATCTGGATTCTGGAGAACGAAGAGAGCAGCTGCAGATACGAGAGTGAAGTGAGGATAGGGAGAGAACTAAGAAAACTAGGTTAAATCACTTAAATATTAAAAATATAAAATAATAAAATATATATATATATATATATATATATATAATCGGATCGGGTCGGGTCGGGGCAGGGTATCCTGCCCCGATACCGAAACCGAACCCGAAAAAAACCCGATACCCGACCCGACCCGAACTTAGTCGGGTTTCGGGTTTCCCCGTCGGGTTCGGGTCGTTCTGCATTTCCTACATTCTATACTTCTCAAGCTTTATAATTGTTACCACCAGCGAGTTTACTATTTATACGGATTTTTAGTGTCCAAACGGTTTTTTTCGGAAGGAAAAGGGTCTCGCTTCGAATAATCTATTGACCCGTTAATGATATAACGTTGTTCGAAGATTCGCCACTAACCTTTGATTAGGGTGTGCTTGTGCACCCAAAAAGTATTTGTCATTTAAAAAAAACATTCATTTTAATTAAAACAACAAATTTGCGGTATACGTTACCAAAATTTGAATTCGAAAGTCGGTTACGCATGAGGAAGGATTAGCACCCCCACATCACCCTAAATCGGTACCTAGTCGATTAATTAATTGTCTTTGCAATGAAATTTAAGAGTTCAAATTTAATTTAATTTAATTTAAGATCGCATACAAATAATAATCTTTGAATTTTAGGACGAAACACAACAATATTTAATTATTTCATATAGAGAAGAATCAACCTCTCATACGTTAAAGCAGTCGATTTTTACTTCAATCAAGATAAATAAATATTAAAAATTTCATTATAAAGTTCATTATTAATTCAAAATTTAAATGCACAAAAAAATAAACTTAAGATGACAATAAAACACTCTTTGAATTTTAGAAGGGAAAAATGAAATATTTAATTATCTTCCATCGAGAATAAACGACCTCTCATGCCTTAAAGCAATCATTCCTTACTCCAATCAAAATAAAGAAATATTACTATTCCCTTCTAAAATTAAATATTAATCTGACAGAAAACGATAATATCTAATTATTTCCAATTGAGAATAAATGTATTGTCATGTCTTAAAGCAGTCATTTATTACTCCAATCGAAACGAGAAGATATTACTATTTCATCCCGAAATTAAATATTATTTTGAATGTTATTATTTTGAAATCCCATTGAAAAACACAAGGAAAAAATAAAACAAATTAAAAGCATACATCATGCAAGCACAATTAATTATTTATTTTACCAACATTTAATGAGAATAAGAATGTTCAATTATTTAAATACATCGAGATGAGACCCCAATCTAACAATCTTTTCTCAGTGAACTTAATTAAAAGAACATAGTATTTTCTCAATCCCCAAATTTTAAAATGAATTAAATTTAATTTGTGTCACTAAATGAGATAGACTTTCTATCGACAGTTGTTTTCGTCCGAGTGTTGTTTTTATTATTTAATAATATAATATATTATTATTATTATTATTATATAATATTATTATTAAATTATCACAAGACCCGAAGGCCCAATTACTAAGCAAGCCTAGACCCAGATTAACCGAAGCCCAATAACCCAGTAGACCCAAATTGGCCATAATGCAGCTAGGGTTTTCCCTTGCTTTTCCAGCGCCGCCAACAACTCTCAGCCGTCCGATCAAGATACAGATCAAGGGCCTAGATTCATCCAGCAGAAGCCCTAGGGTTTCATTATAACCCTAGGGCCTATTCCGGTCGCCGCCTCCAGCTGTTCCAACCTCCCGATGCCACGCTGCTACCGTCTCAGTAGAAGGGTCCAGAAGGTGAAACAGAGCCGCACAACTCACTGCTCTATGGTGAGTCACCACCGTAGGTTCGGTGACTCACCAAAATCACATCATTTTGGCCAAGTCTCTGAGGTCTATGAAAGGCCAAACCTGCAAGCAAAAATAAAAAGGAGGGACAACGAGAAAAAAAGACAATAGCAAAAGACAGAGAGAGATACAATATACACATCAAGTAATATGAAATGAAGAGGAAAAAAAGATTACCCAAAGTCATCGGAGCATCTATGCGCCTCCACGTGCCACCAGAGAAGACGAAACGCCGAAGGTAAACGGTTAGATCTACGACGTTTGGTTGGGTATTAGGAAAAGAGGGGGCCAGTTCTAAGTTTAGTGAAAATCGAGATACATTTTGGTGTAATTTGACATTTTTCGGCCACCGTGAGTGGTGGTCAGCGGCAGGGATCAATGCCGGAGCACGGTGGCTGGCGGTGGCCAGTCGATGGTCGGATTCCCTCCGGTGAGAGAAATGAGGGAAATGGCCCTCTTTGGACTGGATTTGGGTTTAAATACCCCCCATACTGTGTCATTTTGGGGGAGGGGTGTCTATATAATTTTCGCATGGGAAAATTACATTCGCAGTACCTCAAGTTTTGTAAAATTCCATTTTGGTCCCGAAATCAAGTTTTTAATATTTTAATTTGGTTTTTACATTTTATTTTAGTATATTTTGGTCACTGCCATATACTTATATATATCTTAGGGTAAAAAACATGTTTAGTCCCTTAAGTTTTAATTACGCTTTTTAATTCTAATTGGTAATTAAGGTTAAATAACATGATTAATACATATATTTTATGATATATTAGATTATAACTATTAATTTAATTACATTGTAATTTAATATTTAATTTTTAATATTTTAATATTTTAAATAAATATAGGATCGTTAATAATAATTAATATATTAAGGAGTGATTTAGTTTTTATAAAATTAAATATAAATTTTTAAATTTTACTGCAAAGACAAATTAATTAATAAACACCGGTACCAATTTTTGGGCGTTATGGGGCTACTAATCCTTCCCCGTACGTAACCGACTCCCTAACTCATTATCTAGTAAGTAGACCCTTTGTTGTATTATTTTAATATTATTCTCAGGAATTTTATTAGAATAATATAATATTTGGTGACCAATCACACCTTAATAAATGATTGGTGGCAACTCCTCAAAATGGTGTTTCATCTAATTCAAGGAAGAAAAACACTTACTTTTTCGAGACAGCTACACTTAGGTGTACTATTTGTTTTTTCTGTCACCGGGCAGATAAACGTCTCGACACTTTCATTTTAAAATTATCGAAAGTAACTTTATTATACGTTAAGACAGTCACTTTACGATAATATTAAAATGAACGAATATTACATGTAGTCAATTTATTTCGATTCGAGTCAAGAAATGCCTATGAAGGTGTCATGCGAAATTAATTAATGACTAAAATGAAATAACATGCAACCAACATCAAAAATAAAAATAAATAAAATGAAAATAGGACTAAAATATAAACAATCAAACCATCATGTCAAAATTAAAACAAAATAAAGTAAAAAAGCTACTAAAATGAGCATTTTTAATATCGGGTGCTAAAATTACAAAGAATAAAAATAAATTAAACATGTGGACTAAATTAAAATAAACTAAAATTGCATGGCCAAATTAAATTAAATAAAAAATATATTATAGTTCAAAATATAAGCATCCAGAAACTATAGGGACCATTTCCTAATTATTCCTTTTTTAGTCTAAAACATGCATTCGAATAAAAAAGGGTAAATTACCTAATCATTCCAGAAGTATTTTAAAAAATTAAATCATCACTACATATGACTAAACTGTAAAAAAACACTAAACATAAAGGGATTAATACACGAATAACCCTACAGGTGACTAACATGCAAAAACACACTAAAGTTAAGGACTAAACAACAATTATACAAAAAATATATATAACATGCCGAAAATGGGTAAATTATAGAACCAACACCTACATGTGACTATTTTACAAAAAATAGGTGAAAGTTAGAGGACCTAATCGTGATTTCCCCTAACTTTTTCTATAAATACAAATTTCCTCTTTTTTTCATTTTAAACCAATTTTTTTTAAAAAAAAATTCAACCCTCTCTCCTTTTTTTCTCATTTTCCCTTGGCCGGCCCACTGCCCGTCGTCGTTCGGCCGCCACACAGGGTGGCTGAAGCTCCGAAATGAACCCAAAATAAACCTAAAACACTCTCCTTACTCTCCTAAACCTAGATCTAGGACTTAAACTACCTAAAAGGACCCTAAACAACCCACAAGAACCCCCCAACTGTTCAACTTTCTCATACTCCGACTATCTCCGACGAAGACGAAATGACCCTCCCCCGGTTCAACTCCCTTAACTAAGGTACGGATATACTCTTTCTCTTTGGTTTCGGTTTTATGCAAAGCTTTGAAAGCTTGGGTTTTTTATTTATTTTCTATTTTCTTTGTTTTGAAACTAAAAAAAACCTTCCAATGTTTCTGATTTTTTTTCTTTCGTCAAACTGAAAAAAAAAGAGGAGACCCCCTCTTTACAATGGTTCAAGGTTTTATAACCCCGAATATTACATATTTTCCTATTTTTCTGTCTGATAAAATCAAATGATTACAAAATACAATGATTGTGATGTTAAGTGGAGTGTTCGTTTGCTTTACTAATTTGGGTCTTGTTGTGGCAGGGGGCTTGGTGCATGGTTGGTGGCAGCGTCGATGACTGGGGATTTGTGCAATAAGGCGATATATATGATTGGTGGAGATGGGTAGCGACAGAAGGCTATTGGTGGTGGTGGCAGTAGCGGGTGACTAACCCTAATTTTAAGGTTAGTCAAAGTTTATAATAGTGGGTTTTTAGGGTTTGGGTAGCCGGGCTGATTTTTTTGGGCTCCGGGTTTTGGTAGTTAGGCCGATTGGGTTTACTGTAATTTGGGGCCCAATTTTAGTTTTTTAATTGGCCTACATAAATTAATAATAATAATAATAATAATAATAGCGGGATAAAAACCGGTATCGACAGCTACCACTCTTTACCCATTCTTGTGTAAACAAGAATAGGGCAAAGACGAAGAGATAATGAGTTTTCTTCTGGTCGAATCCATGCTTTGAAATCTGATAAGGGATTTGCTCTACTGTTTCTTCAATGTAGATCAGATCGAGAAATGTTGATTCATTCCACTGTTATTCAGGGAATATTGAATCGAGGTAGACTAGTTCCACTGCTACCCAGGGAAGAACAAATCTGGAAAGAGAGGGATATGTTCCCATGCTTTTTTAGGGAAAATCAGATATGGAAATGTTGATTCATTACACTATTCTTCAGGGAAGATTGAACCGAAGCAGACTTGTTCCACTACTACTCAGGGAAGATCAAATATGGAAAGAGAGAGGGATATGTTCCGCTGCTTCTTGAGGGAAAATCAAATATGGAAATGTTGATTCATTCCACAGTTCTTCAGGGAAGATTGAATCAAGGCAGATTTGTTTCACTATTCCTCAGGGAAAATCAAATTTGGAAAAAAGAGTGATTTGTTTCGCTACTTCTTGAGGGAAAATTAGATCTAGAAATGTTGACTCATTCCACTGTTCTTCAGGGAAAATTGAATCGAGGCAGACTTGTTCCAATGCTACACAGGGAAGATCAAATTTGAAAAGAGAGGGGATCTGTTCCACTTTTTCTTCAAGGAAAATTAGATATGGGGACGTTGATTTATTCCACTATTCTTCAAGGAAGATTAAATTGAGTTCAATTTGCTTCACTTGTCTTCAAGAATATCAAATCTGAAAATTAAACATTAACCATTGTTAGTATGTGATTTGAGAATTTGAAAACATCATACGTGAAAATCTTAGAAGGGTAATCTTTGGAAAGTGATTTCTCTTGTGGGAGCTTGTCTCGCCGCCACCAAACATGGAAATCTGAACTGGTTACTTTTATTGGGTCTCTATATCTTTATCATTTCCTTTTGGAGAACCTGCAAGTACTCAATTGCATTTATCATTATCATGCATTTTATGAATGTCATGATCCTATTTATGCCTAAAATGTATGCAATAGTGCAATTTTTTGGGGTATTTTATTTTCAAATGAGAATTCTCTTTTGTCGACCGCCTTATAATTTAGTCTAATCTTGGACACGAAAATCAACAACAGTTCACCTTGACTAACAACTCTGGTCGGACACTCTTTTGTTGAACATGACTTTGATTCTCTTTACTCTTGAACCCAGGCACTACTCACGACAATCTACTTGATCAACGACAAACCTCTAGGATTATCCGCCTTACTGAGTTTTTACGTGTATCCTAAGGCTTTAACTTTCTTTAGCCCATCATCATGTAAGCCTCATGCTAAAGCCATTTTCAATTTCAGAAATACTTGCAGTTTTCCAAAACATTTTGTATAATAATATACAATGATCTCATGTTTCCCAAGTTAATCTACATGTTTTTATTTTCAAATTAGGATGCTTGCAACATGGTTTTAACAAGAAAAATAACTCTTTTTATTTATATAATTGTAAAGAGTTTTTGGGTAAATACATGGCAAATTTTTAGCTGGAAAAAAATAATGTAGGCGTCCTCAGATATCAATAGTATGAATACTTTTGAATTGGCACGCCACAGAACGACTCAAGTGTAGCTTCTATTAAAGGGATCTTGAGAATTATGACAATGTACAAAGGTGTGAAGCTCCCCCTGTACTACCAAATTCCTCGAATGTTGGATGTCATAAATGAGTATTTGAATCTCATGTGTTCTTCATTTCTTTCCTAGTTATTCAAGCCTTTTCGATTCTTAGTCCTAACCCTGACCACCATTTGATGTCACTGTTCAAGTCTTCAAAACTTAATTCAGAACCTCCACCATGTACGAATTCTGAATCTGAACGATTCTTAAGCCGCCCTTTGCTGGTTTTTAACTTGAGACCTCATTTGGTTTCAAGACACCCTTTACGGGTTCTCATCTTGAACTCCCATTTTGTTTTTTCTTTTTCTTTTTTCTTTCTTTTTTCTTTTTTTCTCTTTTTTCCCTTTTTTTCATTTTTTTCATTTTTCATTTTTCATTTTTCATTTTCCATTTTCCATTTTCCATTTTCATTTTTCATTTCTCATTTCTCATTTCTCATTTCTCATTTCTCATTTCTCATTTCTCATTTCTCATTTCTCATTTCTCATTTCTCATTTCTCATTTCTCATTTCTCATTTCTCATTTTTCATTTTTCATTTTTCATTTTTCTTCCTTCAGGCAAAGTACTCCTTGACAGCGTAAGAATTCACAGGGTTAGTTAACTTTGATCAATCCATATTGGTGAGGATCAAAGCTCATTTGGAAAAGGCCCTCTTTTCAACATAGGGTCCCTCTTAATATTGCATCCATTTTTTCACCTAGGAAGTCTTTCTGAATTGGCAAAATCTCTTTAAGTACCAGATCTCGTTGAAACTCTCATGGGTGAACCATCTTATTATGTTCCCTCATCATACATTTCTAGTACATTTGTTCATGACAGATGGTTTTTAATCTTTTCTCCTCATTTAAATTGTGTTGGTTATACCTAGCTTGTACCTATTCTGCTTTGTCCAGCTTAATTTCTGATAACACCCGAAGTGACAAAATTTTAACCTCGATGGGCAACATAACTTGCATTCCATAGGCTAGAGAAAATGGAGTTGCCCTCGTTGACGTCCTTACTAATGTTCGATAGGTAAACAGAGAAAATGGTAACTTCTCATGCCAATCTTTACAATTCTCAATCATTTTCTCTATGAGTCTCTTGATGTTTTTATTGGCTGCCTCTACTGCCCCATTCATCTTTGGACGATAAGTGGTAGAATTATGATGTTTTAACTGGAACTGCTTACATACTAATTCCATCATCTTATTATTTAAATTCAAGTCATTATACGATATAATTCTTTCGAGTAACCCATATTGGCAGATGATCTCTTTCTTTAAGAACTTGCAAACTGTTGACTGAGTGAAATTTGCATAGAAAGCCTCTTCTACCCACTTGGAAAAGTAGTCTATTACCACCAAGATGAAACAATGACCATTTGAAGCTTTAGGCAAAATTTGTCCAATGACACCCATCCCCCACATAGAGAATGGCAACGCAGAAGTTATCACGTGCAATAGATGAGGAGGGTATAGAGCTTGTCTCCAAAAATCTGACTCTTGTGACATTTTCTGGCGTAATCGATACAATATGTTTTCATGGTTGACCAGTAATACCTAAATCTCATTATTTATCTTATTATTGCATGCCCATTAGCATGTATACTATATACTCCCTTATGCACTTCTTCAATGATTGTTTTGGCTTTTTTGGCTTCCACACACCTCAACAAAACCTGATCATGACTTTTCTTGTACAAGATCTGTCCATTAAGAACATACCCTGCAGCCATTCTTCGAATAGTTTTTTTTTCATTCTCAGTTGCCTGCTCATGGTAACTTTGATATCTAATATATTGCATGATATCATAATACCATGGGTTTCCATCCTCTTCCTCTTCTATGCTATAACAGTGGGTTGGATACCCATAAGCTTGCATCTCAATAGGCACATATTTGAATGTTCATTTACTTTAAAGGTTGTTGTCAAAGTGGCTAGAGCATCCGCCATATGATTCTCTTCTCTGGGGAAGTAATGGAATGTTACTTTTTTGAACTCTTTGATGAGCTTCAGGATCAACTTAAGGTATTCCACCAACTTGGAATATTTCGTTTCACATTCACCTCTAAGTTGATAAATTACCAGAGCCCAATCTTTATACACTTTAAATGTTTTTACTTTACGCTCAATGGCAGCTCTAAGACCCAGAATACACGCTTCATACTCAACCATGTTGTTTGTGCATTCAAAGTTCAACCGACTAGTGAAAGGATAATGTTCTCCACTAGGTGAGACCAAAATTACTCCAATCCCATGCCCCAAGGCATTCGAAGCACCATCAAAATTCATTTTCCAATGTTCATCAATAAAAGTAACTGCCTCTTCGGCTGAAATAGCCATCAAATCTTCGTATGGGAAATCGAAGTTCAGTTGTTCATACTCTTTAGAAGCCCTGCTTGAAATGAAATCTGCTATAACAGTCCCTTTAATTACTTTTTGGCTCACATATTAGATGTCGAACTCAGATAATAAAATCTGCCAACGAGCTAATCTTCCATATAAAGAAGGCACACCCATTAGATATTTCAAATGATCAAGTCTAGAGATCAACCAAGTAGTGTGGTACAGCATATACTGCCTGAGCCTTCGAGTAGTCCAAACTAAAGCACAACACAATTTTTTGATAGGTGAGTACCTCGCCTCACAATCAGTGAACTTTTTGTTGAGGTAGTAGATTGCTCTCTCTTTTTTCTCTGTTTGGTCACGCTGCCCTAATACACACCCAATTAAATTCTCGAAGATTGACAAGTAAAGGATTAATGGTTTGCCTGAGATTGATAGCATTAACAACGAAGCATTTGACAAATATCGTTTTATTGCTTCGAAAGCTCCTTGGCAATCATTGTTCTATACCCCTGGGTTATTTTTGTGGAGAATGCGAAAAAAATGGGATCACACTTCTCGATTAATTGTGAAATAAACTGGGTGATGTAGTTTAATCTTCCTAGGAATCCTCAAACTTGTTTTTATGATTATGGGGGTGGTAAATCCTGAATAGCTTTGACTTTTTCTGGATATACTTCAATCCGGTTTTTGCTTACTATAAACCCCAAGAGTTTCCCAGATATTACCCCAAATGTATACTTGCTTGGATTAAGTTTTAGCTGGCATTTTCTTAATCTTTGGAAGAGTTTCCTCATATTCTCTACGTGTTATTCCTCCATTTTGGACTTAACAATCATATCATCGACATAAACTTCTATTTCTTTATGCATCATGTCATGAAATAGTGTTACCATAATTCTCTAGTAGGTTGACCCTGAGTTCTTTAGCCCAAACGACATCACCTTATAACAAAACATGCCTCACATGGTGAAAAAAGTAGTCTTTATATATCTTCAGGATGCATCTTTATTTTATTGTAACATGAAAACCCATCCATGGATGAAAATAGGGAATTTTCAGCAGTATTGTCCACCAGAGTGTCTATGTGTGGGAAAGGGAAATTATCTTTTGGGCTAGCCCTGTTAAGATCTCTGTAGTTAACTCACATGCAAACTTTTACATCATTCTTGGGTACTAGAACAATGTTTTCCACCCAATCTGGATATTTCACTACTTTAAGGAACCCAACATTGAATTGCTTTTTTACTTATTCTTTAATTTTTAGCAGCATTTCAAGTCTCATCCTTCTGATCTTTTGTTGCACCGGTTTATATTCTGGCTTTATCGGTAATTTGTGTACCACTAACTCAGTATATAAACCTGGCATGTCCTCATATGACCGAGCAAACACGTCTTTTTACTCTTGAAGTAGTTCAATAAAACTCAGTCGTCCCTCAGCAGATAAGGTGATGACAATCTTTATCTCTTTCTTATTTTCATCTGATCCAAGATTCAGAATTTCAATGGGCTTTTCATGAGGTAGAATTTGTTTATATCCTCTATCCACCATTTTTAGCAGTTCAGAAGGTCAGACATATTTATCATCATTATCATAACCCTCGACTTCCCCCTAACATATGGGTAGCTCGAAATCTATCTCCGGGTAAGAGTCATCATCATTCATACTATTGATACCAGAGGTCCTGAAAGAATAACGAATGAGAGGATATATATACATATACACATACATGAGAATCTATCCCATATCAAAATAGAATGAAATAATATATACATAATAAATAGAGAATAAAAAAAATATGCACGGGAGAATGTATGCCACTTTGTGAATTGACATGAATGCATTTTTCATTAAATATTTAAAACAAATAGATTAACCCTTTACAAAAGATCACTTATTGCCCTGAGTCTTACACAATAGGGAATTGTTTTAGCATTACTCTGAAAAAGTTTTGTAAACTACAAGTAATTCTTCTGCAGTCCAATTGTTTAACACAAAGCCCGGTGGTGCGGGATAAATGCCCATAGCTCTTCTTTCTTCAACCTCATCATCTAATATCACATTGATGCCTAAATCCCCCAAGACATTCTTGAAAACTGACTCTTTAGCTGACTGGTCTCAGATGTCACACAGTGGCAGAAAAGTCAAAGGCTCTCACTTAATATCCTCCCCAGCTAGGCTTCCTCTCCTCCTTTATTGGCTCTTCTAAACGCCTTTCAGCTTATCTTTCAAGGTCGGGTGATATCCCATGCCAAAGTAGTCTCTCTTGATGATGGGAAAAACTGGATTGACGGATCCTTATAGGTGGCACTCCAGCTCTCTTCCAACCTTGGCTCCCTAGCTCTCTTCCAACCTTGGCTCCCCTTCCTATAGTCATTTTTAGTTTCATTCTGGTACAGTTGAACAAACTTGTCTTTGATATCTTCTCCCTTTCAGCCATGAAAGTGTCATTAACAAACTCTAGGGATCTGAAGGAGCATTCAACAGTTTCTTCATCCACTTCGACATATGGAGTGGTAGTAGACATGAAAACAATGATGTCTTCTTCAACATTGAGGCATATCAGTCTTCCCTCAATTACAAATTTGAGTTTCTGATGCATAGTAGATGGCACGGCTATTGTCTGATGAATCAAAGGCCTTCCTAATAAGTAATTATAGGTCGACGTGATATCCATGATAAGGAACTCGGCCTCGTAAGTTGATGGGCCTATGGTCAAAGGGATATAAATCTTCCCCAACACCTCTCTCTTTGTTTCGTTGAAAGCTCAAACGACGCTTTGGCAATTTCTCATGTGCGTACTGTCGACCAACAACTTCTTCAGGGTTACCAATGGCATTACATTCAGGGAAGAGCCATTGTCAACTAGCACTCGTGATAAAACATTCTCCTTTTACCCGATGGTAATATGCAGGGCCTTGGGATTAACAACCATCCCGGGTGAGATCTCGTCATCGGAGAAAGAGATAAAAAATTTAGCTTGGATATTCGCAATCATTCGATCTTTATTTTTCACAGTTACATCCTTCGGCACGAAATTCTGACTCAAGATTTTCAACAAATTATTCTGGTGTGCCTCAAAGCTTAGCAAAAGAGTCAGGATCGAGATGTGAGCAGGTAGCTTGTGTAACTATTCAATGATTCTATACTCGCTATTCTTTAAAAATTTTAAAATCTCCACAGCCTCATTTTTCGTTAGAGGCTCATTAATAACCGGCTCATCTTCTTTCAATAGTATCTCGACTATCTTTCTTTTATGAACACTAGCTCTTTTCTTAGGTTCATTGGTCTGATTGGGAGAATAACATCTCCCACTTCTGGTGAAACAGCCTACCTCATCCACTTCTCTTTTGTCGACCTCTGAAACACCCACGTTATCCAACTAGCACTCGTATCTCCAAGAGACATGTTTATTTTCCTTATAAGGAAAAGAAGACGGGGTGTGATCACCACTTTAAGAGTTACTCTCTCTTCCATACAACTTTTTGGCGTGATGACCAAAAGACAGTTGCCATTGTATACTCCCTTGGATGAACCCTCAGACACAAAAATCTCTACTTCTTCCTCTTCAGCAGCTTCTTGGTAAAATTCCATTTCCTTGTCATCCATCAACCTTTGCACCAAAGCTTGGAACTCATCACAATCATGTATGGTATGACCCTCATAGCTGTGATATTGGCATGCATGTTTACTCTTGTCGACATTAGAGGCCAACAAGTATGTCTCAATCATTTACATTCACACCCAATGCATGGGTGACTTCACCTTTCTCACCTCGGTTAAAATCTTCTTCCCTCTTTCTTCGAGAATTCCATTGACCCCTACACCTGCATTGTTTGAAAGTGGGTTCTAAGCCATATTGGGTTACTCGCTGTCAAAAAATTTGATAACGTTCCTCTGCCTTAATCTTTGGACAATCTTTTTAAAGGCAATACAATTTTTTATTGAATTCTCTGAAGCCCATGTGTGATATTCGCATTAGGCATTAGAGTCATACCATTTAAGGTAGGGAGGCCACATCAGTGGAATGTGGTAAGGTGACACCACATGTTTATCATATAAGATCTGAAACAATTCCTTGTAGGTCATGGGATCGGTTCAAATTGAAGCCTTTACCTCTCCTGCCTTGGTTCTCTTGCCCCTTGTCTAGCAGAGTTTTGTATGGACGACCCAGTGGCTTGAGGTCGAGACACAATAATGTTGTTGGAGTCACACTTCCTCACGTTACTGACCTCATTATCCTTTCTTTTCACTGGCGGTTTCCTGTTAGATTCTCCTCCGTCTATCTTTCAACTCTTGCTTTCCATTTCGATCATCTCTCTTACTATGACCACATCAGCAAAGCTCTTGGATGAATTTTCTATGAGGCGGCCAAAGAACGGAGCTCTTAGAGTGTTTACAAAGACCATGTTGGTTTCTTCTTCTTTAAGCGACGGATGAACTTGTACATCCACATCCCTCCACCTCTGGGCATATTGGCTGAAGTTTTTGTTAGACATCTTCTCCATGTTCTGTAACATGATTCGATTAGGCCTCACGTCTTTTACGTACTTATAATGCTCCGAAAAAAAACTTTAGCCAAGTCTTTCCAGGATTTAATTTGAACCCTACTCAACTGATTGTACCAACATATGACTAATCCTACCATACTCTCTTGAAAGCAGTGGCTCAACAGTTTATCATCCCCTACATAGTTGGTCATTTTTTTTACAGAATATAGTAATGTGTGCAGAAGGACATCTTGTGCTATCAAACTTTTTGAAATCCATAATTTTAAACTTGGGTGGCAGTAGTAAATCAGGAACCAGACTTAGCTCCTTAGCATCAATCACATACATGCTAGTGTCTTATTTCATGACTCTGATTTCATCTTTCAGTTGTTTTCATTCCTCCTCAAATTGCTTACTCTGCTATTTTTCCCCTTCTCATCAAAATTTGGGACATCTTCAACAAGGTGCAGATTTACAAAAGTGTCAGGTAAGTTTATATGTATTCTTCATGGCTGAGTAGTTGCTTCTTGTTGTTCCCTAACATGTGGTGGTGTAAAGCTAAGGGGATATAAAGTTTATTTGGAGCAACAAAAAATAGGATCCTTTCCACGATCAGCCCGTGGTTCGAAGCCTAGGGGATACACAGGCTCCTCGAAGCAGCACCGATAATCGGAGTCGCTTCATGACTTGTATTCTTCCATTGCAACATACTTGTCAGCCTTTCCATCATATCATTATGAGCTTTCAACATTCGTTCTCACATCTCCTCTTGAACTTTCCTAAAACTCTCATGCATTTTTAGCTAAGTCCTCTCAATTTGGACAATTCTCTCATCCATTGTGTTTTTTCGAGCATGGTACGGATGCTTAGAAGTTTCCAGTATTCTTTCATATAACATTTTTATTAATATTTGTATTTTATTAATGAATATGAAAAATATGACTATTAATGAATGAAATGTATTGTGAAAAGTAAATGCAATGTAGATGCAATGCAAGGTGTTGATTCTGGAATGATTCCTTAGAACAATTTTTTATATTAGAAACAAAGTTTGGTTATAAGGCTTAAACATATCACATATAAATATGAGATATCTCTCCTAACTGCTGCATATGCCCCAGTAAATATCAAAATCCTCTAAATGTAACACCCCAACCCGTACCCGACCCAGATACGAATCTGAGGTGTTACATTGACTATTCAAAACTTTTAAGACTTATAAAAAACAAAATCATGAAAATTCAAACTTTCATTAAAATAAAGTTAATAATTTATATAAGTATATTCAACCCATTACAAAAACATATCAGACCATATGTAAATCACAATTTGTCTACATGTCAACACCTTTGATACAACAAAATACATACTGTGTAATTTACTTCTGATTTGATCTTCGAGTGGAGAAATGTTGTTATGTTGAACTTAGGTCTGATCCTCCTGCTTCTCAATACCTACGTGTAAAACGCTTACATGCTAAGAAAAAGACTTAGTGAGACATAAAATACAATAATACATTTCCTAATGTATGAACATGCAATCCTATCATTTCATGTATCATCACAATTATAAATTCACTATTTAAGAATATCACATATGATCTATTATTGAGAACTTAAGGTAAGTGAGTACTTTGAGGTTGTGGACATATGTTATTACCACAGCTCGTATAATTCCCACTTAGTTGCATATGAAATTTGTCCCGAAGGACCTCATGTATATGTCCCGAAGGACCTCATGTATATGTCCCGAAGGACCTATGTATATGTCCCGAAGGACCTATGTATATGTCCCGAAGGACCTATGTATATGTCCCGAAGAACCTATGTAACCCTCGACTCTTGGCATGCCAACTATACCTATAGTTCTCATATCACATAACATGGGCATTATCATTATGCTCTATATATTTATATAATCATTACTGCACCACATATTCATGTACTCATGTCATTTCTCTTATAATCACATATGTCTTATCTCTTGTCACATATCATATGTACATATAACCATCAATCTCATATCATATAGCATATGTTATTTGATTATGTTCACATGGATCATATAGCATGTATCAAAACATATAAACATATATCACTTATGCATGTATTTATAATGATCATAATATATGCATGTTCAGAACTATTGGACCATGAAAATTAAAATAGGAAATAGACTTATCACAAGTCTTATTTCCATAAAACTACATCTATAGTATGCACTCACCTTAGCCTCACTATATCTCAATCACTTCTATGACTTAATTTCTCTTTCTTGATCGTTCCTAAATTTTCAGTCGTTCCGAAACTTGCTTGTGCTCGATATCTACACAATCATACATTTTATATACATATCAGCATTCCAAATATCATGATTAGATCCATAATTTCTTAAGCTAAAAGAAAGGATTAATTCCATTTTCCACTTGGAGTAGTATCGGTACCCAAGGTATGGTACCGATACTTCCCGAGTTGTGGTATCGATACCAAGCCCATGTATCGATACCCATTTTCGATTATGTAATCTTTATTTCAAAAATAGTATCGATATTGTCCTTATGATATCAGTACCCTTGGTATCGATACTACCCTTCAGGTATTGATACCTCATGAATAACTTGTCAATTTTGAGCTTATGGTATCGATACTGTTCAACCAGTATCGATACCCCTACTCTAAATTTTATTCATTTATCCTTAAAGTATATGTACTGGATGAAGAAGTACCGATACTCAAAGCCCAGAATTCACTTTTACAACCCGAAAATTCACCAATGTCAATCTAAACCTTCCCTTTTAAGCTCCTATTATGACATTAAACTCAACTACCATTACTCAAATCATCTTATATCTATATAAACCATCATTATCTTCAAGATCTCATCCTTTGTCTTGAAATCAAGAATCCTAGCAATTTTCCATCATGTTTTATTTTCAATTCTAACACTTCATACTTCTTAATTTAGCTAAGGACAAGCCAAATTTAGCCTCAAAATCTAATTACTACCTCTCTCCCAATATTTCATTTAGAAATCACTTATCTTTAATCCTTCCTAACCCTTCATCTTATAGTTTTATGACAACTTAAGCTCTCCTTAAGCTTAAGTATCATCTAAGAATCCTAAATCAAACTTAAATTCAACAAATAATCAACTCACAATAAAACTCACCTTTGCTATGGCAGTTCACGACTGGAAGAAGAAGAATAATAATAAGAGCTCTCTGGAGAAATCTTTCCTTTTTCCCTTTTACATATCTCCACATGTATATATCCTCACCATATCAGATTTTTAATTTATTAATTGATCAAATGACCATTTTGCCCTTCCATTCATCATTCTTTATTATTTTGTCCTACACAAAATTTTCCATATAAGTCTTTAAACTATTCAATTTATCTACTTTAGTCACTAAATTCTGAAGTTTTACAATTTGGTCACTAACCCAGTGTTGAAGATGTTACACTCAGCTTCTTCAGTCTCGGGCTTCAATCTTTCGCTTACAGCATCGGATTCGTGCAAGAGCATGTTGCAGGTAGCTTGCGATGAGGTTATCCCTTTTCTTAACTCTCCACTGAGCCTGTTACGAACGATGACATCATTGTATAACTCCTTCATAAGGGACTATCGACAGTTCACTTGCCTTTCTCTGAAAAACCTTGTACCAAAGCTTCAAGTTCATTCACACTCTTCTTTAAATTTTCAACTTTCACACGGTTTGAACTGATTTCTCGACTTCGTTACCTTCTCAAATTTGACTATAAACTCAAGATTCTACCCTTCACTTTCTCGTTTTGGGCTCGACTCTCTAACATCTATCTCTCTAGTACCTTTTTTCTCTTGAAAGTAGATTAGTCTGATGTCTACTCTGCTTAAGCTCTTCACTGCTTTCCCCAACTTCTCTTTTAAACTTGTCACTTCGTGTCTCCAATTAGCAGGAGACTTACTTGAACTAGTGGCCATCTGAGCTTTGACCATTCGCTGGTAAGATTACTTGAGATCATCGAAATCTAATATGAGCTATTTTTCTATCTTTTCAATATGGTCAGCTCGACCTTTTGTATATCGATTTCTAAGCTTTTCTGGTACATCTCATCCTCCAATCTCTGTAACGTCTCCTTCCACTATTTCCTTTTAGCCTCAAAATCAAGTCTGGCTAGTCCTAGTGGGGATGATACCACTCTAAGATGTTTTTCCATCGGCTGAGTATTTTTCAGGATTGACTATCGGGATATTATCATTAACTCTGTTACTTCTCCACTCCTCGTATTCTTATGACAGCTTCAAGTTGAAGGTAAAGAGATTTACTATATGAGTATGCTTTCATGCATCGATAACCCATTTGACTTTATTCTTGTATTGCTCTCCTTTGAATGTGAACAGACCTGGATAAATCCCAAGTTGCTGGAACGAACTGTCTCGACCCATATACTTGGAAACCAGTAAAGAATCATACCATACAGAACACCATATGTCTGGCAATGAAACTCAATCTCATTCTCCACAACTATACAGTATGTCTGAGGAAACCTTCCGCAAAGCACGCCACAATATATCACTGTCTCGAATATATTTGAAAATTACCATGCACTTCTCTTTAGTGAAACCCCATGCCATTCTCGAGAAAAAAAATTCTTCAAAGGTGAAAATCCTTCTAGAAACACTCGACCAGGTGCCCTCTCGATGTATTTGAAATGACTGAGGATCCATACTAGCAACAGCAGTGTGTACCCTATGAAGCGTCCTTTTCATTCTCGTCTGTAAGATTTCAAGGAATGGAACGTTTCTGCCAAGATAATTGGAACGAGATCCACATGTCTGTCCAGTCTCTCGAACAAGTTAACCACTGATATATCAATGTACCCCATAACCTTTGGGAATATGACTAACCCATAAATACCTAGAGCAAATAGGTCAAGACGGTCAATCACTTCTCTTAGAGAGGTTCGGGTAATGCACTCACTATTTCCCTCCTTTTTGATTCCTCTTACGACTCACTCTTCACTCATGTCGGTCATCAAAAGTAGTTTCTTCTTGAAGGAATGAGTATCTGGCGGCTTGGTGTACACCTTGTCTGTTTGGAATCTCAGACAACGAATCAAGACGTAGTATTCCTCTATAGTAGGTGTCATGTTCACTCGACTAAAAGTAAAACAACTATAGGTGGGGTTTCCAGATCTGGGCTAGAGCTATAAACATATTTCGGTCAACCAGAACATCTAAGAGGTATGAAATGTCACCATAGAGTTGATAAAACAACTACTTATCAGATGTTTCTCACTTTCCCCAAATCTCTTTCAACTCGCTTAGGTCATTTTGACGAACATTGATGTGAGTGTACCCAATCAGATCTGACATGTACCCAGGCTGTAAAATGTCTCCATTTATTAGCTAGGACTGCTCATACCATCTCAGAATGTCTACATTGTCTTTTACCTCTTTTTGAATCCTTCGTTCCATATTACTAGCCTTCTATATAGATATCAGTCACGGATAAACACCATGAGATGAATAGTGCAATGTAAAAATGAGAACAAAATAAAACAAAATGATAAGAGAAAATTAGTTAGTAATCATAAAGGAATTAAGCAGACAAAATATAATTTGTCGATAAAAACCTACCCCACATGTTGGCTACCCAATCATGTTTCAGTAGATCCTACCCAAACAAGATTTCTACCCACATGCTTTGTTAATAGAAAATCCTAACCTCATGACATCTAGTTCACATGCTTGTTTGAAAAAAATAAACCTAACCACATGATCTCTACTTCGCATACATTTTTCAAAAATTTTAATGCTCAAAAAGGTTTTTCCTTGTTTACTCTCCTCACGTGATTCTTATGATATTGGTAAGGCTCTATTTGGGTTCTAAGTTTACTATATGTTGGGTTTGACTCTAAAGTAAGAGGTCCTTGAATTATCCTTGTTGGCGCCCCTTGGGCTGTCGAACCCTTAATCCTGGCCCAACATAGGCTTTTAGATCAAGTTTAATTTGAGGGGACACACCTCCTTATGTCCATGCGGAGGTGAAAACTATCACGAGGTCTATAAGGTGTAAGCCCCAGGAGAGATTTACTATCCCAAATGGAGTTGAAAACCACACAAGGAAATAGTTTCTCACTCCTACTTAAATATGACGGAGCAGGGTTTTAGCTCATGTTATGCAAATACAACTGTGCAATGTGTGAAGAAAAGCGAAAGCAAACAAACAACACCAAACATAAGTCTAAAAAATTTGAACAATTATTTACTCTGAAAACATTAGCAAACAAATCAGTACAGCAATTTGGAGGTTAATCAAAACATAAACACTTATTTAAACCAAACAAGGGATCAAAACCAAATTGGAATGAACTAGTAATTTTCATTTAAAACGACAATTAATTAATCGACTAATGGAAGTCCCAGCAGAGCCGCCAAGCTGTCGAAATAGTTTTTTCGAAAAGAAAGGGGATCTTGCTTTGAATAATATATTGACTCGTTCTTGATAGAACGTGGTTTGAAAAATCGCCACCAACCTTTGATTAGGGTGTGATTGGGCACCCAAAAAGTATTAGTCATTTTAAAAAAGCATTCAGTTTAATTAAAACAACAAATTTGTTGTCTACGTTACCAAAATTTGAGTTCGGGAGTCGGTTACACGTGGTGAAGGATTAGCACTCCACAACACCCTAAATCGGTACATATTCAATTAATTAATTATCTTTGCAATGAAATTTAAGAGTTTGAGTTTAATTTAATTTAAGATCCCATACAAATAATAATCTTTGAATTTTAGTACGAGGCACAATAATATTTAACTATTTGCTATCGAGAATAATCAACCTCTCATATCTTAAAGCAATATATTCTTACTCCAATCAAAATAAAGAAATTTTAAAAATTTCATTCTAAAGCTCATTATTAATTCAAATTTTAAATCCACAAATAAAAATAAACTTAAGATGAAAATAAAACACTCTTTCAATTTTAGAAGGGGAAAGGGAAATATTTCATTATCTTCTATCGAGAAGAAATGACCTCTCATGCCCTAAAGCAGTTATTCCTTACTCCAATCAAAATAAAGCAATATTATTATTCCCTTCTAAAATTAAATATTAATCCGAGAGAAAACGACACTATCTAATTATTTCCAATCGAGAATAAATTGTCTCTCATGCCTTAAAGCAATCATTTATTACTCCAATCGGAACAAGGATGCTCAATTATTTGGAATATTATTATTTTGAAATCCCATTGAAAAACACATGCAAAAATTAAACAAATTAAAAGCATACATCATGCAAGCACAATTAATTATTTATTTTACCAACATTTAATGAGAATAAGGATGCTCAATTATTTAAATACATCAAGATGAGACCTTAGATTCGATCCAACAATATTTTTTCGGTGAAATTAATTAAAAGAACATGGTCTTTTTCTCAATCTCCAAAATTTAAAATGGATTCAATTTAATTAGTGTCGCTAAATGAGATATACTTTCATTTTAAAATTATCGAAAGTAACTTTCATATACGTTAAGACAGTCACTTTACGACAATATTCAAATGAACGAATATTACGCTTAGTCAATTTATTTTGATTCAAGTCAAGAAATGCTTATCAGGGTGTCATGCGAAATTAATTAATGACTAAAATGAAATAACATGCAAGCAACATGCAAAAATAAAAATAATAAAATGAAAATAGAACTGAAATATAAACAATCAAACCATCATGTCAAAATTAAAACAAAATAAAGTAAAAAAGTGACTAAAATGAGCATTTTTAATATTGAGTGCTAGAATTACAAAGAATAAAAATAAATAAAACATGGGGACTAAATTAAAATAAACTAAAATTGCATGGCCAAATTAAATTAAATAAAAAATAGATTATAGTTTGAAATATAAGCATGCAGGAACTACAGGGATCATTTCCTAATTATTCCTTTTTTGACCTAAAACATGCATTCGAATAAAAAAGGGTAAATTACCTAATCAGTCTAGAAGTATTATAAAAAAATTAAATCATCACTACACATGACTAAACTATAAAAGCATGCTAGACATAGAGGGATTAAAACATGAATAACCCTAAAAATATATAACATACATAAAAGGGTAAATTATATAATCGATCCCTACAAGTGACTAACATGCAAAACACACTAAAGTTAGGGGGACTAAACAAAAATTATACAAAAAATATATAACATGCATGAAAATGGATAAATTATAGAATCGGCCCCTATAGGTGACTATTTTGCAAAAACATGCGCAAGTTAGGGGGACCTAAGTGTGATTTCTCCTAACTTTTTCTATAAATACAACTTTCCCATTTTTTTATTTTATATCGATTTTTTTATTTAAAAAATCAGCCCCCTCTCTTTTTTCTCTCATTTTCCCTTGGTCGGCTCACTATCATCTGCCCCCGACCGCCGCACATAGTGACCGGTGATCCAAAATAAGCCTAAAACACTCCTCACTCTCTTAAACCTAGATATAGGACTTAAACACCTGAAAGGGCCCTAAACAACCCAAAAGAACCCCCCGACAGTTTGACTTTCTCACACTTCGGCTATCTCCGATTAAGACGAAACGACCCTCCCCCGGTTCGACTCCCCTATCTAAGGTACGGATCTACTATTTCTCTTTGGTTTCGATTACATGCAAAGCTTTGAAAGCTTTTTTTTTCTATTTGTTTTCTTTCAAAACTAAAAAAATACCTTCCAACGTTTATGATTTGTTTTCTTTTTATTATTTTCGTCAAACTGAACAAATCGAGAGGATAACCCCTTTTTACATTCAATTTGGGGTTTTATAACTTCGAATTTTACATATTTTTTCTTTTATCTGTCTGATAAAATCAAATGATTATAAAATACAATGATTATGATGTTGTGTTGAAGTGTTTGTTTACTTTGTTAACTTGGATCTTGATGTGACAGGGGGCTTGGTGCATGGTTAGTGGCAGTGTCGGTGGTTCGGGATTGGTGCAACAAGGTGGCAACCTCTAGGGTTTGGGTAACTAGGCCAGTTATGTTAGGCTCCGAGTTTCGGTAACTGGGCTGGTTGGATATGTTGTAATTTGAGGCCAATTTCGATTTTGTAATTGGCCTGCATAAATTACAAATAATATTAATAATAAAAATAAAAATAATAATAATAATTGTAGACGCTAATTTTGTCTAGAGTTTCATTCGAGTTTTTGTTTATATATATTACATATTAATAATTACTTACGATTACACATTAATTATGCTTGTGGTAATATATATATATATATATATATATACATTAATTTAAAATGTATTAAATTTATTTTTATTTTTCTGTTACAGGCCCACAGTAAATTACAAAATAACCCAACGAGTGAGTCCGAATTGAGGCCCGAACAATAGCCAAGCCCGAACCAAATTGGAAGCCCAGTACTGCATCCCACTAGGGTTTTCCTTCAACTCTCCAACACCGCCAAGTGATCTGAGCCGTCAGATCTGGTGTATATCCAACGGCCCAGATCGTAAGTAATATTTAGGGTTTTCAAACACTAAAAGAACTCCCAACTGCCACCAGCACCAAGGAATTCCAGTGGTCTCCACCACCATCGATCGTTCCACGACGGCCACCTCAGCAAGTGTTCCACGTCAGCAAGAGAGGACCAACCACCACAGGTCATCCTCCTTCGAGAGAATGAAGGAAAATTATTCTGTTACAACAGAAATGGTTTTAGGACCACCTGAGATAGAGCAGCATAGGATGAGTGCCTCCAACGGCAATCAACAACCAAAAACCAAAAGCAAAAGCAAAAAAAAAAGAATCAACATCCATCAGCAACACCAAAAGGAAAGGAAAAACCCAAAAAAACCTCTCGTTTTAAGAGTGAACAACCGACCAAGAGAAAAACCGACCCCTAGGCGAATAGCTCTCACAATTCCAGTCCAGAGGAACCCGTCGCCGTCGCTGGGAAGAAAATCTCCCTTAAGCCGAAGGTAATCCTTGTCTTGAGTTTTATTTGGGGGAGGTTATAGAGTTATTCTTGTGAGGGGTTTCTGGTCTTGAGCGTTGTTTCACTGGTTTAGGGTAGCTTTGGGGTTTGGCTTACGGAGAGAGGAGGCTTTTTGAAGCGTTTCAGCTCCTCACCGGAGCCCTTGAATGGTAGAAGGCCACGGTGGCAATTTGTTTTGTTTGGGGATGAGAGAAGACCAACGAATGAAAAGAGAGAAAGGGGAAAAGTAGAGAGAACGGCAGGGAGTTAGCTAGAGAGGAAAGAAACTTTAAAAAAAATGGAAGCAAATAGTGGGCTAGGTTTTTCCTTTAGCCAAAATATCCTATATATGAGCACACCAAAACGGCATAGTTCCAGGGAGTGTCAAAACGGCGATGTTTCGGGGAATGAGGGAACCCATGTCTGGTAAAAAGGGTAATCTCGCGTGAGCTCCCTCAGATTCTTGACCTGTTGCATATCAGAACATTTCCAAGTCTTTTATTTTTATCCTTTAAGTTTCCGCTCCTCTTTTGGTCCTATGTTGAGCTGTTGTTAAGATTACGCTGTTTACACATGTGGAATGTGATTTACCTGATTTTCATTTTGGTCCATGTTAAGGGTTTATTTACGTTGTGTATTGTTTGTGCTCTTGGCTCATAATTTTAAAAGTTCTTGTTTTAATACCTTTCGAGATGTTATTTTATTCTTCATGCTTTTTTTAATTTGATACTTAAATTTACTGATGCATGTTTAAATACTTACATGTGCCACATATTTATTGATCTTTATGCACTTGTGCTCATGAAACAATGAATATAAGTTTTGGTGCATACTGTCCATGTCCTGATTTAATTTTGTTCATATATGTGTTAAGTTGCAACATGGTTTTGCATGAATACGTGTCATATATATGTATGTATGCATGCATTTGCTTTCAAGATCCTACGAATGATGAATAGTTGGTATATATATGTACGTGCATTGGTATGTTAGCATATATTTTGTGCATAATTTATGATGTATGATTACATGTATATACGTACTATGCTCTTTTTAATCATTTACAATGGTGGTCCGTATACAATGCATTCTTGTTTTTCAAATCCCCTTTATTATTTTAATTGGTATAAAACCATGTAGATCTATTTCTAAATTGTAATTTTAATTGCATGTGGCTTTAGCTTCTAAAATAGAATACCTTCATAATCATTACTTGACCATATCGAATAATTTGACTAAGGGTAATACATTTTCATTTTAAAGTTGACGTGAGGTAGATGTCTTAACTTATGAGAAAGTTACTTCCGACAATTTTAAAATGAAAATATATCCCTCTAAGTGAAACCTCAAAAAATATGATTCCACCTAAAATTTGGGAACGAAAGAAAAGGAAATGCTCGTCTATTTAAATTCATCGAGAAAAGATCGTTAGAACTTATCTAAGGTCCGATCTCGAAGTCTTTAAAAAATCGAATATCCTTCTTTCTAAAATGATTGGTAATTTTTTATTTAATTTGTTTGATTTTGTTCATCTTAATATTGCAAGGGAACCATAATATTTCTCTATTTCGTTTGGAGTAAGAATTGATTGCCTCAAAGTACGATGGGTCATTTCTTCTCTATAGGAAATAATTAAATATTATCAGGTTTCATTCTAAAATTTATAGAATATTGTTTTAATAGATCTTAAACTAAATTAAATTCAAACTTGTAAATTTAATTACAAAGACGATAAATTAATCCACTAGGTACCGATTTAGGGCGTTGTGGGGTGCTAATCCTTCCCCACGCGTAACCGACTCTCGAACTCAATTTTCTGGTACTCAGACAGCAAATTTGTTGTTTTAATTAAAATCAATATTTTTATTAAAATGACAAAATGTTTTTGGGTGCCCAATCACACCCTAATCAAATATTGGTGGCGACTCCTAGAACCGTATTTTATTTATTTAAAGGGAATCACAATTTTTTCAAAGTGAGAGATTTTTTAAAAATCACAATACTTTTTAATTAAAAATTAATCAAAAGATAATTAAAAAATGAGTTTTTTTAAATCTGAAAAAAATCGTTTCGACAGCTTGGCGATTCCGCTGGGGAATTTTTTTAAGAGAGTCAGACTGATAGTTAATTAATTAATTGTCTTAGCAAATGAAAATTACAAGTTCGTTCTAATTTAGTTTTTGATCCCTTTTTTGGTTTAATTAAATTTTTTTATTGCAATTTGATTAACCATTAAATAGTTTTACTAATTTGTTTGTTAATGTTTTCAGATTAATTGTGTGTGTTTTTGGATTTGAGGAATGAGTTTGTGTGTGTTGTGTATTATTTTTCGCTTTTCCTCAGACACTGCACAGTTGCATTATTATAACCTGAGCTAAAACCCTGCTCCGTCCAATTTAAGAAGGTGTGAGAAACTACTCCATCGTGTGGTTTTCACCTCAACATGGGATAATGAATCGCTCCTAGAGCTTACGTCTTATGGTCCTCGTGATGGTATTCACCTCCGCACGGACATAAGGAGGTGTGTTCCCTTGAATTGAACTCAATCCAAAAGCATGTGATGGGCTAGGATTGAGGGTAAGGCAGCCCAATGGGGAACTGACAAGGATAATTCGAGAACCTTGTACTTTAGAGCCGAACCCAACATATAGTGAACTAAGAACCTGAGTTTAGGTATAGCTTAACCCGAACCTTAAGAATCCTGTGAGGAGGGTACACAAGGAAAAGCTCTTTTGATTCTTTTAATTTTTGTAGTATAATTTTACTTTTCGAATAAATGTGTGAGGTCTAGAGATCATGTGGTTAGGTTTATTTTTTCCAAACAAGCATGCAAATTAGATATCAAGCGGTTAGGATATTTTGTGAATAACAAAGCATGTGGGTATAAAGCATGTTTTGGGTAGGATTTATCATACCATGTATGGGTAGTCAGCCTGTGAGGGTAGGTTTTTATTTTATGCTTATAGTACTTACTATCTTGTTGTTTATCTTATGTGTACTAACCCATTTTTGTCCTGTGTCTATTTTATTTTGATTTTATTGCATTTGCATCTTCATGTCATCCAAAGGTGTTAATTCGTAAGTGATTGACTAAATAAGAAGGTTGTTCATGATGAGACAAGAAATTCATAGCTATGTAGCCAAATCAGAAGATCCAAAGAAGTTTTAATGATCAATGAGGAAAGACATCTGATGAATAAATAAATTTGAAGCCGATTGAAGACTTCCTTTAAAGGCGCAAAGGCCAAGATGTTTCCTCAAGAGATAGATACAGTTATACCTAGGACGAGAAGACCCATCATAAAGACATGAACACCACTTCACATTGGAAGTAAAAATGGAGATCTCAAGATTCAACCATAAATAATTTAAGGAGATAAGGCTTCATCAAATGTGATAAAATACACCAACAACTTTGGGTGCAATGTTAGATTCCATGAAGAGTATGACTCAAGGAAACGAAGAAATGAAGAATCACAATTTTATTTTAACTATCTGGAGTAATGAAATATTGTTGTCTAAATGAAGGTTGTTCTATGGTGGTCGCTTTTGGAATTAACACCTTATGCATTTGCGTTTGCATTCTTGTTTTGCATTAGCTTATTAATTTATTTATTTTGCTATTATTGCTATTACTATAATTCTTGTCATTTTTATCTTATTTGTACTGACTTGTTTTTATGTTTCCTTTCTTTTTGTTTGTATCTCATGATCATGACATAATCAAAAGGTATTGATTTGTAAGTGGTCATCAGAGTAAAATGTTTCATGATGGACAAAGTATTTCAGGATCAAGTAGACTATAACACAACTAGGGAATGACATCTTGAGGAAGCTCCAAGAATACTGGAGAGCTATACACCCAAAGATCGTATGTTCGACGAAGAGCAAAATGAGATCAGAGAGAAAATGTCCAAGATGATGGATAGAATAGTTGCTTTGGCCAAAGGAAAAGAGACTTCTGCAAAAGAAAAGAAAAAGGTCGAGGAAAACAATCCCACGATGTCAAATACGCAAGGGACTACTTTAGAACAAACTGATCCTATCCAATCTGAAAAATCACGCACAATCACCATTCGTATCAACAAGTTGTCTAGAGACCCCAAGGAAGTGGTGACAACTGTAGAAGTTCAGAAAGATGGAAAGAAGTCATGCAGTCAGAACTCGTAAGTATTTGAGAGTCTACTCCCAATGTCAAGGGAAGTAAACATGAAAACTCCATTTCAATCCAAGTCTAGAGGTGGCTTTCATTTTGATTCTATCCTGATATCATATAAAGAGTTGTATGATAAGCTTTTAGATACCCGATAGGTGGCCTGCATTATGTGAAACCTTGGCAACCTCTATATCCAAAGTGGTATGATGTCAATGTTCGTTGTGAATATCAAGTCGGAGCTTAAGGACATTCCATTGAGAATTGCACCGCCTTCAAGCATCGAGTCCAACATCTTTTGGATCATGGAATATTAGAGTTCGAGATGAAAGGTCAACCTAGTTTGGTACTTTTAAGATAGAGCCAAAAGTGTTCAAAGGTAAGGGTATCAATGGAGACATCCAGGAGGAAGAATATTTGCTGAAGTACGAAGCTCAAGTGTGTCATTTAAGGAGTGAAAATGATAAACTTAATATAGAGATAGTAGCCATGTGTGATGGTTTTTAAAGGATCAATCAAGCCTTTAAAAATGTTGGTATAGGAAATGTCACATATGAGTGGGTAACAGGGGTCACTAAACTAAAAAATAACGCAAAACAATGAAGAAATAATTGCAAGGTGTATGAAGGTCAAGCCGAGAAGTTTTCTTATGATTTACCAATTGTAGAAAAAATATGCAATACAGCTGTTAATGATTTGGGAAGCTATCAAGCCGAAAATCAGATGTTTAATACATCCATTTCCAATATGGAAGCTTCATATCAACGCCACAAGCGTGAGAATGATGTTGAGCTAGAAGCCACTAGAGCCAAGAATAAGACATTGATGAAGATTGTAGATGTAGATGATTGTAGAGTTCTTGTACGAGAGCTTCATAACCACAAAGACTTTCTTACAAGGAAAATTCAACAGCAGTGTCTACAGCTCCAAAAATTGACACATAAGATTGAGGGAAAAGACAACGTCATGAAAGAAGCTATGACTCAAGCAAGAAATGTGGCTCATAAGTTGGTTGAGTTAGCTGGCTTTACAAGAGAATTAAAGCAGATTAACAACTCAACACCCGTACATGTGTGGAAGTTAGTTTGGCTTTTAAGAGAGATAGAGAAGTTAGGAGTGAGAGCTATCTCTTATATGTAAAGTTTGTTTGTTGTACCAAAACCTTTGTGTTTAATGAAAGCTTTTTAAGATGGTCACTCTGGAATGACACCTTTTGCATACATGCATTTGCATCACATTTATTTATTTAAGCATTTTACATGCATTAGTTATGAAAAAAATGAAAATAATTTATGCAGGGTTATGTGACAGTAAAACCAAGATCATTCATTTATACTACTTCCTCATCATCAAGAACAAACAAATGGAAACAATTGAGCAATCTTATTAGGAATCAGAAGATTGGTTACAAGAGAAGTTGACTGACTTACGACAAGATCAAACATCGAGTTCTTTACAAGATGTATCGAATCAAATGATCTAGGTGCTGGAAACCAAGCCTGCTGATAAAGAGGAAATAGTTTTTAAAGGATATCAGTGTTATCAGACTAATGCGTCAAGAAGGACAACCTACCCTGGAGCATCCCACTCAAACCTAGGGAAGAGCCTCATTATTCATGAGCGATTTAAAGACAAATTCAAGCAGTTGAAAGAAGCAATTTGAGCTATGAAGGTTGTTAATGCCTCCAACAAAGAATTAGAAGCTAGAGAACTAAGTTTGGTCCCTGATTTGGTCATCCCACAAGAATTTAGGGTGCCTAATTTTGAGAAATATGATGGAACCAGTTGTCCCCTAATTTATCTGAAAATGTTTTGCAGAAAGATGGAAGGGTACTTAAATGATGATAATATGCTTATTAATTACTTCCATGATATTTTTGCTTGGTCGGCTGTAGTATGGTATAACCGTTTGAACCGAGAGCATATCAAGAGATGGGTCAATCTAGCTGATGCTTTTTGGGACAATATCGATATTTCAAAGGTTTATCCCCAAAATGTCAAGACCTTCAAAGAATAAGGATTAAAGCTACTAAAAGCTTTAAAGAATATGCCCTAAGATGGAGAGGAGTGGCAGCAGAAGTTCAGTCTTCCTTGTTAGAATAAGAAATATCATATATGTTTCACGATTCTCTTTCAGCTCCTTTCGAGTTAATGGTGGTAAATTCGACAAAGAACTTCGAGGATCTTTTGACAACTGGGGAGTTAATTGAAAATACAATCAACAAAGGAAATTTGAAAGTCACTTCCAAAAGACCAACTGATCAAGAAGTGAAAGATGATAAGGTGAATGAATGTCATGTCTAGATCCCCCACATTTGAAAAATAAAAGGAGCAGCTAGTCGCTCAAACCGACCAAAGAAAGTCTCAAGATCGAGAAATACTTTGAAGGTGTTCCAAACTTCTATCTCAGATCTGTACCCCCATTTGATTAAAGGTCATTACCTCATATTGAGGCCAAGAAAAGTATCACCAAACCCTTCTCCCACAGTTATGATCAAGATAATGTATATGATTTCCACTTGGGGGCATCTGGGCATTCTACGGGGAATTTAGGCCGCTGTTAAAAGAGATAGAGATGCTTGTGGAAAGTGGAATGCTGACACAAGAATTGGTGGAACAGTGGATGACGAACTCGATTGGGGCATCAAAGCACAATATAAAGCATCTATTTGAGTCAAGTGCCGTTAAATTAGATTAGTAATGGGGCATCCTAATTAGGAAGAGATCATTTCATCCATCATGAAGCTTTATTCCATTTTTCATCATTTTGTTTGAATTTGTTTTTTCCCCTTTCTCATTTTTTTTTTGTAATGATATTTGAATAAACTCATGCTACTTTAAAGATGGTAAACATTGAATTGAATTTGCAGTCTTGTAGTTCTTTTAATATCAACTGAATTAAAAAATCTTTAAATGAATAGAGTTATAAATCTTTAACAAAGTGACAAGATTGAAAACTGATAAAACAAGGATCCTAGACCTTATCCCAGAAGATACACTCGAACACCATAACCTTTTCTTATTGGAACCAATCTAGCCTTCTCTCTGCATGAAGAGACAATTAAGGGATGGGCACTCAAGTATGTAATGATGGGAAAATGGGTCATCTTGCACATAATATTGTAAATTTTATTGGTTTCTACTTTTGATGATCTTCACATATAGAATAGTCGAGTAGGTGAATCTAGTTTAGGCTAGTTGCTTGGAAATTGAACTCTAAAGATGAGATTTTTTTACTTTCAACAACACCTAGACTATAATGGGTTCTTCTTGACAAGCTTAAGAAAATGAATATGTATGCTCATAATGTAATTATATATGTATACAATAAAACTTGAACTATCCCTCTAGGGCAATTGGTTAAACGCCCCGGCTTTATGGATAAGATTCAGCTAGCCCGATAAAGGAGATTATAATATATATATATATATATATATATACATAATAAAGTTGAATTCAACTAGCCAAACAATGGTAAATTAAATCAAATTTATCTAAATAAGGAGTTTCAGTAAAGATGGACTAAGGGAGGTAAGGAACACATGTTATAGTCAATTTCACACGAGCACTCAGGAATTTCATTTTTAGATCGATATTTCTACATTGCCTTTGTTAGAGGAGTCTACAAAGCTTGAACAAATGAAAGATTTCAGAGAACTGAAATGGAAGTGTTCCAAAAAGTCTACCAATTGAATATGCTAGTTGTTTTATTTTGTCTGCATCCACTTAATATGCCAAGACAAGAAAGAATGATATGTCACAAGGTTCACATGGGCATATAAACAAATAAGTATGTCTCAATGGTTGAAACTTAAGAAAATAAGAAAGCCAACCTGAAGCCAACCCATCAATTTTGATACTTGTCAAAGAACTATAACTCTGAAAAATTAAAGAGCTATTGATTCTTTTTGATATTTTGTGAACTCATGTTTATGTTTTGATTCGATTGTTAGCCTGAATTAAGGGGAAATACTTTACAAAATTCTTATATTCTTTGATTTCTAAAATAAAAGAAATGAGAAAAACATTTTCAAATAGGACAGTCTCAAATGCGAAAAGTCCTTGGAGCAGATAATGTCATTTCTTTCTCTATTAGGGAGAGAGAATAAGCGATGCCAGAACATAAAACACTCTACATTCTTGAAAGCAAGTGGTCCAATAGATCAGAAAGACTGGGGAATAAAACTTCTAACACTTCCTCGTGACGTTGTCGGAAACCATCGAAAAGCAGATGATTACCTTATTTGAAAGAGGCCCATATCCCAGCTCATGGCAGAATGCAAGAGTGAAACCAATCAAAAGATGAAATTTTGGCACTCAATTAGGGATGGGTCATGAAAATACCCACTTTGGGGCATGACTAGAAACCTAGATCATATTGAGATGACAAAATTCAAACCAAGAAGACATTGAGAATGAGACTCACAACTTGGAGTGGCCTATGCAGAACATGAATTTGATCAGAACTTACCTTGTAAATCAAGTCAGTCAAGCATCAATTAATGGCAGAGTCCCGGACAAACAACTTTGATAGCGCATTTGAGCCAATGACAGAAAGGGGTATCAGGGTCATATTTCCGACCATAGCAAGAATTCGAGAGAGAAAACACTTCCTCCGAAATGAAGACAAAAAACAAAGACCACACGATGATTGGGCAGATCTTCAAAGGTGCAAGCTTAAAATTATAAGTTGTTATACTGATATCTGAGTAAACCCTAGAGAGAAGTGATCAAGTAGAAGAAGACCGAGTTCCCCACTTTGAAGTCAAAGAAAATTGAATCAACATTTATGCATTCATGAGAACATCATTTGCATAAAAGAAAATGCATTACATTGATACATTTAATTGCATTCGTATTTTACACACAAACACATGGTTTTTACAAATCTTTCAATGAAAAGAGAATATGATGTGAAAATCCCGACAAGTGAAAGCTAGAATTCAAACCTCAAATATAGGAAATCATGTTTAAAGATGCAGAACCTGAAGACATAAGGGCCTAATCCACAGAAAAATCATTACTTTGAAGTAGGGCATTTTACCCAACCATTAAGTTATTTTTAAAATTGAGAAAGCGATTTCCAAAGTATCTCATTTAAATCTTTTTTGAAAATGAAGTTTTTGAAAAGTAAGAAAACAATTTCCAAAGTTTTTTTACTCAATAAGTCCTTCAAGACATTAGTAAGTCTTTCGAGCATGATGATTAAATTCTTCGGGTCATCTATCAGTCTTTCGAGCAAGATGATAAGTCCTTCTGGCCATCAATAAGACCTTCGGGTATGATGTTTTCACATGATTTTCAAAAAATGAGAAAGCGATTTCCAAAGTTTCTCATTTAAAACTTTTCTGAAAATGAAATTTTTGAAAAGAAATAAAACAATTTCCAAAGTTTCTTACTTAGTAAGTCCTTCGGGCCATCAGTAAGTCTTTCGATCATGATGATTAAATCCTTCGGTCATCTATCAAGTCTTTTGAGCAAGATGATAAGTCCTTCAGGCCATCCACAAGACCTTTGGGCAGGATGTTTTCACATGATTTTCAAAAAATGAGAAAGTGATTTCCAAAGTTTCTCATTTGAATACTTTCTGAAAATGAAAATTTTGAGAAGTAAGAAAAATGATTTCCAAAGTTTCTTACTTAGTAAGTCCTTTCGGGCCATCTGTAAGTCTTTTGAGCATGATGATAAGTCATTCGAGCCATCCGTAAAACCTTCAAGTATGATGTTTTCACATGAATTTGAAAAATGGGAAAGCAATTTTCAAAGTTTCTCATTTAATATTTTCAGAAAATGAAATTTTGAAGAATAAGAAAGTGATTTCCAAAGTTTCTTACACAATAAACTATTTCTAAAATTTGTAAGTCCTTCGTGGCCATCAGTAAGTCTTTCGAGCATGATAATTAAATCCTTTGGGTCATCTATCATTCTCTCAAGCAAGATGATAAGTCCTTCGGGCCATCTGTATGACCTTCGGGTAGGATGTTTTCACGTGAATTTGAAAAATGGGAAATTGATTTTCAAAGTTACCCATTTAATACTTTCAAAAAATGAAATTTTTGAAAAGTAAGAAATTGATTTCCAAAGTTTCTTACCCAGTAGACTATTTCCAAAATTGATAAGTCTTTCGGGCCATCAGTAAGTCTTTTAAGCATAATAATTAAATCCTTCGGGTCATCTGTCAGTCTTTCGAGCAAGATGATAAGTCTTTCGAGCCATCTATAAGACCTTCGAGCAAGATGTTTTCATATGGTATTTGTAAGAAAATGATAAAGTTATTTTCAAAGTTTCTCATTTAAAATATTTTAAAAGGAAAAGAAAAGAAAATAGAAAGAAACAATGAAATAGTAATAAAAAAGGAAATAAAAAGAATAAAAAAACCTTCAGATGTGATAATTACTGGCATATGTGTCTTTCCCATGACCAACACATGAGAGATTGAGGCAAGTCAATGGAGAAGATTTCGAATACATATGAGTTGATTGAAATAAATGACACCTGCATATTAGACCGAGTCACAAGATTGCCAACGAAAGAAGATTCTCCTTTGAAAGAGAAAATACACTAAAATTGCATTAGTGCACACATTTTAGGCATAAACAAGACCATGACATTAATAAATGCATGATGACAAATGTAATTAAGTATCTACTTGTTTCCCAAAAGAAAGTTGAATGTTGAAGATACAAAAACCTCAAGATGAGAATAACCAATTCAAAATTCTGAAAAGAGAAATGTTCAAATGACACTCGAGCCAATGCAGATTCCCATATCTGATTTGGTCTTCCTGAAGAGCAGTGAAACAATTTGATTCCAATTCATTCTTCCCTGAATAACATCGAAGTGAATTAAAATCTTTCAAGATCTGAATACCCGAAAGAGTGGAATAGATCGAGTTTGACCTACCCTGAAGTTACAATGGAGCATACTAACTTTTTGAATTCATAAATATGACCATCCTTTGGACTTTTCTCTATTCTCGTTGCACAACAATAAGCAAAAAGGAACAGTTGCAGACGTTCATTTTATTTGGAGTTTCATTCGAGTTTTTCTTTATATATATTACATATTAATAATTACTTATTACATATTAATAATTACTTATGATTACACATTAATTATGCTTGTGGTCATATATATATATATATATATATATATATATATATATATATTGATGGGAACGTGTAACCATTGCATATGTATATGTGTATAAATATATATATAATAAGTAATTAAGTAATCAAATATATATATATATATACACATTAGTTTAAAATGTATGAAATTTTATTTTTATTTTTCTGTTACAAGGCCACATTAAATTACAAAACAACCCAACGAGTGAGTCCGGATTGAGGCTCGAACAATAGCCAAACCCGAACCAAATTGGAAGCCCAGTACTGCAACCCACTAGGGTTTTCCTACAAGTCTCCAGCGTCGCCAAGTGATCTGAGTCGTCAAATATGGTGCCAATCCAATGGCCCAGATCATCGGCTCAGATATTGAGTAAATTTTAGGGTTTTCAAACCCTAAAAGAACTCCCAACTAGAGGTACATAAAAATCCAAATATCAGATATTGCGCAAAAAATATCTGAAACCAGATTTGGGAAAAATCAATTTTTTTTAAACCGGATCGAATATTTTAAAATCGAATAGTATAACCGGTTTGAGAAAAAATTGGACGATCGGATTTTTTACCGGATTAAAAATCGGTTTGAAAAAAACCAGATAAAAACTAGTTTTTTATCCGGAAAAAAATCCGGTCTAGGGTTTAAAAATCCGGTCTGGGGTTTAGAAAATTGGATGACCAGATTTTTTACCGAATTAAAAATCGATTTTTTAAAAAAAACCGGATTTTTTTCAAACTGAAACCGGTTTACACCGGTTATATCATCCGGACCTCTAAACCGATTATGATCCGAACCGATTTTTTAGCTTGGTGAAAAAACCGGATCGATTTTTATCCGATCCGGATCAGATTTAAATCCGGCTATGTGCATCTCTACTCTCAACCACTGTCCCCACTAAGGAATTCGAGTGGTCTCCACTACCGTCGATCGTTCCAAGTTGGCCACCTCAGCAAGTGTTCCACGTCAGCAAGAGAGGACCAACCACCACAGGTCATCCTCCTTCGTACGAGAGAATGAAGGAAAATTATTCTGTAACAACAGAAATGGTTTTGGGACCACCCGAGAAGAGAAGCATGGGATGAGTGCCTCCAACGGCCTCGCACAATCTCACATGAGAGAAGATAAAATTCCCTCTCTATATATAACATGCAAACACAAAAAGAAAGGATCATCAACAAAAAAAAAAACACAACAAAAAAAATTCATCTCTTTCCCTCGAGCAATTAGCAACCAAAAACCCGAAGCAAAAAAATCAACATCCATCAGCAACACCAAACAGAAAGGAAAAACCAAAATAAACTCTCGATTTATGAGTGAACAACCGACCAAAACCGACCCCTAGGCGAATAGCTCTCACCTTTCCAGTCTGGAGAAACCCGTCGTTGTCTCTGGGAAGCAAATCTCCCTTAAGCCGAAGGTAATCCATGTCTGGGGTTTTATTTGGGGGAGGTTATAGAGTTATTTTTGTGAGTTTAGAGTTGGGGTTTCGGGTCTTGAGCGTTGTTTCTCTGGTTTAGGGTAGCTTTGGGGTTTGGCTTAGGGAGAGAGGAGGCTTTTTGAAGCGTTTCAGCTCCTCACCGGAGCCCTTGAATGGTAGAAGGCCACGGTGGCCATTTGTTTTGTTTGGGGATGAGAGAAGACCAACGAATGAAAAGAGAGAAAGGGGAAAAGTAGAGAGAACGGCAGGGAGTTAGCTAGAGAGGAAAGAAACTTTAAAAAAAATGGAAGCAAATAGTGGGCTAGGTTTTTCCTTTAGCCAAAATATCCTATATAAGAGCACACCAAAACGGCATAGTTCCAGGGAGTATCAAAACGGCGGTGTTTCAGGGAATGAGGGAACCCATGTCTGGTAAGAAGTGGTAATCTCGTGTGAGTTCCCTCAGATTCTTGACCTGTTGCATTTCAGGACATTTCCAATTCTTTTATTTTTATCCTTTAAGTTTCCGCTCCTCTCTTTTGGTCCTATGTTGAGCTGTTGTTAAGATTACACCGTTTACACATGTGGAATATGATTTACCTGATTTTCATTTTGGTCCATGTTAAGGGTTTATTTACGTTGTGTATTGTTTGTGCTCTTGGCTCATAATTTTAAAAGTTCTTGTTTTAATCCCTTTCGAGATATCATTTTATTCTTCATGCTTTTTTTAATTTGGTACTTAAATTTACTGATGCATGTTTAAATACTTACATGTGCCACATATTTATTGATCTCTATGCACTTGTGCTCATGAAACAATGAATATAAGTTTTGGTGCATACTGTCCATGTCCTGATTTAATTTTGTTCAAATATGTGTTAAGTTGCAACATGGTTTTGCATGAATACGTGTCATATATATGTATGTATGCATTTGCTTTCAAGATCCTACGAATGATGAATAGTTGGTATATATATGTACGTGCATTGGTATGTTAGCATATATTTTGTGCATAATTTATGATGTATGATTACATGTATATACGTACTATGCTATTTTTATTCATTTACAATGGTAGTCCGTATACAATGCATTCTTGTTTTTCAAATCCCCTTTATTATTTTAATTGGTATAAAAACATGTAGATTTATTGCTAAATTGTAATTTTAATTGCATGTGTCTTTAGCTTCTAAAATAGAATACTCTCATAAACATTACTTGACCATATCGAATAATTTGACTAAGGGTAATACATTTTCATTTTAAAGCTAACTTGAGGTGGTTGTCTTGACTTATAAGAAAGCTACTTCCGACAATTTTAAAATGAAAATATATCCCGCTAAGTGAAACCTCAAAAAAAAAAAATTCCACCTAAAATTTGGGAACGAAAGAAAAAGAAATATTTGTCTATTTAAATTCATCAAGAAAAGATCGTTAGAACTTATCTAAGGTCTGATCTCGACGTCGTTAAAAAATCAAATATCCTTCTTCTTTCTAAAAGGATTGGTAATTTTTTTTTATTTAATTTGTTTGATTTTGTTCATCTGAATATTGCAACGGAACCATAATATTTCTCTATTTCGTTTGGAGTAAGAATTGATTGCCTCAAAGTATGAGGGTCATTTCTTCTCGATAGGAAATAATTAAATATTATCAGGTTTCGTTCTAAAATTTATAGAATATTGTTTTAATGGATCTTAAACTAAATTAAATTCAAACTTGTAAATTTAATTACAAAGACGACTAATTAATCGACTAGGTACCGATTTAGGGCGTTGTGGTGGTGCTAATCATTTCCCACGTGTAACCGCCTCCCGAACTCAATTTTCTGGTACGCAAATGGCAAATTTGGTTTTTTAATTAAAATCAATATTTTTATTAAAATGACAAAATGTTTTGGGTGTCCAATCACACCCTAATCAAATATTAGTGGCGACTCCTCGAACCATATCTTATTTATTTAAAGGGAATCTTAAATTTTTCGAAGTGAGAGGTTTTTTTTAAATCACATTACTTTTTAATTAAAAATTAATCAAAAGATAATTAAAAAATGTGGGTTTTTTTAAATCTGAAAAATGTTGGGCTCCAGGTTTGGATAACTGGGTCGGTTGGGCTTGTTGTAATTTGAATATGATGTAATTTGGGGTCTAATTTTCGTTTTGTAATTAGCCTGCATAAATTAAAAATAATAATAATAATAATAATAATAGCGGGATGAAATGAATGTGGACATTTAGATATGTTAATATATAACTCAAGTGAACTGCGATTATTGTCCATATATGAAGCCTCCACCTAAATTCTTTATGGGCCAGGAAAAGTTACATTATGGTTTTTATTTGGAATAAAGTTTAGTTTAACGGTAAAGTAGGACAAAAAGCAATTTAGGATGCAAAGTGAGAAGAAATATATGCTTAAGGGCTAAATTGAGTTAAGCCTTACATCTATATAATTTTCGATGAATTAGTAATTTAAAACATTAAGATTTTAGTATGTTGTTGTAATGGTGTTATAGTATCATGTTAGGATCAAAGAGACTCAATTGAACAACCGAAAATTGCAAAAGGGGATGAAATGACAATAATTTGTTTAGGGAGTGAGAAGAGTAAAAAATAGAGAAATTTGGCACAAGGATTTATAGTTGTTCGACTTCTCAACTAAGTCTACCTCCACTACCTAAGCTCATCACTTAGGATTTTCTAACAAATTCACTAAATTGTTCTTTCTTTTTCAAAGATAAAGAGATAATCTTTACAAACTCCATATCTTTTTACATGGCTAAGATAGAACCAAAACTCCTTTATAAAAGGATAAAAGAAGTAAACAAAGAAACCTCTCTAAGGTAGGTGTTTACAAAATTTCGCTCACTAAAACACAAATATTTACAAGAGAGATAAAATAAGAATGAAAAACTTCTCTCTTGTGTTTGATTGCTTGGATAGGTGTTCTAACCATTCTTCAAGTGTCCTCAACTTGTATTTATATGTTTGAATGTTGTTGTGATCATTTCTAGCCGTTGGGAGTGTTTTAGAGCCATTGGTGATCAATTTTTGTGCAAAATAAAACTGCCCAGAACATAGGGTATCGGTACTACCTTTGTTTATATTTAAATCAACTTGTCGTTACTAACCGTTGGGACCTGATGGTATTGATACTATGGTTATGGTATCGATACTACTATACAAAGTAGTATTGGTACCCTTTTGGGTATCTGTACCATTTTTACATTCTGGAATTTGAGTAGTGCTAGTAGTATTGATACTACCTAGTCATTATTGATACTTCCCTTACCTTTGGTATTGATATTGTTCATGAGGTATCGACATTGTAAGAACAGTATCGGTACTTCTTGTTCAGAAAAACATTTTGTGCTCAATTTCACTTTTAAGGACTTTGAATTATTTTTGAAAACTTTGAATAAATTCAATTCAAGTCCAAAAACATTTTGCCTTAAATTGTTATATCAAAATATAGTTAAACAATCTCCCCCTCTTTTTGATATAACAAAACATTTGAAAATTATTTTTGGCAAAACTCCCCCTTAATAAAATATTTAATGAAAAAGATACCAAATGTTGAAAAAATATAAAAATATTCAGCTCCCCCTTTTTCATTAAGAAATTGAATTTTTCAAACCATGCTTCTCCCCCTTTTTTGTATAAAAAATAATTCATCTTTAAGGTGCTAAAATAACATTGGAGAGTAAATGATATATTGTCATTAAAAACATTTGAAAAATCAAAGTTCCCCCTCAAAAAGTGCATTCCAAACAAAAAATTGACTTTAAAAGCTTGACACATAAACAAAATTGAATTTCAACAAAGAATAACAAACATGTTACTATCACATGAAATTCAATATATCCAAGTCTAAAATACTTTATGCAATACCAAATGTTGAAATTAAGTGCATATGCATAAAGCTTTCCAGAAATGTTATGTATTTGAAATTTTTGATATCAATTGTTAAAGATATATCATTTACATTTTTAAATTACATGCATAAACATTTAAATTTAGGTCAAAACTTAAAAAAAAATAAAGTCAAATCATTTGGAAAATTGATATCAATTGTTAGAGAGATATCATTAGCATTTAAACCCAAATTTTGACCAAAATTCATTATGATGAACTAAAAATTATGAAAAATCATTAAAAACTTTAAAATGTTCATCAGAACACCTTTTTGACATACATGAAATATAAAATCATCATAAAATCATTTAAGTTCAAAAACTCATGCATGCATAAATCAAATTAGCAACCAATTATGCAAAAAATAAAAAAAAAACTTTTAAGCTTAGAGGTTACTCATTCCTTTTATAGTGTGGCTAAAGCATCTTGGTTTCTTCATTTTCATCACCATTGCTCCCACACACCTACAAGAGACATTTAAGTAGATTTTGGTATCCATATTGCTTTGGAACCTTGAACGTTAGTTTCAATGCCCCTTGTTCCCTTAGGAACTCATTCTTGTCTAATTTTAAAAGATTTTTTTTCTTTATAGGATAAGCATGTTCCATATGACCATGAAAATGGCAAGGTGAGCATTTTGTCATTTTTACACATAGTAAGTTGTTTTTAGAAATTAATTCTTTTTCTTTTGTTAAGCTCTCAAGCTTAACTTTCAAATCAAAAATTTCTTTTTCTAAATCATTGATTTTGAACTTTGAAAGCTCTAAATCATTTTTCAAAATTTCATTTTGACTTTCAAAATCAACTTTTGCTTTCAAAATCAAACCATTTTCAACTTTAAATTTTGAAATTAATTTCTTATATTTGGAATTCATGGTCTCAAATTCCAAATACAACTCATTATAAGCATCTTGTAACCCATCAAAAGAATGTGAATTTAAATCATTTGAGTTAGAGGATACCATTGAATCTTCTTCGATGGCCATGAGGCATAGGTTGGCTACTTCATCTTCATCATTGGAGCCATCTTCATCATTCCAAGCTGCCACAAACGCCTTTTTCTTGGATGATCTATTCTTCTTTAGGAGGGGACATTCATACTTGACATGCCTCGTTCTTTTACAATTGAAGCACACCGGGGACTCTTCTTCTTGCTCGATTCATGCTTCACTTCCTTGGAAGTCATAAATCTCTTGAATCTTTTGAAGAGCTTGGCTATCTCTTCTTCTTCATCATCTTCTTTATCCACCTCTTCATTTGAATCTTCATAACTCTCATTAGTGGATTTGAAGGCAATGCCTACCTCCTTATTCTTTTTTTCCTCCTTCTTTTCATCATTTTCTCTTCCTTCACCATCAACTCATGAGTGAGAAGAGAACCAATCAACTCATCGAGATTGAGATATTTTAGATTCTTAGCCTCAATGATCACCGTCTTCTTTGATTGCCAAGACTTTGGAAGAGAGTAGATCATCTTCCTCACAAGCTTCTAGTTAGGGATTACTTCTCCAAATCCCTTTAGACCGTTAACAATCACAAAAAATCTACCGTCATAGCTTTGATGTCTTCATCGGGTTTCATCTTGAAATTCTTATAGCTATGGTTGAGAAAACTTATCTTGGTTTCCCTCACTTCATCAGTTCCTTCATGAGTGACTTGGAGCTTATCTCATATCTTCTTGGCATTGAAACAAGAAGAGACTCTTACATATTCATCCGAGCCTAATGCAAAAAAGAGAATGTACATAGCCTTAATATTGAGCTGGAACTTTTTCTTCTCTCAATCACTCCAATCGTCCATCTCACCGGGTGGAGTGGAGTAACCCTTCATGATTAAGTTCCATGCTCCTAAATCATTGGCTTAAATGAAGAGCGTCATTTTATTCTTCCAATAGACATAATTTGCTCCATTGAAGTAGGGTGACTTGTTGACTGGTTGCGAATCTTCAATGTAATAGGCACTAGAGGTTGAAGCCATTTCTTTGTCAGATGCATCGGGAATCGGTAGAGCTTCTTCTAGGATCGTCTCAAGGTAGTTAAACATTCTAATGAGTCAAACTCTGATACCAATTGTTAGGATTGAAGAGGCTCAATTGAACAACCGAAAATTGCACAATGGGGTGAAATGACAATAATTTGTTTAGGGAGTAAGGAGAGTAAAAAATAGAGAAATTTGACACAAGGATTTATAGTGGTTCGACTTCTAAACTAAGTCTACCTCCACTACCTAAGCTCCTCACTTAGGATTTTCTAACAAATTCACTAATTTGTTCTTTCTTTTTCAATGATAAAGAGATAACCTTTACAAAATCCCTATCTTTTTATTTGGCTAAGATAGAATCGAAACCCCTTTACAAAAGGATAAAAGAAGTAAACAAAGAAACCTCTCTAAGGCATGTGTTTACAAAATTTAGCTCACTAAAATAGAAATATTTACAAGAGACATAAAATAAGAATGAAAAACTCTTCTCTTATGTTTGATTGCTTAGATAGTTGTTCTAACCCTTCTTCAAGTGTCCTCAACTTGTATTTATATGTTGGAATATTGTTGTGGCCGTTTCTAGCCGTTGGGAGTGTTTTGGAGCCGTTGGGATCAATTTTCGTGCAAAATAAAATTGCCCAGAACAGAGGGTATCGGCACTCCTAAAAGGAGTATCGGTACTACCTTTGTTTATATTTAAATCAACTAGTCGTTACTAGCCGTTGGAACCTGATAGTATTGATACTATGGTTATGGTATCGATATTACTATACAAAGTAGTATCGGTACCCCTTTGGGTATCGATACCATTTTTGCATTATGGAATTTGAGCAATATTGGTAGTATCGATACTATTCAGTGAGTATTGATACATCCCTTACCTGGTATCGGTACCATATGAATAGTATCGATACTGTAAGAACAGTATTTGTACTTCTTGTTCAGAAAAACATTTTGTGCTTAATTTCACTTTTAAGGACTTTGAATTATTTTTTGAAAACTTTGAATAAATTAAATTCAAGTCCAAAAACATTTTGCCTTAAATTGTTATATCAAAATATAGTTCAACATATCATTATTTAATTTGTACATTTAATTCATCAAGTGGTCTCATTTGTAGAAGAGAATATTTCTCCTTAAAGGTCATGGGTTCGGATAACTACATCTACAGGGTATGTACATATTATCAATTAATTAAAATTAATTTTTTTAAACATATACTACTTTGTAATCACACCATACTATTCAAAAGAAAATTTCAATGAAAATAAGAAAAAGAAAAGGAAAGAAAACAAAAAAGAGTTGAAGCAAGAATTATGGGGAAGTCTAATGAGCAGCAGCCTAATTTAAGGCTAAACAGTGGTGATTTTTTGGCGCAATTGAAAATGTGATTAAAATATATTATTTTAGGTTGAGCGTAGTCTAAAATTTTACATTTTTACCGAGAATGCTAATAAAAATGTAACATTTTAGGTTGCGCTCAACTTAAAATGTTATGATTTTTTAATCACATTTTCGGTTACGACCCAAAATCTTCATTTTAGATTGACAATAAAAAATGTTACCTTATTTATAACATTTTAAGTTCAACAAAAAATATTAGTAAAAATATTACATTTTAGGTTGTTTTCAACTTAAAATATTATTATTTTTATCAAATTTTCAATTGCACATCAAAATCATCGTTTTTAACCTTAAATTAGCTTATCGTTGTACATGACTACCAAAAATTGTAGGAACGGTAGACAAACAATAAATGGGTCATGGGATATTGCCGAACCAAAAAGAGTGAAACATCCACGTTGATGCTGTTTCTATCCTCTGCCGACCAGAAAACAAAAGGAATAAAGCATAAAAACCAGCACATGATTATAGTACCTCAATTCTCTTAACACTTTTTTTAATTAACCCAAATTTTTTATTTTATAGATAAATAAACATATGATATTCGTGTTTAAAATTTTGATACATTATATATTTTAATGTATTTACATAAACCCGAATTAATTTATTTTTGCCCAGCTCAGCTTACAGGTTCAAATTAATTTATTTAAATATTAAAATATTAATTGTGATATAAAAAATAATAAAAAGATAATAAAATTAACCAGATGTTTCCAAATATAAAATACCAATTATTGATCTATTAAAATTTATATATAAAATTTAATATATCTTAAATATGATTGTGATATAGTTAAAATGCGCAAATTATCAGATAGTGTTGGTCCTTTACCTTTTATGAATAATTAATTTATTGAAACTAAACCACATTTTATTCCTGCTTTTCCATAGTTCACACTTGCATGTTTACCGTCATTTACATCATAAATTAGTAATTCTTTTTGAGTAATAATAAGCAAATGAGTAAACTATCCTATTAGTCATATAACTATTAGGGCGTATCTATTTTGGTCACTAAACTCAGAAGTTATTCGATTTAACCACTAATGTTACAAAAATTTATCAATTTGGTCACCGTTCGTTAACTAGTTAGTGAATTTGCCGACATTACATTTTTAATTGGTATAATAACACATTTAGTCCTCAATAGTTATGCACGATTAAGTTTTAGGTTCAAAGCCATGATTTTGATGAAGTTCTGAGTGGCGGTATAGTGTAATAGAGGGTTGTTTTCTATTTAGGGGAGAATTGATGATGGTTTTTTCAGTGATGATGGGTTGGTGAAATGGTGGAGGATGGATGTAGATGGTGATGTTGGTCGATGGTATTGGTTTTGTCTAGTAGTAGTGAAATTAAGGGTAGTTTAAGGAAGTGTTTGGTGGGAAATGGGAGTGATGGTAAGCTTTGCTTCAGAAGAGTGTTGTTTGTGAGTGGTGAACTAAATAGCATGGATAAGGTTAAGATTGTAATGCTGAAGGTTTGTGGACAATGGGTTGAATTGGTCTTATGGGTTAGTTGGGATGCTGAATTTGAGTGATGAATGACTAAATTAATTGGATTTCTAAAATAAATGGTTTAATTTGTTAAATTGTGTATACTTATGATAAAATTAATAGAAAATATCAATGTTAAGGATTAAATATGTTATTCTATCAATTTAAAAAAAATACCACGTAAACAAGTTAGTTAACAATATTACATTCGGTTACCAAAATGATATTTTTTTTTGTAATATTAGTAGTTCAATTAAAAAAACAAAGTTTAGTGATCAAAATGGAAATACCCTAATAGTTAGGTGACTAGTTGGTAGTTTACCCAAAGTCACCCAAAAACACATACATTATTTTCTCTCTTATATTTTTTATTTGTCAAAAAAAACACTTTTAAATTTTATCTTCTAGAGTCCAACTTATGGATCAACTAACCCACAAATATAGGTACAAGTTATGGAATGAGAGATTGTTGGAAAAACAAGCCCCATACATGTTGATAGCTTTGAGGGTATTAATAGTTGCTTTAATATAATAATAATAAAATTAAAAGGCAGAATATAATAAAATGAAAATGCATCTTTAGGATATAGTAAACAAAGTAATATCATTCAAATGGACGAATTATGTAATCTCGGTAATAAAAGAATTATTGTTATTCTTTGAAATTTTAAATTTGACATCATGAATACTAAGGGCATTGAAATGATTAAAATTATTTTAGAATAAATATTATTTTGTACGAAATCATATATATTAATTATAAACAAATTTAAATATTATTTAAACGAGTAATTTTTTTATTTAAATCGAGAGCGTTGTTGGATCCATGAAGTGAAGAGATACTGTTTTTTATATAAAAAATTATTAGAAGAATGATATGATCACATTATCTACCCATGACACATGCAGAATCCCAAATAAACCTGAAACCCCAAGTGCAAACATGTGATCATTTAAATCCAATTTTAATAATAAACAAATCAAAGTTGATCTTTGCAAACTAAAATAAACAGAAAACTTTGGGAAAGGTGGAGGTTTTGGAAATAATAAAGGAAAAAAACTGTTTTGATGTTAGATCTAATAATTTGTATATTCATGTTATATTTATGTAGTCATTAGATACATACAATGTATTAATTATAGGTATTGTGAACTCATTTAGTGATCTCGATAGTTAAAGAGGGTGTTGTTCTTTTACAGATCTTGAGTTTAAACAATTGCATCTGTAGGATGTGTACGTTATCAATTATTAAGAAAGAGTATGAATAAATATTATTTTATAATCACCTCAGACTATCCAAAAGAAATTAGGTATTGTATGGTGTATGATCAGTGGTGGATGTATGCATTATTCAGGGCGGACACGTCCTAATTTCTTTATATTAGTTATCAATTCTATTGAAGGTATTCACCTTAAATTTTTTTTGTGCTCACCTCGTATGAAAATTTTGTGATATTAATATATATATTTTCACCCTGAAAGTATTTCTTGATTCACTATTGTATACGATGATATTATGGGAGATAATTGAGGGGGGCAAGGAATGCAGGGAATGTGGTGAACATGCTGCTGCTGCACTGTCTTAGCTTTGTGTTCACATGGAATTACCTGTTTGAAAGCTACACTCCAAATCATCTTCACTAGCATGTGCCTTTCCATGTGCTCCCAAAGGCCCATATCACCTTCACATGCACCCTTTAGGGAAGCCAACTATGCCATAAACCCCTAATAATCCAAACTACCTCCTAACCCTCCTCTTTTCACTCTTTTGCCCTCTTCTTTTTCTTTCTTTTTAAATAAATTCAAAGAATGGATTATATATCTTTAAGATTATTTTAAGTTTTTTATTTCTACATAGTCTGGAGTGATTTTATAAAAATAATATTTCTTTAAAATTTTCTTAATCAATTGATATTATACGCATATCTTATAAATGTGATCACTCAAATTAAATATTTTTAAAAAATAATATTTCTTTTTACACGTGAGACGATGGGTTATTAGATTATTTAAAGTTACATTCTTTACCATTGAGATTTTAATATTTGGACAAATTCTATTAGTAATCTTGTGGGGTCCATTTGATATTTGATTGGACATTGTCCTTAAAGTTTGTGTATATATGATAACCCCATAGGTTGATACTCTTCCACATTGAGTGGCTTGGTCGTTTTGTCTACTAATTTTCCAGTTAATATGTTTTTGGTTTTGCCTAATGCAACACTAATTCCACTAATATTTATATCTCTAGGTCTTTTTTGAGTTGAGAATTACATGTGAAATTACATTGAAGTAGTGATGAAATTAATCTCAAACGGTAAGACAGTTTGTCTGATTAAATATATAATAATATGTTTTTAAAACAAACTGTCAAACTAAGGTGTCGTGAAATTTGAAAAAAAAAAGTTTATTATGAGGAAAATTAGGATATAAGGAAAATTATAGGGTTGGTTTTAAAACTTCAAATTCATTAAAATTATTTTCTAACACAATATATAAATTAATAATACATTTGAGAATAGATGGATGAAAAGCGGAGAAGTATAGAATGTCAACTATGATGCTTATGAATGAGAGTATTTTTCTTCATTTTTATAAGAGGAAAAAAATATGGATAATGTAGTTAACCCAACCCTATTTGTTTCTGGTAAATTATTGGTTAATCCTATGGAGAGAGTTGGTATCACACGAGAAAATTTCAATGCATATTTAATTGACCTCAAATTCATAAAAGAAATATTATAATTTTTGCACGAATTAAATTATTTTAGTGGTTAAAAGAATAATTGTTATTATTAGAAGTTTCAGGTTCGAGCATCATAGCATGTAGGATATTTGAGTGTTCATTATCAAATGGTTAAAAGTCTATAGAATATATACTACCACTTGTAAGCGCCTTAGATTAATAAAAAAATATTGTTATTTGTTTTAACTCAAAATTTTAAATTTTGTCTTATACTTAAAAATTGGATTCTTTATAAGAATAGTAAAGTTAGAAAGTTCTTAATTTATACCTTTAAAATCACATTTATTATCAATATTTCATTACTCATTAAAAAATTAAATTAATAAAAGACTTTTAAGTTTGAATGCTCCTCTCAAACTATTGTAAAAGAAGCTAAAAGGTATGTATGTATGTATGTATAATCATCTCTTCCTCATCTCCAATTTTTTTTACTTTAAATATGTATATGATTAAGACAAAAAATATAACAATTTATATATTTATGTTGTATTTATAATTTTTTATATTATAAATATATTTAAAGCATTATATTTATATGTTTAAATCAAGAAAATGAATATAACAATTTATATATCTATGTTGTATCAAATTTATATTTTTAAAAAATATTAATTAAGTTTAAAGAACTCAATCCAATAATTATATATCAAATTATAAAAATAAATGTGAATTTTTTAATTAAATTTTAAAATATATTTTCATTTGAATCTTACATTAACTACATTTCAAATAATATATATATAATTGTTGATGGCAACAAGTTTATTTTGTTGTGTGTTTGTAGTTCACTCTTTTAATTTAGACGAAGAGTCACGGTGAGTGAAAGAACGACCGTTGATTGATATTTTGGTATTGAAGAGAATGAGTCACGGGGACGAAGAAGACGATATGAAGACAATAAGGGTTCGATGCCTTTTTCAATATTTGTTTAGGGTATTTATAATGACTTTTAGTGTTAATGTCAGACGTAAGATCATCATGACTATTTGTAAAGTGACACTTTAGGTAGATATGATAGTCAAACTTTAAATTTCATTCTAACGGATCACGTGAGACTATTAGAGATCATATCATGTATTTAATATGATTTTTTTTAAAAAAAATCAAAGTCCAAAGAAAATTTCATTTAAAGAAAAACCAATAATGGAATTTGCGTGGAAAAAAAAAACTTAATATAAAAGAATACTGTAATTGCCCTTACAAAAACCCGTTTCCTCCTACCACCCTTCTCCATATTCGCAAGATAAATTTTCCCATCATTTTCTTCTTCTTTTCTCTCGAACAAACAGCTTCTCTTTTCTCCCCTCCCCACTGTAGAAAAACCAAAAGGAAAAAATGAGAATTCAAAATGTTCCAGAAACCCATCAAGAAAATCAGAAAGAAAATCATCAACACTAACAAGTAGAGCAAGAAAAATGGCGAGAAAACGAGTTTCCTGCAGCAACAAGAGAAGAAGGATTTGCAACAACAGTTTTAAGCCTCGGGAGGTAATTTCAGACAAGCTTGAAGCTTTGAAGAGTTTAATTCCCTGTAATGTCGGAAATGGAAGCAATGAGGAAGTTAAAGTAGAACAGCTGTTCCAAGAAACTGCAGATTACATCATCACCTTGAAGACCCAAGCTTTCGTTTTGCAAAAGCTTATTGACTTTTATGATCATAGTGGTAATGGGTTTAAAAATGAAGAGCAGCTGCCAATTGTTCAAGAAGATCAATCATAGTTATTGAAAAAACATTCTAGTTTCTTCTTCTTCTTCTTTTTCTTTCATTTTTTGGAAAATCTCAGTTTCATGCAAGGACAGAGATCCTTTGTTACTTGTTTGGTGGAGGAGAAAATGATGGAAAGTGAAAAGAAAAAAGGGAAAGATTATGGAAATATCATCCATACATGGAGAAAATTTTCTCTTATTTCCTCTAGACATGGCTTAAACAAAATCTCCACATTTGGCATTGCATGGTTTGCTCTATTTCCTTAATTCATAAATTCAAAATGAGAATCCAAAATTTTAATATATTTTTCTTAAGAATTATTGGATATACTAATTTAATTATTACAAATTTTTTAAAATAATGAGATGCACTTGCTATAGAGTTTAGTGCATCCACCCTTAATTGCCTTAGAGGAATATATTCATCTTTATCCACTTATATTATCAAATTTTGATACTTTTTTAGTCTTTAATATTGTATTGATTCATACATTATTTTTTATATTGATACGTTTAAAACTTATATCAAGAATTTATTGATTGTTTTTAGTGGTAAAATATAGTTTTATTCTTTCCGAGGTCTCAATTTCAATTAAGTTTCGTCTGAAAAGTATGTGTATGTTGTCAATAACTAAATACATATTTTAAATATATATAACCTTGTAATCGTCTCAAATTATTAAAAAAATTATAGCAGTTATTTTCAAGGTTTTTTTATCTTCTTTGTTTGAAAATAGATTTGATTTGCTTCAACTATACGAATTTGTACCAATTCTTAGTCTATTCATCAAAGTTTCTCCTAATTTCCGTCGCAATTGCTGCCTTAGCCGTGTCCTATCATCTGTATAATGGGGTTCATCATTTAGAGAAGTTCAATTGGAGTAATTTAGGCAAGAAATATATTTTAAATTTTATAAAAAAATATTTTAAAATTTGAAAATCAACAGCAATATTCTATATTTTTAATTTTTTTGATAAATTTAAGATAAATATAATATAATATCGGTTTAAAATAATATCATAACTTTACATGTGTTCTTTTTATCTCTGAAGCTATGAATTGTGATGAAAGTGACTAGTTAAGAAACCCACATGCAAAAGCCGTTTTTTTTGGGCAGAAAGCTTCAAGTTTGCCCCTCTTTTGCCCCCTTTTCACATGGGATTGTGATTTTTGCCTCTCTATTTTGTCTCCCTAATATGATTTCCAATGTTTACAAGAATTGTGTATAATTTGAGGATAAGAAATTGTATTATAATGTTAGAATTTAAAATTAAATTTAGGGTAAACTACACATTTAATATTTTAATTATAATTTTTGTTATGTTTTGTTATTTATCTATTTTTCTCCAAAATCATATCTAACATTACTTTTAGGCTTCATTTTGACCACCCATCATTAAAAAATAACATAACTGCTAACGTGGCTTATATATATATATATATATATATATATATATATATATAAAAGCAATGATGGTGTGGCATTACCATAAGACACATCAGCATCACTGTTAATTTTACGGCGAGTGACCAAAATGAAATCAAAACTAAACGTTAATTATGATTTTGAAGAAAAAATAGTAAGGTGACCAAAATAGAATAAAAGTGAAAATTAGAGTACTAAATATGTAGTTTACCTTTAAATTTATAACTGATTTATATGAATTGAATAAGTTAAATTTTAGATTAAAGCCAACTTGAATTTTTCTTTTTACAGAAAAAAGGGTATTGTATCTTTTTGTCTGTTTGATTTATATAATTAAAGTACTAAATGAGTAGTTTACCCTAAAATTAAAATAACTTAGAAAATTATTTGCTTATGGCACATAAAACTTGGGAGTGAATATAGAGGGTTCAAACCTTCAAATAAGCACAAAAGTGTTTGTATCTTACTGTTTGTTTGATTTTTTTTTCATTGTATACGAGGAGGTAATAGCTTGAATCCAGGCCATTTATTATCCATGTCTTAGTTTGTGAACATATTTCCCTTGTAATATAAATTTTTACCTTTATGATTAAAAATGGTAGTGTTGTAGTTCTTAAGTCAATCGTAACGAAGAATTATTAGAAAATAAAACATAAATAAGAACATAAAAAAGTTTATTTTATATAATTTATATCGATTAATGATTTCATATTTGTGGGAATTTTTTTTAGAGAGAATTCTACTATAATATCATCAGTGCAAGAGATATAAATCATCAACCTCATTACATAAGCTAGTTGTAAGCATTATCCCATACAATATTATGCTACCTATTCTCTCCTTTAAGTGATTTCTATCGATTACTTCTCACAATAAACATAACTTTCAAAAATTAATAATTACACTCATAATATTTTTTAATAAATTAACATGTACTTCAACAATAAAATTTTCTCGAATAATACAATAAAAGTCCTAAAGAAAAGTAAATCCTAAATTTATTCTAATATAAACATGTGTCGACTTGAATAATAAATATTATTTCTCTAATTTAATTTTTTTAAATCATCATTGAAAAAAGTATCAACTAATGACGATTTTTTTTTTTATTAAATTGTGTAAAACATCGTAATTTTTTTTTTAAAAGCGTTGTTAATTTTATCACTATATGTTTGACATCTCAATTTTTTTTCAGGTCAACAGCTGGTCCACCATTGACCACCTGTGTCGAGAACTTTGTTAGCTGCTCCATCTACGTTAAGTTTCAAGTATCTAAATTGGAGTGCCATACGTATCATAAATATCTGAAAATACTAAGATCAAAACTATAAGTAATACATATCCAAACATATTATAATCAAAACTAATCGTTACTTAACTAATAATTAAAATATATCCGGAGTTGTATGCGTGAGATTTAAACAAGAATAAAATTTAAGACAAACAACTTATGAGTTACCAAATATAAGTTAGTTTAGTGGGTTGAGATATTTCTAATCTCTCTAGATTAGTGTGATACGTGTAATGACCCAAAATTTTAAGTTAACATTCGAGTATTGATCCGAAGGTTAATTTAATAGGGGTGCACTCCGTCAATTCTTGGGCCTTTAAGAGGCAACATCTCGGACACATAATTTTGGACCTCCTACTTGGTAATTTTCATCGTTAAAGAATTCATATCACTTGAATCAAATACGTGGAATTGTCCGTTTAAGTTTCAATCTTTCATGATGCCACTATCACTATATAAAACTATGCCACTTGCGATCTTAATGTGCTTGGAATCTATTAAAGTTCACCATCACTACCACTTGAAAACCCTTCCAGATTTCCCCAAATTTCTTTATATATTCATATGGTATTGGTACTGTTCTTCAAGTACTGATATCAAGGTCTAAAAATCTCTATTTCCAAGTTTAAGAATCACTCTAAAACCTTCCTAAACACCTTAGACAAAGCTCTAATTAATTCCTAAGGTTTATATGGGTTACATAGGGTCATTTAACATCATTATAACACATGTTTAACAAGGACATGAAATTGAATCATAAAGCATGATTGGCACTCAACAGTCAATAATCAAACGCCAAAAAGCAAGGCATCACAGTTATGAAGCTAAAGAAGCATTCCAAAGTTGGAATTGTACTACAATGATGCTGGAAATAATGAAATAAAGCCCCTTGCTCAACTTCCACCAAGTTTTTCCTTTCTTCTACAACAGGAAGGCTCTTCAACCATTTTCTCTACTCAATTATGAAATACAAAGGTTTTCTAATCACACATAATGTTACAAGAAGACTCAAGGTGTTAAGAATGGAGCTCATAACACCATAGAAACCAAAATCTTTCTTAAACCCTCAACTTTGCTCTACACGATCTTCATAGAAAATATGGAGTGAATTCTAGTGCTAAAAGTTACCTTTCGTTTGACCTAAACCTTAGAAGATTACAAAAAATTTCACCTTTGGAGGTATGGAGCTTGGATAGGGAAGAGGGAGAAGAAAATGAGTGAGATAGGGGAGAAAGAGTGCTCAGCCTTCTGCCTCTTTTCCCTTGTGACATAAGAGAAATTCAATGAATTTCATCCCTTTTATCCTTCAAAGGTCTAATTACTCATTTCTTCAATGGTGATTTAATTTCTAATAAAAGTATATTTTTTATGTCCATTCAAGTCCAATTCTTATTTAAGAGACCCACATTTGGCCCAATGGTTTTTATCATATATATTAATTAGTTCCTAGACCTCTCGGGTTAACTAACATGTGTTGACTCATAAAATCGGTTTATTACAGGCCATCTGACACTGATTACCATCTTCAATTTGGACATTATCGAGCTCTAGCTATATTCATAGAAAGCCACCTAATCAGCTAAGACCATGTAAAAGGGGTGCTCGATATTCACTTTTTTCCGAGCTTTTGAACATTTTTAACAACAATATTCAAGGTCATAGTTTTCTTGAAAGCTTTTTTCAAACTCATGCCTTGTAATGTTCATAAATCGGGCTCGTGACTAACTAATATAGAGTTGGACTACACGAATGTAATATTAAGGACCTAGATTCCCGTATGTTTGCTACTGTCAAAGGTAATTGGAATTTGTTTTAGTTAACGCACCAATCCCACTTTTTCTATTGCAACAATCTCTTGTTGTAATCCACCTTAACAACTTTGCCTATAATACCAACAATAATACTAAAGAGATTTTTAGTATATAGCCATAAGGAAAACCTAGAAGTCATGTCACTAAGATCTATGATGGATGTTTCTCTGCAGTAGAACAACGCCTAGTCCATGGTTGAACCGCGAGGTAGCTTCCATAGATCATACAAGGTACTCCAAGTAGAATTCTAGTATAGTCCTCCTCCCATGCAAATCTTGTCAGGAAATATTCATTAGCAAGATCAATCAATAACATCTTCTCGGACGGGTTCATAACAGTTTAATCCTTCCCAGCATAACATTATACCCAATTGATTTTCCTCGGATGCTATATTTGAACATCCACTTGTTTGAAACTAACTTAACCCTTTTACTCCAGTTGAATATTATGAAATACATTTCCTATGAGGTTATAAATCGGATATAATCTCATTATTAGATGTGTCGAAATATATTTGAAATATAGAAAAATGTAGAAGGAAACAAAATACAACCGATATATTTGAAATGATATATGTGTCAAAATACATTTGAAATACAGAAAAATGTAGAAGGAAATACCAAAATAAATTGGTATTAACATGTATGAGTACTACAACAACAGAAACATGAAGTCATGGTTCCAAAAGCTTCAAATCAAGGGGAGGTAATTTTGTTGACGTCTTCTTCTCCAACGAACCAATCTGGTATCACCCTTGATGCATAAACTGAAATTTCTTTGAATGATTTCTTTATTGTAACCTCAGTCACCTCCAAAGCCATTGCAATATCTACATTAAGTGATCCCAATATTCACCAATTAATAAGTTCTTACACATATCTGATATTTACGGAAGAAATCGATATTTACCTTTAACTGAAACTGGCTGATCTCCCTGAGAAAGCTTAATTACCATGTAAATAATGGCTGCCAAAACAGATTTGGGACTTCTCCTTATGTCAATCTGTTGTGCTCTTTCAACAGATTCTTGGACTGCTTTAATGGCACGGTTTTCCATGTCGAGTTTCAAACAAAACCGTCGGATTTGTTCGCTGGGTTGCACCAACCATGACTCGACTTCCAGCTGTTTCTTTATTGCTTCAGCGGTTCGATTGATATTCTTCTTCGTGACTCCGTCTGACACAGCCGAGATTTCGTTCAGCGTCCGCGACGATCCGATCTCTTTACAAGCGATGAAAAGAGAAGCCGCCGCAATGGAACTTATGCTTCTTCCCCTACATGATTTCAGAATATCGACTGCATTGTATATCTTACAGGCTCTATCTTTCGTCCCTTCCGTCAACCCTAGAGTATCTACCATCGCTGCAATCTGCTCCAACCCTCTCTTCGATGGACTCCTCACGGTTCTCTGATCGTTAGAGCTGACGGTCGACGACGTCGAATTCGATGAATTCTCGACTTCGCAAACCGGGTTTTCAACACAATATGGTGAGTTCTCCCCCTCGGAAATCTCATCAAATAGATTGATTTCAAGAACCGAGCCACAACGAGAACATACTTCATGAGCAGCCTTATGATCAACAACAATTTCAGTGTCTGTTTGACAGGTTGAACAGATGCGTGCAGGCATAGTTGGATCTTTGTTTTTTCGAGTCGAAGGAGGATTGAATGTGTAAAAATCCAGATTTGGGTACTATTTATAGGGAATTAAAGCAATATTATCCTATTCCGATAATGAAAACTAGGGTTTAAGGGAAAAAAGAATGCAGTGCACAAAATCTAACTCCAGATAAGTAATAATTAAATAGTATCCAACCAAATATGGAAACTAAATTTGCCTCTCTCTATTTGTCAATTATCCATTTATATTACCATATATGTCACAAATAATACCAACATTGCATTGATAATCTGAATCTGGGTTCTTAAATCCAGCTAATTGTACACTGTTTTTCTTTTATTTTACCAGCACTAGGTTTTTTTTCCCACTTCGACCAAAGAATAAAAAACCTAAACGGTGTGGAATAAGGGGTTGGTGGTTTGTTTAGTCCGGAGGGGATGATTAAAATTCGACTCTATATAAAAAATATAATTACTTTTTAAATTTTAAATTAAATAATTTGAGCTATAGAGATAACTTGAATAAATAGTTTGAGTTAACTTGAATAACTTAGATAAATGTAATTCTATTATTCCGTACGGCTTTAATTAAGTCAACGAAAAAATATAGTTATTTGTAATCTGATTGAATTGGTCTTTTATTGACGGTTAGAGGACTCACAAATGCTCGCATCGAAACCGTTATATTAAATGATTTACGGTACTTTTTTATTAAATGATTTTCCACTTAAAATCTTGTGTGCTTCATTGTCGATATTATTTTTTGGATATATTTCTTGAATTATCTATAAACTCCTTAAATCCTTAACCAATTAGTCACTTGACGAGGATATTATACATCTAACTCCACTCGAATCCGAAACCTCCGGGATCTTTCAACCACGTCATCTCTAAAGGAAACTTCCCTTGACTAGAGGAATGTTTATGAATAACACTTGTTCTTTTTTGCAAAAACGAGCCCGAAACCTTGTTCTTTGAATCTACAACAATGGCGAAACGCTTGCAAACAAAGAAGGTCTATAGGAAAAATTCAAGACCAGTTAAGAAATATGATTTCATGCTAGAGATTCAAGACAAGGTCTTCTAAGAATTTGAGAGAAAAAAAGAGAGATCATGCAATAAGAAAAGCAAACTTAAAGTGATACATCTTTTTGAACTTCAAGTGGTATAATTGTTGCAACGTCAAAGGACATGTCTTCTGGATCACCAAAGCTCACGACCATTGGTTCTTCAAAAGACATGTTTCTTGAATCTTCAACTTGAAGCGACATGTCTCTTGGAATGTCCTACAAAACAAAATAATGAATAGGAGAAAGAGTAAGGTTAGATAAAAAAAATTCACTCTCCTTTTCTTTTTTACACTCACTTTCCCCTTTACTCCCAAATTCAATCTTTTCATCTATCTCATTTTCAACTCCAATGTTTTTCTCATTTTCATTTTCAACTTGCTCCACTTTTACTTGTTTCTCATGCAAAACTTCTTCCATGGCATTCTTTTTGGTTTGCTTCTTCGTGGATTCAATGTTATTCTTCAGTTAAGTTTGGTATTCATGCACTTGATTGTATTGGCAACATTGCTCGTTTATCAAACTGTCAAGGTCGATCGAAAAGAAGATGGCTTGAATTCATGGGAACAACATCACACAAGACTTCATCTTTATACCTTCCGATTTAGAATGGCATAATTACTTGTTCAGTGACCTTTAACTCTTATTCATCTTTCAACAATTGCAATTCGTATGGGCTGGAATGTTTGATCGTTGTAAGACCCATCTTTTCTACCATATATGTGCTAGCAAGGTTTGTACAACTTCTACCATCAATGGCTACAAGACATACTTTACCATTTACATGGCAACGAGTATGAAATGCATTCTCTCTTTGATGATTGTACTCTATTTCTTGGGAAGATGAAAGATCAAGCAACATTGTTAGTAAAAAAATTGAAATGTGAAAAAGGACCTTACTAATCAAACTCTCACAAAACCTCTCTTAGACACTCCAAAGAAAGAAAATTGTCACTCAACAATCGTGTTTGCACTCAGGACTTGTTATAGCTTTTTCTTTGTCCTCTTCTGTGCTCACACTCTCATGTGCCTTTTTCCTTTCGTCCTCTTTAGTAGGTCCTAATAAAACTTTACTCAAGACTTGTCAAGGTATTGGTACTTTGTATGCGTCGTCTGGAATTGGTTAAGGTGATGGAAAAAATGTAATGTAAAGTGTGGCTAAAAGAAGAAATGAAAGAAAAGAAATGGTTACTTACTTGCAAAGTCACTCACAACTTCACATTCACCACAATAAAGGTCTTGATGACATCTTGAACCTTGTTGGTGTTGTTTTTATTGAAGTGCTTCACTTTGTTTCGCCTTCACTTTTGTTGAATTGAAACTCCTTTTAGTTGATGTTGGAGTCTTCCTTTGATGTTGTTTTTTTCAATTGTTGAATGCACCTTTTGTACTTCTTCTTTTTTCTTTTCTTTGTAAGGCTTCTTGTGTTGCACGTTGCTCTTCACCCAAGGCTCTGAATACCATATGATATAGGCTAATCTGCCATTGATTGTGGATCTAGTGGAGAGCAAGCACCTGCAAGAAGACGGGCTACAAATTGAAGGCTTGGTGGTAAATGAAATATGTTAATGGTAGGCTAATTTTATATATATGAATAGCTGCAGAAGTGTTGTTGAAATGGAAATGGTTTGGGCTTAAGAAACAAGGAAAAATGGTAGGATAATATCTTAAATATACTAAAGAAGAACCAGTGATATAAGAGAGCAAAGACCCAGCCTTACAAGTCTAATTAAGGGGTGGTAGAATCGGGCTTGGACCCTCTATCTATAATGGAGATAAGAACGACAAGTATCAATGGAAATAGAAGAGGTTGATGCCACAAGCACCTAAGTGTCTTGATAAGTCAATAAAAGTTTAAAAGAACTTGTAAAGAGGATAACCTCACAATAAATTGAATTCAAGCAAAAATGATTGTTTTCAAATGACAAACTAATGGCCTATTTATAGTTTTCAAATGACAAACTAATGTCCTATTTATAGTTTTCAAAGGGTTTAGGCTGAATGGATACATGAAGGTTCGGCTATGGTTGGAATCCCTTTAAAAATACATGATTTTTAATGAAAATACATTATTTTAATGAAAATACATGCTCTTTGCCAAATGATAAGGTGTTGGTTCGGCCCTAAGGATGTTTTAAATGTATTTGGAAGTTACTTGGCATCAAAATAAAGTGGAATGAGTCTTTAGCCGAATAGGAAGCTTCCCTTGGTGTTTTGGAGCCTATTTGATGTCACATGGAGTGCACATGCTTGAATGATGCACATGGAAACCTTTTCTTGAATGCACACGGGTCTTCATACAATGCTTTGGTGAGGATGAGACCATAGGATGATGTCTTTGAAGTCCATGAGAAACCTAGAGATGAACTAGCTTCAAGGTAAGCTAGGTGAGTGTCTTGGTAGCTAACTAGGTGAGTTATAGCTTGATGATCTCAAGCTAGTTAGCTTTGGTCTTCTCAGCTCCTCAGCTACTCTCCCAACTACTTCCAGCTACCTTTAGTTCACTTTTCAGCAATTTGGTCGAAAGCTCTCCTCCAGCTATCAGCTACATACTAGCTCCTCCAACTAAGTTGAAGCTCCTTAAGTGAAGAAATGAGCTGTCATAACATTCATGACCTAGTGTGAGTTGTTATGCTTGTCCTTTTAGCTAACCAAGCTTCCATAATATGCCTTGCTTTGTGTTTCACCTATAGGAATCAACAAATAAATCGAGTAAGCAATGTGTGAGCACATTTAAGGTAAAATGCATGATGCCGTGAGGTGTTTGAGTGATATGAGCAATGAATGATCATCTAGAAGCTAAGATAACATGTATATAAGCTAGATAGAAGGCATAGGACGTTCATGAGCTTTAAGAAAACATATATGAGCTAGAAAAGAGTTGCATACATGCAAATGAGCTAAAGAAACATGGATGTAAAGCTATTGAGCTAATATAAACATAACATGAGCTAAAATAACATGACAAACATAATAAATGAATCTAAAACATATGTAAAACATAATATAAAGCTAATTAAAGATGTGGAAACATATGTTATGCATGAAAATCATATAGTATGCAAGTGAATGATAACATATGATTATTCAAGTATAGTTTAAGGAGAAAAAGCATGCTTATAACATTAAATGATGCATATAGAAGATAATAAAGGATAAAGTAAGGAAGAACTCCCTTAAAATCAGCTTTGAAGAACATTCATGGTGTGATCAAGTCATGGAGAAAGTTGGAGCTAGTTTGGATTGCATCACAAAGGAAAATGAGATGGCAAGACTAAAATTTATTGGATATCCCTTTCAGAATCATACCTCTCTAACATAAGAAATATATTTGATCTGTGAGCTAGAAAAGCCATATAACTTGGAAGAAGAATAGGGTTTTAGTTTAAGGGAAATGAAGAATAGATCATCAAAGATTTAATCCAACACGAAGAACTCTGAAGTCGTAGTTTTAGAAAATGAAAAAATGTTCAAAGAATTTATAAATTTTTAGAAGTCGTAGTTTTAGAAAATAAAAAAAATGTTCAACGACTCTATAAATTCTTAAGTCAAGCCGATCATCGGCTTTTGAAATATTGCTAGTTTGGGATGTTATTATCATGAAACATTAGGGGGTTGGGTTCAAGTGAGAAGATCTAGATGGTAGAAAGATTTTGTATGAGTTAACGCTTTAAAATTACCTTCATTCATGTATTAAAAAAAATGGATTCACTCTCAGAAGTAGATATAAGAAAGATTTGGGATGACAATGATTTAGATTTTAATGGTCAGATATGATTCAGTCACTGTCGGTGGTTGTTGTGGACAGAGACAATCATATGATTTTATGTTAGGGGACAAACTTATAAAAAACTAAAATATATGATAATTTAAAATTTACAGAAAAATTGTCTCAGACGCCTCTCGATCCATCCCTAATTATGGATGTGAGTTTGGTTTATACATCGGATGTAGTGGTGGTTGTAGTGGTTTATTTAGGATGGTAATGTGATGACAAAGAATGACAAATATAACACGTAATACATGTTGAATTATAATGATTTATAAGGAGGAAATGTGACAAGGTGATGGCAAAAACATGAAGCACTAGAACCATGGGACAAATCAGCGCTGAGAAGTAGAGGTTGATGAGAATCAGAGACTTTAAGATAAGTTCATCATCTTATTTAGTATATTTTAAAATTTTATAATTTTATATTTTCTAAAATTTTAATATAATTTTTTAAGTCTACACCTTAATTAAAATTCTTGCGTCTGTCTCTCGGATATATTCTGCATTAGGGAGCGTTGTTTCTTTAACTTTAAAGATCAAGGTGTTGTTTTGGAGTTTTGTGATCATGCGTCTTATTCGAAGTTTAGGGTTTGATGATCACTTTGATGACTTTACGATTATCTTTCAAATTCGATAAATCTGATGTGAAAGATAAAACTATGAAGTTAAAATATTTCTTTTGTTAATTATCATTATTTTTAGGGTAAAGTTCAAAAATTATCTTCTAACTATAGGATATTATTTTTTGAGTCCTCCAACTATTAAAAGTTATAAAGTAGTCCTCTGACTATAAGAGTTGTTTTGTTAAGTCTCTCGACTATTAAAAGTTATTAAATTGTCACGTGACTATTCATTATATTCTAAATTCATTCTTTTATGTTAAAAACCAATGATAGTCTCAACTGGACGTTAACCTACTGATTGAGATATGATAGAATATGGTCTCATAATCTCAAATGACTATCATATCTTAGTCAGCATGCTAACATATAGCTCAGACGACCATTAATTTTTTAACGGAAAATGACGAGTTTAAAACATGATGAATAGTCAGTTAACCATTTTGTAACTTTTAATAGTTGAAAGACTCAATAAAACAAAACCTTATAGTCGATGGATTACTTTGTAACTTGTGATAGTTGAATGACTCGAAAAAATAGTATCCTATAGTCGGTGGATATACTTTACTCTTGTTTTAATATAAAAATAAGTTTTAAATATTAAAAATATCAAACCAGCATTTCCGCCTGTTGAATTAAAAATTAGAGGTCGATTCGGCCCAACTTCATAGAACCATTTTCTTAAATATTTCCCGTGAATAAAACCTTAGTACTGATTAGAAAATAAGATAAATAGATTTGACTTCATTTTGATAAAAATATATTTGTATTATGCTTATTTGAAATTTATTTGATAAATTTAAAAAAAACGTAAATATATCTAAAAATATTTTTATAATATTTATAATTTATTCTCATTATTTGAAATATAGAATACTTATTTTATTATAAATAAAAGTTAATTATAAATTAAATTCGATTGCATTCGAATAACCATAATTTTTAAACATATTTTATAAATCATCCAAACACCTTGATTTAGTTCGATTTATTCAAATAACCAAACTTTTTTTATTGTAAAGTACGCAAATGGTCTGTCGACTATAATATGATATTATTTTATTGAGTCTCTCGACTATTAAAAGTTACAAAATGGTCTTCCAACTATAGGGAGTTGCTTTGTTGAATCCCCTGACTATTAAAAGTTACAAAAGGGGCAATCGACTATTCATTATATTCAAACTCGTCCTTTTCCATTATAAAATTAACGGTCGTCTGAGTTGGACGTTAACTACTGCCTAAGATATATAGTCGTTTGAGATTATGAGACTAGATTTTATCATGTCTCAGTCAACATCTTAACGTTCAGCTCAGACTGTTGTTAATTTTTTAACGAAAAAATGATGAGTTTAGAAATAATGAATATTCGGGTGACCATTTTGTAACTTTTAATAGTCGAGGGACTGAACGAAGCTGTCAACACACCTTTTCGTCCGGGTACAACACTCTCAACAACCCCGATTTAGTGGGATTTAGAAAACAAACATAACTTTAGAGTTTTACTATGATTCAAACTCCTAAAAATAGGATAGAGTTTTACTATGATTCAAACTCCTAAAAATATGATAGAATTTTACTATGATTCAAACTCCTAAAAATATGATCCATAAGCATTATAAATAGTCATTGTAACTCACTATTGTAACACACAATTCATAGACGAAATACGAACGGAAAATTTGGAGCAATCAAAGCAATTTTTTTTTGCAAAGTTTCATCGGCAACAAAGGTAAAAAAACCTTACCTTTTTAGGTTGTTAGGCTTGCATGTGTTGTTGTTTCTGGCTTTCGATTTGTAAAACTACAAAAACTCAAAAGGCCGATGACCGGAGGAGGTTTTTTCGAAACTAACTTTTTATATCTACGGAACCCCGATCCTATTTTGTGAAAATCGTTTGGACATTTAGAAAGAGGAGGGGAAGACTTTTAAAAAATTCAATTTTTTTATATTTTATTTTTTTCTTACTATTATTATTATATATACTTCATTATTATTATTATTATTATTATTATTATTATTATTATTATTATTATTATTATATTTATATATTTTATTTTGTTTTATCTTTTTTTAATTTATTATTATTTTTTAAAACATTTTATTTATATGCATATTCATTATATTTTGTATCCTATTTTATTTCATTTCCCTACCATTATTATATTTTTTTCTCTCTATTATTTATCTATACGTATTATTATTATTATTATTATTATTATTATTATTATTATTATTATTATTATATATTTTTCCATTTATTTTTTATTTTTTGCAAATATTATATTTATTATTACATATATACATATATTTTATTTATTATTTTTATACCCTTCTATTTTTATTTTCTTTTATTACTCTTTACTTACTGTTTTTATTATTATTATTATTATTATTATTATTTTATTTATTTATTTCTATTTACCCTTTTTTTCTTCTATTTCATTTTTATTTTTATTCCTTATTTTTATTTTTTATATTCTTTACATTTGTTTTATTTATTTGTATTTTCTTCTTATTTTTTATTTACTCGTTTATTAGGTATATATTATTATCATTATTATTCTTTTTCCTTCATTTTATTTTTCTTATCGTATTCATTTTTATCTTCACTCTTTTTTTCCTTTATTTCGATCATTTTTATTGAAAATATTTTGATATTTCGATATAACAAATTAAGTTAAATGAATTTTAAGATTTTACAAATGATTTTCTAAGTATATTCGATTAAATTAATCGAATATCAAATTATTACTCCAAGTCTTTCAAGATCAATTTTAAACCTTACTAAATGTGTAAAATTGTGTTTTATACTTAATATATTTTTGAAACAATTTTCACAAGCCTACAATCAAATTTTCAGATTGATGCACCGATGCATCAATCCATACATCGATGCACCATGAATTAAATTGAACATCGAATGCATTTCATGCATCGATACACACACCATGCACCGATGCACTGAGATTTTATGAGAACATCGAATGCATTTGATGCATCGATGCACCAACCATGCATCGATGCACTCAGCTATTTTGAAACATCGAATGCACTTGATGCATCGATGCACTCTTAGTGCACCGATACACTAAGGGTCCAACGGTCAAAAAATTTAAATTTTACACTTGATGCACCTAGGGTATGCATCGATGCATGAGACGCTCCCAGCTGAATTTATTAATTGTTTTCACACTTAAACGGCTCTATTGACTTCACTAATCATCCCCAACGTTCAGAAGTGATTCAAGGTGTATTTAAGCTTAGGAGCCATTGATCAACAACAAGAAACATCAAGCAACTAGAATCAAGAGAGAATCAAAGAGAAAGCATCAAACCTCAAGTTTAAGCATTTCAAGCCTATTTTTCATTCAATATTCAGTTTGCTTTCAAGAACACTTATTGTGCTCAATTGTATTCATTTTTTAGTGTTCTTTTCTCTGTTCTAGAATTGTGCAAACAATCTACCTTGTGAGGATTTCCTTGTAAGTTTGCAAATTTGAATTGTTCTCTTTGGGAGAGAGTGTTCTTAAGAATTTGAGGTATAATTCTTGAGGGTTTGTAAGGTTACTCTTTGTCCTCAAAAGAAAAACAAATTAGTGAATTTGTGGAAAATCCTTAGTGTGGATAGCTAAGGTAGTGGACGTAGACTTTGGTTGAGAAAGTCGAACCACTCTAAATCGCTGTGCAATTACTTTCAATTTTCTGCAAAAGCTTCCACCAAAATTTTAATTGCCAATTCACCCCCCCTCTTGGCCTATTCGTCAATCGATTAACTCAACAGTTTTTTATTTTCTTTAATTCTATTTATTTTTATTTTTTATCTAATACGTTTCTTGACTTTCTTAAAGGTACACCTTTAAAACTATCTAAGGTAAGTAATTGAGATCGTATTTGTACATTTTAATTTTAAATTACAATTTTCTTAATTTAAGACAACTGAAAATTGCGTAGTACCGAAAGGGCAGTTCAAGGGTGCTAACCCTTCCTTGACTGTAACCGACTTCCGAATTCGACACATATTTGGAAAGACGCAGATCATGTAAGAAATAAGATATCCGATCAACTCATTTGTTTTAAAATAAATGATCGGTGGCAACTCCAATTTGTTTAATCCAAGTCGAAGCTCAATTACAGACCCAACCGAACAACGGCCGTGACAAAAGCAACTCCCTATAGTTGAAAGATCATTTTATAACTTTAATAGTCGATGGACTCAACAAAACAATATCTTTCAGTCGGGAGACCATTTGTATACTTTACACCTTTATTGTGTTCAAATCTAATAATTGTATGGTAAGTTGCTAACGAAGAACTTTATGGTATAAATGCTGGGGCCTCGGGGTAGACCATTTCATCAATGCTATTCAATGGCTTGAACCACAAGTAGGCTTGGACTTTTCTATCAGTGCCAAGAATTTCCTGACAGATAAGAGACCACTTGCAAGTTGAATTGAAATTTCCAGTTTTTGTTGAACTACCTTGAATTGAATTTGACCCATCAATGTTGTTTGTACCAGCAACTGATCCAACTAAAATCTGCTAACACAACGTGCAAATCCAAGCCAAAACACATTGATCTAAATACAGTTACAAGATCGGATTACAAGCAGTGAAATCGGTTTCGTTTCGACCGATTCATAGAGAATTTGCCTTAATCCACCTGTTTATTGATCAAACCGAAAACGAAAATGATAAAAACTTGCTATTTGCTTACTTTGGTATCATAGATTCATCTCCTATGGGGATTGTGCAATGATTTTTGGGATCCCTCAAAGAAGTCTAACAGGTAATCCTCCAGCTCTTCAGCGTTGTACCTGACGTGTTTCTCACCGATGTGGTGCATTTGTCTCCCCACGAATGTTCGATATGCCTGTACCACTATAAGGGAAGTAGAGATTTGTAAATCTTCACGAAGCTGAGCGTCTGTGATGAGCCATGCCGTCTGTGTTTTGTAAACATCGTCGAAAGCAGCGTAGAAGCTCCGCAACCGCTCCCTGAGAAGGGTCCTTGAGATAGAACCGGAGCTGGAATTGCTCTCGTCCTTCAGTAAAGAGAGAATTGAACTCCAAGTAGCTCTCTCGTAGTTCATCGCGTGTTGTTGGAATTTCCAGTTGTGTTTTCGGATCCACTTATCTCCGAATATAAGCCTGAGTTCCGAATTCTTAACCTTTTGAGCAATGTAATGTATGTTGTTCATCAAAAAGAAGTGTTGCAAGGAAGCATCCCTGTATAACTTCGATTTCTCATCTAGGTTGGCTTCTAGAACAGAAGTGAGTGATTGGAGAGGGATTGCCTTGAGAGAACAACTGCCAGAGAAATCTTTAGTTATGCTTCCTCCTCTGTAGCTGGACTTGTGTCGGGGGAGAACGGGGTAGCGGCAGCTCCATCGTGGTTCTTGACGAGTAAATTTAGGGTTTTGTTATAATCTGCAAGAAGCCGGATGTAATTCATCACGTATCTGGTCAGATGGTGAATTCCCCCTCCGGAAAAAGGGCTCGTTGATGTGTTTGTTGCAATGGCATTCTCAAATTCGAGAAATGTCGCCCTTACAGTATCGGCTAATCTCTTCAAAACCTCATGATACTCAATTCTAATAGAAGAACCAATCTCATCCGAAAACAATGCATTAATGTCCTGAAGAAGATCTGCAAGCACCTCATACATGTCTAGAATTCGAACAAGCCTTTCCGGTTGATGAGAGCCAATGGAGATCGCCTCGGCAAAGTTGAGGAGCTGCAGCATTGAAGTCTTTGCTGCCTCAACAAAACATACAGAATTAGCAGATCCAAGCTCAGCAAAAGTCTGATCACAGAGCCACTTCTCGCTCGCAAGATAGGGTCGAATGAAGACCTTCATAGCCCTAACCCATCTCTTGATTTTAGAATTCAAGGTACCCCACTCCATCTTGAGCACGTCTTCGATGCTCAATTTCTCAATTTCGAGGTTCAAGAGGCACTCATCCAATGCATCCTTCCGAACAAGGACATAGGCCTGGCAACACTCATGAAAATAATTTGACCTGAACATCAAATTGGCAATGCACTTGAGATCGGAAATCACATCCGGACGAACCAAATCAATGATAAACTCCTCCGAGTTTCTACTGATGCTATCTCTGAGTGCTGACTCCTCAACAGACTCGTCACCAAAAGAAACTATCGAGCCCTCCTCAAGAGCATCATCCTCACTTGAACGAAACGACACAAGCTCCGGCTCAAAGGGTTGCCTATGCTGAACAAGCATGTGCTTAAACTCATCCTCAAGCCTTTGCATTGCCATCTGGAGAACATCATGAGCCCTGCATAACCAATCTTTCTCTTCTTGGCTATTTAAGCACAGAGACTCCAATCTCCGAGTCAACTTTAGAGCTTCATCGACAGCAGTCACAAATTGGACAACTTCATCAGGACCCGAATCCCATATTACAAAATCATCAGCTTCCAAACTCATAATTTTCTCCTCAACAACACTCAACTGCTCTACAATCCCACTTTTCTTACCCTCAACCATGTTATCCTCCATCGTAGCCATCGACGACAATTGGCTACCAAGATCTGCCAATATTTTCTTGACATCTTTTGTAAAATACTTATTGGAACCCAATGCTTTCACTATATGCTCCGCCGCAGCAATTAAATTTTCCTCTCCTTCTAACGGCGGAGCCATAGATTTACAATCCCCCATTGGCAAATCAAATTCAAAACCACAAAACTCAGCTAAAACCTAAACTTCCTTTACTCAAATACAATGAAATGAATCCTCCGAAACTCGCCTGGATCACAAGTTCAAGCAATTGAATGAACAAATTGAGAAAAGGAAAAAACCTTTTGGAGGATGAAAAGTCAAAAGAAAAAACAAGTGTTTTTCAAAGCACGGAAAGTAAAAAGGAAGAACATCAAAAACTGAAGCTAACCTTAAATTTTGGAGCTTTGAGTAGATTTCCCCCCCCCAGAAAGTAGCAGCTTTTTATTTGCAAGTTTCTGAGCTAAATCTCCTTATTTTTTTCTCCCTTTGAGAATTTGCAACTTTTTCAAGCCTTTCAACCTCATTAGTTCTTTGTTCATTGCCAAGCTCGTGGCTTTGACCAGGATGAAGAAAACAAAATGAACAACAATTATTCAATCTCAATTTATATAATACTTTTATTTTTTAAGATTATTTTGAATGAAATAAATTTATTTTTTAATCGGTTTATGTTTGATATGATTCCACCAACAATTATAAGAAAATTAAATAAAAATCGCATTGTGACTCAACCACGTTACGATGGGACAATTCTATACTAAATTTAGCCAAGTAGCATAAATAATATAAATTAATAAAATTAATTTATTAATGTATCATTATTGTTGGAGTTAATTGTACCACACGTTTTCAAATTATGACTTTATTCTAAAATAGTATGTAAGCTCTTTTATATTTTAGTTTTATCTCTAAACTATGATCTTTATTTTAAATTGGTCCTGAAACCTTTCAAACATTTTAATTTCATCCTAAATTATATGTATATACTAATCACATCCCTTGTTAATAAAATCGTTAGGCCAAGTTATATTATTATATGTTTTAAAAAAAATTAGATTTAGCTAGGGTTGGAATTGATTACATATTTGGATGAAATTGAAAGATTCAAAATTTTGGGGACCAATTCAGAATGAGAGTCATAGTTTAAGGATGAAATTGGAATATTTATATTTTTAAGGATTAGTTTAAAATAAATCATTTTATAACTTTTAATGATAAGAAAACTCAATAAAACAGCCCTATAATTGAGGACTATTTGTGTACTTTATCATAAAAATTAAAAATTTATTGAAATATGTAAAGTATGACTTCTCTGGTTGACCTTTACCTAAAAAAAATAAATGTAAAAGTCATTTTCTTATTGTACGAATTTATTTTTTAATTTGTCATTTTCTATTTTCGTATTTGTTTGTACTTAAATCACTATAAGTAGTTTGATATTTTAAAATGATTTTTTTATTTTCAATGAAAGAAACACAATAGTTCAAAACAGTTGACCAAACATGGAGTTTGGTCAAACACTCTAATTTAAATTATAGTTTTTGATTTTTGAAAACTTGAAAGAAAATCACAATAAATTAATTAATTCGTCTCTTGTTCTCTGTACGTGAATTTTATTAAAGTATGAATTGTATGTTATTCATCTATAATTTATATCTATATAAGTAATATATAAAAGTATGAATTTGGTCAAACTTCTGAAACAATTAAAATGTTTTTCAATATATTATTACTTTTATATCTAGTTATTTACGTAAATAATAATAATAATAATAATAGATAGGATAAAGTACATAAATGGTCTTTCGACTATATGACGTTGTTTTGTTAAGTCTCTCGACTATGAAAAATTACAAAATGTCGTTCGACTATAGGGTGATATTTTGTTGAGTCCCTCAACTATTAAAAGTTACAAAATGGTCACTCAACTATTCATATGTTTCAAACTTGCCCTTTCATGTTAAAAATTTTATAATTGTCTAAGCTAAACGTTAACCTTCTTATCGGGATATGATAACATTTGATCCTAGAATCTCAAACGACTATACAATTCAAATAATTTTATGACCAAATTTTGTCATATCGCGGTCAGCAAGTTAACGTGTAACTCAGACAACCGTTAGTTTTTCTAACAGACAATGACGAGTTTGGAACATATGAAAAATCGGATGACCCTTTTGTAACTTTTAATAGTTAAGAGACTCAACAAAGCAGCCTCCTATAATCAAGGGACCATTTTGTAACTTTTAATAGTCAATGGACTTAACAAAATAATATTATATAGTCGAGGGATCATTTGTGTACTTTATCCTAAAATTTTTATATATAAATTTATGCATGCATAAAATCGATTAACTTTTTCTTTTAATATATTGCTAATTTACATTAAAAATATTTTTAAAATATTTTTGAAATAAATATAATTATAAATAAAAAATATTTATATATGAAATTGATTAATTTAGAGAACATTTTCAAAATAAAATAATAGAAAGGGTGCATATTAAAAGCAAAAATCATTTTAGGTGAAGTTAATTAATTTAATATATATAACTTCTTTTAAGATACGATTGTAGTTGAATTCATTAATGTATGTTTCGTATTTAACAAACAATTTTCTAATAAAATATATTTTTTAAACATTTTTATGTGCACATCTTATGTATAAAATTGTTCAAATTTGTATCATTTAGAAGGATCATGACATCTTTTACTACTCTAAGCACTCCTTGAATTCACTCTATTTTATTCACTGATATCTGATCTATTGATCGACTAATCCAAATCGAATACTGCAGAGGCGAGGATTACCCTTCCACCCATTTACCCATTCGAAAACGTCATTGTTTGAATTCACTTTATTAACAATTAAATAATTAAATGTACATACAAGTCAATAAAACTTTTATAATACCCATAAAATTCTTATATTAACAAATTTAAAATATTATAATTACATATATAATAATATTAATATTAATATTATAAATAACATTTAACAATTTAATATTTGTTATTAAACTACATAAAAAATAATGAAAAAATACACTATTATCACACTATTGAAATGATCATCAATGTTGAATGCAGGAGCCACATCAGGCAGTTGGTAAGGGTAATCAATTTGATTGAAAGATATTTTGAAAGTCTTTTTTCTATTAAAAAAAGAAAGAAAATTAGATTTTTATTAATTAAAAACGCAAGGTACAACGAAGATAGTACAATCTCAATATGAAAAAACAAAACGCAGATAAAAATAAAATTAAAATATTCTTTTAGCGTGCGTTTGGTTGGAAGAATGTAAGATTTTCATGGGAATTAAATCCACATTCTCCCGTTTGGTTGGCCGAAAATGTCATTCTCGGTAATTTACATTACTAATAGTTGATTTTTTGGGGTATATTATCGGGAATGTCATTACTTCCATTTCCTTAGGTATTATTGGATTACTGGCGTTTTGGACTAAAATAACCTTAATTTTTTTTCTTTCAAAAATATCTTTATTTTGTCATTGAATAATAAAAATTCTACGAAGGTTAAATTACAAATTTATCTTAAACTATTTTAGATTTACAAAAAAATATATAATTAAAATTTTATATAAAGTTCAAGGATTAAAATAAAATTTTACCCTTTTATTAAACCATTTTATATTTTTAATTTTTAAAAAAATTATGTAAATTTTATGAATTTAAATTTTTAAAGAAAATATATAGATATTTTTCCAACTTGTTAAAAAATAAATATATAATAAGGACAATTTAGTCAAATATACATTCCAACAATCTTTTATTACTTTAACCAAACACAGTAATATTGCATTCTTGCTAAACCAACCAAACACAAAATACAACATTACCAGTAATCCTATTCCCTGGTAATCTTTTATTACCACTGGTAATCTTACATTCCGTGAATTAAACGCACTCTTAAATACAAGTTTTATCTTTCATAAAAACGTAACAATTATTAATAATCTTCTTATCCTATTTAAAACTAGAGGTAATATTAATGTAGATATAGAGATTGAGAGAATCAATATGATAAATTATTTAATCGAATAATTTTAAATGCATCGATAACTATAATTATTATTTTTTAAACAATGACTTCTATGATTATTATTATTTCTTTTTTTAAATTCCCATTCCTTTTTCTATTACAAGTCCAATAATTAAACTAACTCCTTTTTCAAATCTTTTAATCCATTTCAATACTATTAATTCTTGTTTATCAATATATAGTTTTAATAAACTTGTAAAAGGATTATATTAAAAGAAAAAAAAAAACAAGTTTTACATTTTATTTTTTATAGAAGGCGCTAATTTTATTAAAAATAGAAAATACCAAATTACAATGAAGGTTTACATCCACAATCGTAACCTAAACATATAATAAGAATATTTTTCTAAACACAAGAAAACTAGCTAGTTAAGATCACACAATGATTATACAAGAAAAATATTAAAAACCCTAACCAAATAAACTTGAACAAGAGATAAATATGAACAAATCTGATTGCATCTGCAAACATACCGCAAAAAGAAATAAAGCTATTGAAAGATCATCGACATACAACAAATCAGAACTGAGCGATGTGAAAATACTATCCACGAATGCAAAATGCATATCCAAATTCAATCTGATGACCCAAAGCATGGAAGATCATTTTGATAACAAATAAGTGTCATCTTGATCAGTCGTGACGATGTCTAATCCAACCCTGTAAAAAAATAAACGAAAACAACGCCAAACAACCGAAAACGTACTATAGAGACAAAGAAAAAACATGCCATAAAGGCAAAAGAATACGTGTCAAAAAGGTAGAATTATTAAGAATAAAAAACAAGATAAAACAAATATACGCTATAATAAAGCAAAAAAAAATAATGAATATCGACTATTGGTAATCAGTACCAAGACTGGTGTCGTCACTGATCACACAATAAAGAAGAAAAATGACTATGGAAAATAGAGAAAAAGAGAAACAGATTTTTATATTTAAATGTACTGTAAATTGAGTTATATCGGGATTAATATGATTATTAGTGTAATATTTAGAATGGGGAAAATGGCTTAGATATTGTTGTGGGGGAAAATTCCCAATATATGCCACATCTGGAATTATTTCTCCATCTAGGGTGAAATCTACAATAACCACACAAATACTCCATGACTGCTTCGCATCTTCAGGCCAAACTTAAAGACTCCAATAGTGCACGGTGTCTTCAGACCAGGGAGAGACGCGTGGAGTGCACGGAGTCTTCAGTCTATGCAGAAGCCCTCGGGAATATGCGGTAAAATCTGAGGGGAGGAGAGTGAGGTCAAGATAAAGAAAGAGAGCATTTACGGGAGAGAAATTCAAAAGGGGAGAAAAATGTTCGATTGAATGAAGAAATAATTTGTATTTGAGGGGTCTGGTAAGTTATTTGATAAATTCAGTGTAAATTTTATTGTTTCATTTTTAACTTTTTATTTGAAATATAAATTTATTAGATTATTTATTTTGATTTTACAGATTAAACTAGATTCGAGTGGTTTTGTAAGTTTAATTTCAATTTTCGTGTAATTTTTAGTGTAATTTTTTTAATTTAAATTATAATTATTAGACTATTTATTTTGATTTTACATATTAAGTTGTATTTGAGTAGTTTGGTAAGTTTAGTTTAAATTATTTTTTATTGAGTAATATAAATTATTAGACTAATTATTTTTATTTTATAGATTAAATCGTATTTGAGTGGTTTAATAAGTTTAGTTTAAATTTTATTGTTTTGTTTTTTATTGAAAATATAAATTAATTAGACTATTTATTTTGATTTAACAGTTTTTTTTAAATTTTCTTTAATTATGATTAATATTATAAATTGAAATATTTAATTTTTTATATAGATTTGTTGAAGCATAGTAGAACGAAATGTTCTTTTGAGACTAGATAATCGACATATTTCTAGTCATTTGGGAGCACTAGTATTATTATTGAATAATATATTTATTTGAGAATGATCAATTAATTCTAATTTCATAAATTAATAATTTGCAGGATGACGAACAACGAGTCTTTCGTAGTCGAGTGAACATTTGTGATAAGCCACATGATCTTATTGTCCATAATTTTCAAATGGTGGATTTTACGATGTAACATTTGTAAGAGAATATAAGTTGGTTCCCGGTTTGATCAGTGCATTAATTGAACGGTAGAGACAGAAACTCATACATTTCATCTTTCTTGTGGTGAATGTATGATCACTTTGGAGGATGTGACTTTACAACTTGAGCTCCCTACAAATGGGATGGCAATGGTGGGAAAAACTGATTAGGACGTGTTTGAAACGTGTGGGGCACCTTGGGAAGGTGCCAAAAAAATAGTTACAAAAGGGTCGTGTTTGAGGATATCATGGTTGTCAAATGAGTTTAAGCTCGATCGTTATAGTACTGAGTAAGACATTATATATGCAACTCGAGCATATATATTACAGTTGATTGGGGGAGTCTTGATGCTCGATAAATCTGTAAATCTTGTTCATACACAATATCTTCCATTTTTGTATAACTTTTTGAATATATGTCAGTATAGTTGGGGATCAACAATATTGGCGTTCTTGTACCGCGATATGTGCAATGCATCATTACTTGTAAATAATACGTGTACATGGAAATCGGTGGATGTCTGATGTTATTACAATCATGGGTCTGGCACAGACTTCCACAATTAACACCTATTAGTCAACTACAGTTGACTTTTCACTTCCGAATGTAATATTTTGATTTAAAATATTTTATCTTAAATTAATTAATGATTTTTATAGGAAAAATAATTAGTGAATTTTATTTTGATTGGTATACAGATAGAGGCATAAAATAGAAGGAACGAGGTTGGTGCACAATAATATGAAAGAGTTTAGATTTAAGATTGACATTAAATGGAAAGTCGATGTATATAATTAACTTATTTAGTTTCTTATATTGTTTATTTATTTAGTTGAATTTTAGTAATATTTAATTAATTAATAATTATATAATTTTCTTTTATAGTTTATATAGAGGTCGTACGATGATGGAGAAATTATATCGTGCGTGTCGCAACATGTCTAGGATGGTTGTCAATATTAGTGTGTTGCTACATCATTGATCCATTTTACTTTTGTTGAGTTCCAATTTTCCGATAGAGTGTTGAGTCAATTCGACTTCCACCAACCTATTTCGCAGATTCGAGATAATCGTGACGCTCTCCACATATTATATGGACAAGGTAGGCACGATGAGAATTGGGTTGTAAGGCATGCCCACTATATCAATCTTTGGAACAACATGGCTTCATATTTGCCAACTCTCACTCCCATTCAAGCGAACGACTTTGACTTCCAGAATTAAGATTACCTGAATTATTATTGGGAACATGGAAAGATGTTCTTGACAACGAACATAGAAAAACGTCAATTTATACAATATAAGAAAATTTTTGGTAAAGCTGAAAAACCAAGACGGAGTGCGAGTGGCAGTTCATCTCACCATGAAGCAGAACAAACGGTAATGAATAATATCTCATTAAAATCTTTTGGCGGTACAAGATCATTTCATCAAGTGTTTGGTGATTCTGGTGTTACGTTCTACACTCCTCAGCTTATTCCTCATCAATAACCCATGTTCTCTCCCATGTTTGGAGCAACATATGATTTTGATAAGATGATATATATAATGTCAAATGCGAGTATTTTTACCTCAGGTGTGAGAGCAGAGTGATGGTGGCCATGTATTTACAACATCGGATCATATGCCCTTGGTAAATGAGAAGGTTTATTATGATGAACAAACTCCTGAACAACCGCAACGGCCACAATAAAACTGACGTGTGCCTCAGCATTATTATTCAACAACACCCGACACCGACAGGAGTTGTAAAGCTTCCTTGATTTGTTGTATTTTTATTAATATTAAATAAAATATTGATATTATTCACATAGAAAATATTGAGATTAATCACATTCATTCAAATATAACATCAATAAATATCCATCACATTCACTCAAATATTGATATTAATCACATTCATTCAAATATAACATCAACAAATATGCCAGAAATTCAATTATGTGTTCAAATACAAATAAGATTAATGCTGAGCCTTGTACCATGGTAGGTTTAGACAATTTATTTTTGAATTACCTTCACCTTTACATAATCCACATCTCTTCTGTTGACCTTTCTCTCTAATATGAATATCTATACTAGTATTAATACGAGTTGACTCAGGTAGACCCGTTGGGCTTCTACAAAGCATTGGATTTGGCAACCATTCATCATGATGTTTTTTCAGCCAATATGATTCATTTAGGATCTGTCTGAACTCGTGGTTGTAGACATTTAATATCCTCTGCAGGTGAAAGCAATCATCAACATAGGTGTATGGATTTATTCCAGTATGCATACATGCAGCGACTGCATGAGCACACAGATATCTCCATGCTTGAAAGCGACCATAATCACACAATCTTTGTTGTAAATTAACTCTAAATATTTCTCGTTATGATCATTCGTTGCGACATATGCATGCGATAATAACAAAAGTATGTCCAATTCGATCTAATCATGAACAAATATTGAGGTTGCCAATCACTCATTTGCTTTCACTGCTTCCACCACTATCGGAGCCCAGATTTTACCTCGATTTATCATACACTCGATCTCTTTCCCTTTATCAGACCAAACTTTAGTCAACCTAAAGTATGTCTCTTTCAACATACTTGCTATTGGGAGATGGCATGTACCTTTTAGTACTGAATTAATGGCCTCATCAAGGTTTATTATCATGTTTCGTATCGTCAACCACTATCGTATGCTTACGACCACTTTTCTCGCTCGATTTGCGACACCCACTTCCGAACACGCTTATTTGTAACATTCAAATTCTCCAATCTCTTATCAAAATTTGGTTGGCGTAGTTCATATCCTGTTTCGTAATATATATTGTATTAACGTCAATTTAGAAATAAACTTTAGATAAATGGATACTCATGTTGAAAATAAAAATTACCCACGCTGACTATCTTACTACGAATGAACTGTTATGAAACTTCTCAATACAATTCTTACCAATATGGCGATATAATATGTAGGATATACATGTAGAGTTGTCCAACGACTTTTCAGGCATTCAATTGCTTCCAAAAGGCATGTTTCTCGATCGGATATCAAGTAAACTCCATCTTCTCAGACGACATACTTACGTAGATTAGTCAAAAAGAAATCTCAAGCCTCTGTCGTCTCTCCTTCAACAATGGCGAATGATATCTAGAAGATATTCGTTGACCATCCTGTAATTACTATCAATAGTATATGTTTATATTGATCGTATAACCACGTACCATCTACTTGGACCATACGTTTGCAAAATGGAAAACCTTCTATGCATGACTTAAATGCCTGAAAGAGTCTATGAAATATTCTCTTCCCTTAAATAAGTTGACTTTCTAGGTTGTATGCATGCATGGTCTCAGACTTTCTAGGTATGAATTGTTTCATAGCTTGTAAAAAATCAGATAGCTCATTGTATGATGTATCTCAATCGCCATATAACACCTCCTTGTCTTCTCCTTCGCATGCCAAACCGTTTTGTATTTTACATTGTATCTCAATTGGTCTCGAATATATGTGGCTAACACCGAGCAATGGATCCTTGGATTTTGTTCAACCAACACCTTTACATATTGGCATATTATATCAGAGTCCAATAGTCGGTGGTCTTGTTCGATAGAGTTTTACATACATGTGTGTGGACCATTGTACCTTGTGATGACCCAAGCATATTGCCTATGCATTTTGGACACTCTAATCAGCCACTTACACTCAGGCTTATATTTAACACACTTCGCGTACAGAGTTTTCTGGTTGGACTCTACAATCTTGAAATCTACATGACCTTTTATGCAATATTGTTTAATCGCCAGTGTAGCTTCTTTTTTTTCCTCTAAATTGCTTCCCAACTGATAATTCACCAGAGTATTTAGATGATTCAGTCATATGGCCAGAAGTTAAATGGCATCTCCGAGAATTCAGGTGCCCTCATCGCATCATAATCTATCTTTGCATGTGAGGGGTAGGTTGATACGATGTCGGTTATTCATCAATGGTCATACCAAGTTCATCACCATTGAAAATATCATCATCCTCAGCCAAAACGAGTTCCTCAGTTTCTTCATCTTCACTGGTATCATCATGTATTTCTTCTCAGTGTTTTCAGTGTCAACATCAATAATGTAATGCGGATGATGTATGCTTCTTGCCACATACTCTACGACTGCAGATGTTCCACCGACTTCGTTTTCACTTTCCAACATCGCCACGAAACTGTTTATATAACTATATGTCATATTCTCAATCTGACTTTTGAAAGCCATTTAAGATAAAGTTCCAATCATATTTCTTGATGACCCGGGAAAATCAGATATATTACACACCTCAACAAATAACTCAATAATTACAATATTTGTTGAGTCATGCAATTCAATCATAGTTGTAATATCATCATCTTCTTCAAGTGATATTGCATCATACATGACTGGATTTGGACATACCATAAACCTGTACCTCAAACCATCAATTGTAGCTCAGATTTTCCTTCCAATCATCTCATTCATTTCTATAAATGTGATGTCCCTTTTAAACATCATATTTATAGGTCCTTCAGACTGAAACTAACTTCGACCTCATTTTTCATAATTTGTCCATTATAATGGACAATCATGAAAAAATTGTTGCTCATTTTCTCTACATATGCAAATATAGATATTCAAAATAAATAAAAATAAAATACATAAATAAAACAATATGTGACATATTAGAATAAAATTATATTAGATTAAAGTTACTATTATTATTATTATTATTAAAAGTAAAATAATTGTTTTAACATTTTTACTAGAAATACTAAATAATTATTATTTTAACATTTTTACTAGAAATACTAAATCAATATTATTTTAACATTTTTACTAGAAATACTAAATCAAAGGTTGATCAAATTATACAAATGGTTGGTAAGTAAAAATTAAATTATTAAACCTTGCAAAAAATGTAAATATATTAAAAATATTTTTTATCAATTAAAATAAGAATGTTATATCTTTATTTCGAATATTTGATAACTACTTATGATTAAATTATAATAATAAGTAAATATAATTAAAAAATTTATTAATTATAATAATTACTATTGAAGTTATTATTTTGTCATTATAATTATATTTTTTAACATTTTTACTACAAATACTAAAATACTAAAACAATATGTTGATCTAATTATCTTAACATTTCTACTACAAATATTAAATCAATAATGTTAAAATTATAATAATGATATTTACATAACAATAAATTGTAAACTGATATTTACTAAGTCAATATGTAACTAACAATAAATTGTTAAATACTTTAAATAAAAAAAATTGACACTTACTTGAGAGTTTCTTCTCACAAGTTGATGTTATAAAAAACCTTTTTGAATTTCTTACTCACTTCTTTTTTACCTGCAACAACATATTAAAATTAATATTTTAATATTAAATAATACGAGATAAAATAGAGATATTTTATTCGAATAATACTTCAAATAAAATTTTATTCGAATAATACTTACAGATTAAATATTGAAAGAAAAATTCGTTCAAAATTTTTTCTAATATTCTTTCGGATGCTCACTCTTTCAATTGTTCTCGAAATTTTGCATGTTCTCCCCTTTCCTCACCTCTGCTATGATCCCTAATTCTCAACCAAAACACCATATTTTATACTATCCCAAGATATTAATGGTGTTCATCTGTTTCCCGTTTAACCCCTAACCTATCCAGGTTATTAACGGACAATTAATGGTGCCATTAATACTTATTGTTTCTCAGTCTAAGGTAACCTATATGTTTCTGTATGGCCTGAAGACGTCGTGCACTCCTGGAGTCTTATACATTGGCCTGAAGACGTTGTGCACTCCTGGAGTCTTATCCATTGGCCTGAAGACGCCGTGCACTCCTAGAGTATTTAAGTTTGGCTTGAAGACGTCAAGCAATCATGGAGTCTTTTTATTGTTACTGTAGATTTCATCCTAGATGGGGAAATAATTTTAAATGTGGCTTATATTGGGATTTCCCCCCACAACATTATCTCGACAATTTCACCATTTAGATTGATATAATTGAAATATACTCAAGTACATATTATTCTCTTATTTAGAGGTTCAAAGACTTGAATAATTTAGATAATATATAAAAATTATTCATGTATAAAAATTTATAAATAATTACTTAATATACATGCAATATTTTTTTAAAATTTCAAATGAAACTTTAATTTATAGTTGTGTCATATTTATTCAAATATTAATTAAATATGATGATAAAAAATGAAAGGGTAAATTATCAAAATGGTCACTTACCTTTCATATTTGCACATTTTGCTGACCAAATTTAAAAAAAGTTAAGTTATAGTTAAGTTATTATTTTATTAAATTTTGGTCACTGAAACGTTGAGTGTCGTTAGTTTGATGACGTGACACATTTGTAAAATAATTTAAATTTTATTTTAACCCTTGTACCTTAGATCAAATACTAGTTATGAATCTTTTTATAAACCCAAGCAATTAAAAAATTTAAAAAAATTGCCCTAAACTAATTTGGATTTATAAAAAAAAATCATAATTAGTATTTTATCTAAAATAAAAGGGTTCAAATAAAAATTAAATATTTTAATAACGTGTTACGTTATCAAACTAATAACACTCAATATCTCAGTAACTTAAACTTAATAAAACGATAACATAAATGATTAAAACTTAACTTTTTTAAAATCAGGTGAGTAAAAATAAATAATTGTGAAAGGTAAGTGACTATTTCAATAGTTTACCCAAAATAAAATACTTATAGAATTATTAATAGAGAAAATAACCTCAGTGACAAAAAATGTCTTAAATATACGATTTTAACCAACTTTTTTTGGATTTGCCAAAATGACCAACTAAATCGCAATGCGATCGATAATTCGCAACGCGATCTCTGGTATCGCAAATCAGTTTCCATATTCGAAACGCGAACTTCGAGTATCGCATTGCGATTTACATATTCGCATTGCGATAGTCCAAGTTCGCGTTGCGATAGTCCAAGTTCGTGTTGCGATAGTCGAAGTTCGCGTTGCGATTTTCCAAATTCGTTGCGATAGTCGAAGTTGGCGTTGCGATTTATTCCAAATTCGTTGCGATAGTCCAAGTTCGCGTTGCGATTTATTCCAAGTTCGTTGCGATAGTCGAAGTTCGCGTTGCGATTTATTCCAAATTCGTTGCGATAGTCGAAATTCGCATTGCGATTTATTCCAAGTTCGTTGCGATAGTCGAAGTTTGCGTTGCGATTTATTCCAAATTCGTTGCGATAGTCCAAAATCGCAACGATTGGTGGTATTGCATTTGTTTCTTAAGAATTTTCTCTAAAATATAGTATTCGCGCGGACGTGTCGAAGACACGTATTACCACGACCATGACCCGAGACGAGACGAGACGGCGGCGGCGGCGGCACGTGAGAGTTCCCCTTGTTCTCTATCACTCAACAAGGAAGTGGGAAAGCCAAGCCTTAAATACCATTCCCAATAATGTTTCCAATAATATGTGGGATTGAGCATTACCAACACTTGTTCCCAATACTATGTGAGATTGAGCCTTAAATAGTGATATTATTTTTGAATGTTTTGCTTAAAATTGCAATAATCGCGATTGATTGTAGATTGACTTTTAATTATGACATATTTAATCGTATAATACTAATGCAATTGATTGATGATTCAGTTGTTTTAAGGTGCATGATTGTTAATTGTTTCCAGAATAATCACATTGTATTGGAAACAAGTGTTGGTAATGCTCAATCCCACATAGTATTGGAAACACTATTGAGAATGGTATTTAAGGCTTGGCTTTCTCACTTCCTTGTTGAGTGATAGAGAACAAGGGAGACTCTCGCGTGCCGCCGCCGCCGTTCGTCTCGTCTCGGGTCGGGTCGGGTCGGGTCGTGGTCGTGGTCGTGGTCGTGGTAATACGTGTCTTCGACACGTCCGCGCGAATACTATATTTTTAGAGAAAATTCTTAAGAAACAAATGCAATACCACCAGTTGTTGCGAATTTGGAATAAATCGCAACGCGAACTTCGACTATCGCAACGAATTTGGAATAAATCGCAATGCGAATTTCGACGATCGCAACAAATTTGGAAAATCGCAACGCGAACTTCGACTATTGCAAAGTTCGCGTTGCGAATCTGGAAACTGATTTGCGATACCGGAGATCGCGTTGCGAATTATCGATCGCATTGCGATTTAGTTGATCATTTTGGTAAATCCAAAAAAAAGTTGGTTAAAATTATATATTATAAGGTATTTTTGGTCATTGAGGTTATTTTCTCTTATTAATATATTAAATAATGATCTTAAATTCAAATAATTATTGTTAGATTTGACTTTCTATATATTCAGATTTTTTCTTATTAAATAATAAAACCATGTTTAAATTAAAATACTTGCGGACAACAATATCGGAGATATTAATCAAGTTTAGAGTTATGATTAGTATCGGATCATCAGCTTCTGAAATCTTACATTATTTTAATTTATGGGTTTTCTAGTGTTTAAATATAACATTTTAAACATATATTTATTGAGTGATTAAACATAGTTAATACATGTGTGTCACCAAGGACGGAGCCAGAATTAAATATTGACAGGGGCTAAAATATTAGACTATTTAAGAAAAATATAAAGACTTATTAGGTATTTAAACTCAAAATTCAGTATGAACCAAGCGACCTTAGTGATTAAGGGATTGTTGTTATCTTTGAGGTCCCGAGTTCAAGCACGTATGTAGGAGTATGAGTGTTCATTGTCAAATAGTTGAAATTCTTTGTACATATATTAACTTGTATTCACCCTAAATTTAAAAGAAAAAACTCAAAACTCAAAAGACAATTTCTAATTCGTCTAATATTTAAACTTACAATGAATTAAGTTGTAATTATACCAAAAATTTAAGAAAACAAACTTATCATTCTTTAATTCGACCCCTACTTTATTAAATTTTTAATAAATTTTTAATTTTTATAAATTTAAACATTTATTTTTATATGAACCAAAATAGTATTAAACCAAAATTATATCAAATATATAAATTTTAATAAAGAACGGGCCCTTTGGACTCTAAAAGAGCTTCGTCCTTGTGTGTCACTGTCATTGTTTATGTGTTTCGATAAGCATTGCACGTGTTTATTATTTTTAGGGAAAAATATATATATATATATATAGATAGATTTCTTGCTCTCATTTTTATTTTTCTTTCATTTAAGTCTAATTTCAAGAGCTGACAGTTTTTATCACATCAACAAACTATATTTAGAATAAAAATGCTTTATGAAAAATGCTTCTTGTACAAAAAAATTGTCTTTTAACTTACGTGACACAAAAAGAGAAAAATGAGTCTTAAATTAAAAAATATTTTTCAAATAAGATATATTTTAGTAAAATTATAAGGGTAAATTACACCAATAACCACTTTAACTATTGTCTTTTTCACTTTGACCATTGATTTTTAATTTTGTCAATCAGATCATCTAACTATTTAATTGTTGTCAATCAAGTCATTTGGTGTTAATATTTAACGGAGGTGACATGACAGTTAATAAAAATGGTTTAATTACATATTTTATCAATTTAATCCTAATTTTAATTTAATTCAATAAATTTAATCTTCTAATCATATCCACGTATCACCATTTGATTAAAGAATTTTTTATAATTTTAATTAAATATTTAATATAATATTTTTTCGTCCAACTAGACGGTGACATGGGGAAGAGGATTGAACCTGTTATACGGGGGGAAACTAAGAACATATATACACACAATGTTGTATATAACATATAATTTTCAAGTCTTTCACTAATGGTGTGTTATATGATGAACAGTGGGAGGGTCCATATGGGGAAATGTTCTACCTTTGCCAATCATCACCCTCATAGGCTTATTATTTTATACCCTTTGAAAAACTTCAAAGAAACAGAAAATAATATGAGAGCAGCTATGGATCCTATTACGAAGAACATGTCCATGATGGAAGAGGACAGTGAGCTGAGAAGAGGGCCATTAGCCCTTGAAGAGGACACTCTCTTAACCCATTCCATTGCTCAACATGGGGAAGGTCGTTGGAATATGTTGGCTAAATGTACAGGTCTCAAGACAACTTGTAAAAGTTGCAGATTAATATGGTTGAATTATCTGAAACCAGACATTAAGCGTGGTATATGTATACTCTGCTTTCTCTCCTTGTCATTGGTTCAATCCTCTCCCCCCTCCGTTCTTTATGATTTGTTTTTCTTTCATCAAAGGATGACACGTATTATACGGTAACACGTGGTACTATGTGATTAGAAGATCAACTTTATTGAAATAAATTAAAATTAGATTAAATTAATAGAATTGTAAGTATTTAGGATCAAATATATAATTATATCATTTTGTTAATTGTCACGTCATCAGGTCTATTAAATGTTAACGGCTAATAGTTTAATTGACAATAATTAACTAATTAAATGGTCCGATCGATAAAATTAAAAGATCGATTATTAAAATAAAAAAGAATAACAATTAAGTGGTCATTAATATAGTTTAATCAAAAGTAAGTGATGAGATAAATCTAAAAAAACCTTAAAATCAGTGAAATGTTATGCGAATGATGTGATGTTCTTTAATTTCATTTTTCTGTAGTTTAATGTGAAATTGTGTCGTGGTAAAACTATTGTCTTATAAACGAATTTGTCCCTATATACGTAATCGTTCTATTAGGCGGATCGTCTCTATCAGCATCAATATTATTCATTTTCACTTATACATTTAAAAAATTCAATCTCCAAGCATGCGTTAATACATCATGAATAATCCAAAACTTTACAATCAATATCGAACGATCACCGAGACTCTTAAAAGAAATCAAACAATCAATTTCCTTGATCACAACGTAAAACAACTTGCCATAGTTTTGTCTCACGTAATTGTATCTACATGATCTGGCTTACCAACAAATTTGTAGACCCCTTCCAATTAAGTTAATAATTAATAATTATAATTTTATATTAATTATGAGAGGGTTGTTGAATTTATTGTTATAGGTTACTTATTCATTTGGATTGATGAATTTATAAAAGTGTCAAATGAATAATATTAATCTCTTCTAATGCTTACCTGCTATTTTTAAGGATAAAACATATAAATAATTAACTAACTGATTATAAGATATCTTTTTGTTAAAACTTTCAATTGTGAAAAATTATGAAATAGGCATAGGACTTTAAAATTAATAAATTGATCATTTTTCATCAGAAAATTAATGAGAGATGAGGTGTCAGTTAATAAAATTAGTATAATAATAAATTTAATCCTTAAAATATATTTTATATTTTATTTTAATTTATCTTAATTTTTAAAAATAACTCTCAATATTTATATTAAATCAATATCTACTATTAACCTTTCTTCCATGAGAACTAATATTAAAAGGAAACAATTAGAAAAATAGAAAAAAAATCTGAATAATATCATGTAGTAGAATAGTATTTGGATGATCAATTATCTTGAAAATAAATATTTCTGACATCAAATTATTATGCAACTTCTTATTGAATTGATCCGTTACAATCTCTTTCACTGTCATTTTTGTTTCATAAATTCGATGCCTCACATGCCATAAAAGCAAAGAAAGGTGGAGTAATTGTTATAATTATCAAAATGATTAACGACAAACGAATATGATCGAGCAGAGAAATAAGAATATTAAGATTTACGTAGAAAAATTAAAAAGAAAAAATCACGAGTGTAAAAGAAGAAAATTTCACTAAATCGAAAAAAATACAAGATCTGATACATCACAAAATTCTATCCCCTGCTTCGCCTGCCCTGCAGGCCTCATACTTTTACCATTGTTTTGATTGTAACTTCTTGGGCCAGTCTGAAAAAAAAATTGTGTCATAACTTTAACATGAACTCTTAGTCATTGAGACTTGCTTAGTTTATTGATCCTTTTTCAAACATTTAATGTTGTCAAAGAAGGGAACGTTCCTTTTATGCTTTCCTAGAAAGTGATCGATCTTTTGAAAATTAGATCAATCTTTTGAAAATTAGATCAATCTATTAGTTATTAGAATCCAAAGGATCAATTATTTGGGTAAAGGGTCGATCTTTTGAACCAAAATTCATAAGTAATTTAAAAATAATAATCTTCAAATCATACGACAACATGTTAATGGCGACAGGTGTCATAACACGTGTCACGACATGATTAGAGGACTTTTTCTTATTTAATTTATATTTACTTTAAATAGATTTTTGTTCTAATCAGATGATGAATAGTGTCATTATATATGTCAACATTGGCATCTCGTCATATAATTGAAGAATTAATTTTTTTAAACTAAATTAAAATTAAGAATAAATTGATAAAACATGTAAGTATTAAAGACTAAATGTATAATTATGTTACTTTTATAAATTGTCACATTATTACTTCCGTTAAATATTAATGATAGGTGGCTTGATTGAAACCACTTCAATAATTATGTAGTCATGTAGACACTAACCTTACAATTAGACGGTTATTTAAGCAATTTACCCTAAAACTAATGTTTTAGAAGGTACAAATCAACTATTTTTTTTTCTTAAGTTGTCGTTAAAACTTTGATAATAACCAAAATTTTATCATCAAGATCGATACTTTCAAGGAAAAACAATAAGCGAAAACTACCTAATCGATGAAATATTATGTTTTTTAAATTTAGTGAAAAAAAATTATATAAAATTTATACGAAAGTAATTAATTAAGTAGTTTATCTAAAAAATAAATAGATGCCATTAAATAAAATGATGGAAACAACAAATGATTGCTTATACCCAAAAACACATTCATTCATTCATTCCATGACATCTTTCATTAACAATCAAAGTTGTTCGTTTCGCTACTGGTGGTTTGAAAATGACATTTGTGTGGTACAAAAACAATCATGATTTAGGAAGGGGTGTCCCTCTCAAAAATGATTTGAAAAGCTCAAGCGCTGCTCTTGGCTTGAATAATGGTACTTCATGCCCTGCCCCTCTCACTGTTGCAAATGTTACCCCTTCATACACCTCTGTCCATCCTCCCACCTTCAAAAAAAAAATCCCACATTGTACCTCCGAGAACTCGACCAGTCGGAATTGGTTCGACTATCTAATCCAAAAATAGACAATTACAGATATATATATGATGCTTACCTGCTTCTTAACATACCAAGGATACCAGGGAATTTTGGTAGTTAATTTCAGTTGTGCAAGGGAGTATCGTGTTGCTGTAACTGGTACCACTGAGTCTACATCACCACTATTATCATTGAAAAAAAAACAGGGTTTAATTAAAATTTTATAAGGTATAAAGGGCAATTCAAACTTCATATCACTTTAGATATACTCTTTGCCAACCTGAAAACCCAAACTCTCAGGCCACCAGCGATCATTTCTCGGTAAATCGGTAGAATGGATACATCTGTGTCGTTCCAATTACGATTTAGGACTTCACTGCATCAAGGAGAAAGCGAAATTGCGTTAACATGAACACGATGTTGTTAATTGATCATGGATTCCATAATCAAAGTACCTGCAAGCAGTCCATTTATATCGGATTCTGGTTTTGTTGGCATGGAGTGCCTTCTGAACATCCGGCCTGTTGTAGTATATCTCGGCATACTTTTCGGTGCAAGGATCATAGCCTGCGATCTGCCTGAAAATCTATGGAGCTTTCATACTAAGAATTACAATACATTGGCCCTAATACATGACAATTGCATGTTTACTACATATAATCTAGAAATCGGTACCCGATGGGGTCGATGAGGCAATCGCATACTCTGCCTGGTAAAACGGCTACCATCTGAGTTATTGCAAGGGGGTGCATAAATGTTGTACTGATCAATGTTTCCAAACTCTTGATCCATTGCATAAGAATACATCGATTCGCATTCGTCCGACTCTTTCTGCCGACGGAAATCGCAGGAGTTGATGAGTTGATGATACGTTTTATCGGAGATCATGGCATGGCTCCACCAGTATGTCACTGTCCCAAGGTTATCATAATAGTTGTCTGTCACTGCATTCCCCACCTGCATTACATTTATGATCAACTTCACAATCCCTTTGATGAAACAGCAAAAGAAAAACAAAAGGTTGCAAACACTTGCAGACAAAGGAGTCACCATTATTCCTTTGAGATTTATTGGGTGCTTGGATTTGTTGCTGTAAACCATGATCTGTCTAGCCAATTGGGGCACATAATGGCCGGCGTAGCTCTCGCCGGTAATATAGACCTCACGATTCTTATATCGCGGGAACCGATCAAGCCATCCGATCAAGAATTGCAACGAGTCCATAGCTGCAACCACAACCATCAAATTAGACCAGAAACTGTGAAGTAATGCGTTTACAAATAAACTCTACTAAGCTGCTAAGCTAGCATAGGAAATGGGGTTCTAGAGTCACACCTGTTCGAGTATCGCCGGTATCGAACAAATCGGAGCTGCGGTTGCTGTAAGAGAAACCAACACCAGCAGGAGCCTCCAAGAACAAGAGGTTGGCCACATGGTTCCAGGAGAACTTGTTGAGGTACAACCCTGAGGCTGATTTGTTGATTCTGAATGGACCAATCTCTTCTGATGCACCATATGCAACTGATGAGCAACCAGGACCTATAATAAAATCACAAAAATAAAAATTTAAAAACCCTTTACAAGAATTTTATTAAACATGCCACAATCAATGACCAACATAAAATTTTATAATACGAAGATAATAATTTAATATTTTTAAGAATCGATTACTCCAGTCACATCCTGTATACAACTTTTCTAAGACATTGAAATTTCCAAAGCTACCCTTAACTGAACTAGCGACACAGGTGTAATTAAATTGTATTTGCTGAAGTATAATTTCTGCTGCTATAATATTTGATGTGGGGGTAATAAATGAAACCTGTATTTTTTTCTGGCATTTATATTTGCTATTACTTCAATGAACATGAAGAGAGAGAGAAAGGGAAGAACTTAACTTTTTTTTTTTTAAATGTGTTTTACTAATTTCCTGGTAGTTGTTGAGTATTACTGCTCATGAATTCCAGCCTCTCATGGGTAGCTTGGTCATCATCTCTATCTATTCAAAAAATATAATTGTTTTAACTTCAATTTTATTTTTCAAAAATATTTTGTATATTGTAATTAAATATTATAAAATAATTTGCACATTAAAGATGGGATTTGACAGATTTATATAATCAAAAACCAAACACCTTAAAAGTCAATTAATTATTTTTAATGATAAGATAAATGAAAAGAAAGAACTGTAAAACTGAAAAAACAAAACACAAGGAAAACTTCAGTACATAACATGTTTTATGTATACAGAAAAAAACTTATTCATCAATTATGTTCATGTCGGCTACAAAGAGTCTACTGAATCAAAATTTGTCGGTTCAAAGACAAAAATATACTGCTGAGCAAATTTTGGGGTGGGGGGGGGGGGACAATATAACAGTACTGAAAATCTCTTGTTTTTTGGGTTAAAAGACTAACCTCCATTGAGCCAGATGACTAGAGGCTTGGACAAAGGGGAAGTGGGTGACTCAGTGAGCCAGTAAAAGAGTGCTCGACCAGCAACTTTGTTGACAGTGACATAGCCAGAGAATTGTTGGAAAGAGACTTTGGGTTGTCCTGGAAGTTCTGATATTCTGTCACCTTCTTCTTCTTGTTTCAACGACTCACTTTGACTCACTACTACAAGAACGAGAAACGCAACGGAAATCAGGTCCAGGGTTTTCGCCATTTAAACGAAGAAGAAGAAGACGAAGAAGAAAATAATAAAGGAAGCAGCCGTGGTGGTTGTATGGCTGATGGCAAGTATAAGTGTGGTAGCTTTGGGAGTTGAGTGTGTGATTTAAATAGGAGAGAATGAATGCTAAATTAGACATTAGATAGAGAAACTATATATATATATATATGGGCAGCATCCATTTACATAGTAGGTTTTATATTTGTGAAGATATTTATTGGGAAAAGAAAAACAAGAATTTAATCTTAGACTTTGATTTTTTTTTCATTAAATAATTTAAAAAAAACGTAAAATTAAATGTTTTACGTTAGGTGTAAATGGATCTTAACTCTATATATATATATATATATATATATAAAAGATAAGATCTTGTTAAATAACGTAAAACTCTTTTAATTTTACACATATTTAGGACTATTGGATGAGTAAAAATAGATGGTTCAAAATAACATTAAGAAAAGAAAAGATATTTATCGGAAAAAATTATAATACAAAATACAAAAAATTATAATACAAAACACAAAAAATTATTTTAATTATAAAAAATTTAAAATTTTAAGAGAAGATCACACTCATTAATTCTTACAATCTATTATTAATTATATAATTGTATGGTGTCCATAGATAAGGTCTATGCCCCCCAAATCACTCGTCACCTATAAATAATCTTACTATTTGGGGCACCCTCTCTTTTGTGGGATCCTTTTCTATGTACATCGTTAAGTATTTTAAATTTTACATATTAAAGAATTACCATGTGTCTTCTTAAATTATATTTTTAGAAAATAAAGAAAAAAGATATTTACATTATCTTTTGCATGCAATCTCATTATTGTGGTGAAGAACGAGATAAGTGTTTTATATTTTACACTAGGAGCTTATCCAAATCAATAATAATGATAAAATTTCTCCTTGAAATTTATTGAACTTTATTAGTTAGAGTATGTTTTAATAAAATTTTCATCAACTATATAGAATTATTTGAAAAACAAAAACTTCATATTCAAATTATTTGACTTGATTGGAATAATTATTTAATAATGTATTAAAAATTTGAAAAAAAGTGATAGATTTCAATATTGGGTAAACTACATGTTTAGTGCCCCAACTATCATTTTGTTTTATTTTGGTCATTCAACTATTATTTTTTTAAATCTTACCTAATGTTACATTTTGGTTTCATTTTGGTCGTCTGTTGTTAAAAAATTATGGGTGAAATACACAAATGGTCCCCCAATTATAGGGTACTACTTTGTTGAGTCCACTGACTATTAAAAATTATAAAATGATCCTTTAATTATAGGGTCTTACTTTGTTGAGTCCCTCGATTATTAAAAGTTACAAAATGGTCATCTGACTATTCATATGTTCTAAACTCATCTTTTTCGTTAAAAAAATTTATAGTCGTCTGAGCTGGACGTTAACATATTAACTGAGATATGATAATCATTTGAGATTATGGGATTAGATTTTATCATATCATAGTCAGCAGATTAACATTCAACTCAGACTATTATCAATTTTTTAACAGAAAATGACGAGTTTGAAACATATAAATAGTCAGGTAACTATTTTGTAACTTTTAATAGTCGAGAGACTCAATAAAGCAATACCCTATAGTTAGAGGACCATTTTTAACTTTTAATAGCCAGATGACTCAATAAAGCAATACTATATAGTCAGAGGACTAGTTGTGTACTTTATCCAAAAATTAACATAACTACTGACGTGACTTTTAAAAAAAAATCAATGATGACATAGTATTACCTTATATTGACACATTATTATTACTGTTAATATTTTAACGGTAGGTGTCCAAAAGAAAACTAAAACGTAATGTTAGGTATGATTTTGAAATAAAAAATAATTGAGTGGCTAAAATGGAACAAAAGTGATAGTTGGAGTACTAAACATGTAGTTGACCCTTCAATATATTGGGTCCATGAACTAGAGAAGTGTTGTTAATTAATATTGCATGCGATGGGATCACATGGTTTTCACACATCCGTGAAACAGCACCTTCAATCATCCATTAATTTCTCGTTTATTCATATACCAGAAACTTTGACTGCCTCTCTTTTTCTCCTGTCTTTTCTCCATTTCTTAATTATTACTATTAATTTCTCTTCTTCATCTTTTGTATTTTCCTTTGTTTTTATTATTAGGGTTTCTCATTTTTTTTAATTTTAATAAAAAAGTATTTTGTTTAGATATTGCTTGTTGATTTTTGTTTTATTTTTAGTTTGTAAAAATTGCAGCTAAAAGCTATCCTAACAGAAAGGTGAAGAAAAGGCTATAATAAAAGACACTTTCTTGCATGTTTTAAGCTATTGTTTGTTGGCTTATTGATACTTTAGTTTAGTTTAACCTAACCAATTAATTAATTACTATATATTGCATGGAGGGATTGAAGGTCAACTTTGAGGGAAAAAGTAATAGTTATCTACCAATTAATTAATTATTATATATTGCATGGAGGGATTGAAGGTCAACTTTGAGGGAAAAAGTAATAGTTATTTATGATTTTTTTATTTATTAATTTTAGGTAAGTATAAGGTATTAGTATTTGTTTCAAAAATAACTCTCAATCATTTCACATTATCCACTTACATCTTGACATTCATAGTGATCGAACCCGAAATCTTAAGGAATAACAACAATTTCTTTTCCACTAAGGTTGCTTGATTCATGCATTATTTTGTTTTTCAAAATTGATATATTAGTGGTAAAAAATATTTCACGATTTTATTCTCAAGCATAATAATAATTTTATTAATATCATTAAGGTAACAAATTGCCATATAAGATATATCTGTGGAAGATTCATTGAGTGAGTTAGTGGTTAAAGGGAGTGTTATTCTTCTTTGAGATTATGGGTTTGAGTAGATGAGTCTGCAAAGTGTATCTATATTGTTAATGACTAAGGAAAATTTTGAACAAATATTCTTTTAGTCCTTAACTTTATTGTGATAAGTAACCCACAACAAGTGACCACCTTCAAAATTTGACAATATATATTATGTGTAAGTAATGATAATTGTGATGGTAGAGGATCTATATGTGTTATGAATCCTAAATTGTTCATACTGTTAGATATGAATATTGTACCATTATTATCTAGTATACTTACGCCTCTATGCTTTTATTGCACAGCATGCTTATATATATATATATGTCAACTGTAAGTAGTAAAGTAGATATGTACCACTGAACTTTGTTATAATTATACTTTTTAAACAACATAACCAATTTTGATGAGGTTATTTATTAGCATGAGAAAAAAACAAATTTTTTTAAAGAAAATCTTTTTTTGTTAGAGTATACATAATAGGGAGAGCAAATTGGATGGTGGATGGTGGGAATAGTTGAATAGACAATAAACGTACTCAATGACTTACCCTTTAGACCTCATCTTGTTGCAAAATTGGGGTACAAAAGAGTTTAGTCAATTAAGAAACTCATTATTTTAAAGAAGTTCATCCATATTTGATTGGAAGTTTGATTTTTTATTTCTCTTTCTGGAAATGCTTGATCCAAATTTGTTGGCTTCTAAAGTTGAGCACATGATAAAAGCTTAAAAGGGAAAGTACATTGCACAATAATCATTACAAAGATGAAAGGGGGGGGGGGAGAAAGAAAAAACAATGGATGGTTGGAAAAAAAATGGATTTGGAATTTGATTTAATAAGAAAAATTATCTCATAAAAGGAAATTCAAGTTTTGCATATTTTTACACTGATTTCATGTTGAATTCTCATAAAAGGCTGCAAGGCAATGATAAAGATGAAAAATGATGTTTGTTTTTATAAGTTGGCTTATCTTTTAAGCACGATGTAAGTTAGAACGAAATGAATGTTTGTATTTAAGTTGTTGAAGATACTTGTTGTTGGAATAAAGATAGTTGTGTAAGTTGACGATGATTTATCTTTCTTTTTTTTTATTTGAATGGAGAATTGCAGAACAAATCTAAAATTATGATTGTTAGATATAAACCGACAATAGGCGTTTTTTCCCTCGAAATATCACATTTTACCAATAATTTTCCTGTCAGGCACCCTTCAGACTATTTTTCTCGATCTAACACTCTTTTCAATAAGTCGCTTTACGCTGATCTGGCGCCACGTGGGGTAAGGTTCGCCCCCTGCAGCGCGTCTTATGCTGACATGGATACACGTGTATAAAGCGCGGCCCCTGGGGCGCGCCTTACCTTTAAATATGACACGCGTCAGAAAGGCGTGCCCCCTACGACGCGCCTTAAGTTTAATTACCCACCTATTCCGGCCGTTCACACCCCCCCCCTCCCTATAAATATCCACAGTCTCAATCACTTTCATCACACCAAATCCTCTCAACTTTTCTCAAATACTCTTATATTCTCTTATAACTGTTTAAGGTATATTTTATTATATTTGATATTTTGTTTTTAATTTATTTAAGTATTTAAATTTTTAATATTTTATTTATTTAATTTTTTTTGCAGATATAAAATGGAAGGCGGTCTACTTCGCTTGGATGGAAATCATATATCGCGACATTTTGATGATACGGTAACATTTTAATGTTTTAATTTAATTTAAATTATTAGTAATAATTTATTTATTTATTTAATGCATGATTATTAGTTTAAAAATTAATTTTTATAATTATTTAATTTTAGGAGAGGGATCGTGTATTAGATCATTTTATTAGGAATCTTAAGTTAGTGATACATAGTCGTGTCTTGTCGTATTTAGTAGAGGCTGGATTCGGTCACATAGGTAGATATAAGGGTCAATGCAAGATAAAACCAGACCTTATTTCTGCCTTAGTGGAGAGGTGGAGGCCGGAGACCCACACATTCCATATTCCGTGCGGAGAGTGCACGATTACACTTGAGGATGTTTCTATGCACCTGGGGCTTCTAGTGGATGGAGATGTGATATCGGGGATGGCGCACGGTTCATGAACTGCTTTATGCCGGGAGTATCTAGGACGTGTCCCGAAAAGTTTTAACGGTGGTCGGATACCGTTAAATTGGTTAAATACCAATTTTCGGGAGTTGAGCGAGGACGCCTCTGATGATGAAGTTAAAATGTATGCACGAGCATGCATACTGCAGCTGATAGGAGGGTTGCTGATGCCGGACAAATCGCACAACCAAGTTCATTGTATGTGGTTGTGACATCTTGGAGACTTTTCGTCTGGCCGGATCACTCAGTTGGAGCTCGACAGTTTTGGCTTTCTTGTACAGGGAGATGTGTCGAGCCACTGACTATAAGAAAAATGCTTTCGGCGGATGTCTCATGATGTTGCAGTCTTGGGCATGGTATCGATTGCCCTTTTTATGTCCCGTTGTCAAGAACCAATTCGTATTTTCGCTACTATTAAGGTAATTATAAAACTGATTTCGTATATTAATCATTTTATACAATGTATAATAAATTTTGTTTTCCTTTAATAGGTGGTCTACTGATAGGAAAAATCATCAGGAGCTACCTGATGATTTAGAAAAAATTAGGGTGCTAATCGATCAGAAGGCTGGCACACAAGTATGCATTTTAATATTTAAAAATCGATTTTAGATTATACTTGTATAATTAGATTATTATTTTGATAAAAATTATATATATTTGTTTTAGTTTGAATGGGTGTCATATTCTAATGATGATGTGAGGATGGTGATCTCACCTGAGTTGAGGGGCCCATCAGATGTTTGGATGGCGATGGTCCCTTTGATCTGTTATGCGATCGTCGAGTGACACTCCACTGATCGTGTGCTCCGGAAATTTGGTTATTTTCAACCAATTCCGGAAGCACCTCGCAATATGGACGAGTTGCATAGAACAATAAATGCGGCAAGACCGATACAGATTGGCTGGTGAGGCATCATGAGTGGGTCGTGCTGTGGGAGGATCAACATCAGTGCCTTCCCCGTAGAGAGCTAATTTATGTTGACCACTTGACGGTTGGTGATGATTATTATGAGTGGTTCAACAGTAATGGGAAACCGTTTCTTCTTTCCGAGGATGCACGAGGATGGACCTTTCAGCGACGTCGACAGAGACGTTCACCGATATAGCACCATCGTCCCCCGACTCGTAGACAGAGAGCAGGTGCTTCCGGTTCATCCTCAGTTGTACCAGCAGGACCTTCACAGCAGCCACCGTCTACGGCGACTTACATACCTCAACCATATGTGATGTCGCCACTACCATTCCCTTACCCGATGCCGCTGTCGCCACCATCACATGGTTTTATGACCCCGCCGCCACCACCGTCACAGAGTTATATGACCCATCTTGGAGGATATTATGGGTCTATGTTTGCAGATCCGACTTGGGGTTCATATGCCCACATTTTGGCGAGTTCAGTCTCATCACCCATGGCCGCAGTACAGACACCTCCTGTACAGTTTTCACACTCAGCGATGTATGGGTTTTATGAGTTTTTCAGTTTTCGCAGGCCGGTGGGATAGTCAGTCATACACCTCAGGGTCCTTATTCTATGGAGGTGCTTCATCGTCATCAGCTCCTCATCAACCTAATGTAGCTGCTCAGGACGACGACGACGACGACGATGATGATGATGGTGATGGTGATGATGATGACAGGGAGGAGTCACAACTAGTGATACGAAGAAATCCTCCTCAAGACCGACAGCCACCGCCCTGCGGAACACATTCGCGTCGCAGGCATCGATAGATTTTTTTTTATATATTTGTATTTAGTTGTTTATTGGACTTTTTATTATTTATCATTTAATACTTACTTTATTTCATTAATTTGGTTGGATTTATTTTAATTTATTTTGTTAAATTTGTTGTAATTTTTGTTAATGTATTTTGGTTAATTTTGTTTATTACCATTTAATATCAGTTATTGTAATTTGATTATCATTTACCATTTAATACTTATTGTAAGTTTGTTTTATTTAAAATTATATTCAAATACCAAATTGTTATTAGTTTGATAAAATTTAATAATTGTGTTCGATAACTTTCTTCAGTTTGTCACTTATTATCTCTTTTATTATAATCACATATAACGCCAACGTCCAATCTCGTATTCTTGTATCGTTTTTTTAATCTTCATCAGCGGTTATGCAATTAAAGTACAAGAATTATTATTTGATAAACAACTACATCAGTTCCTCATCAATTGTTACTTGATGACAACAGAAGTGGACATGTTTTTCTAGTGTGTCTTGGGTTTCTACAATGCCCACATCTTCTGTCTTGTCTAGATCTTTCTCGAATATCCATATCACAATGAATTCGATTGGATTTTGGACGACCACGCTCCCTCAATATAGTCGGATTTGGTACAATCGAAAGCCAATCCTGAACTTCATCAGGGTTTTTATCATTACCTATGGGGGGAACTCAAATTCGTATACCTTAAAAACTTTAGATAGTAGGTTTACGGGATCCACAAAATAGTTATAGTCTTGACGTGTATGCGAGTAAGCTGCTATCACATGAGAGCATGGATACTTCAGAGCTTGAAAAAACCTACAGTCGCACATTCTATCCCTTATATTTACTCTTAACGACACAGCTTCAATCCCTTGAAGAGGTCGTGGCAACTCTGTGACATGAAACATTTCATGTCTTCTAGAGAAGCTTGTTACAGACATTCCATTTGATGCATCAATTTTTTTGTAGATCTGCAACTAATCTTGGGTGATAGACATGACCGCCTTGCATCAATGTTTGAGCTTGTCCCCCGAGCTTCGCAAAAAGTGCCCCTAAACAAAAATATGTAGTTTTTACCAAAGCCGCTACAGGTAAGTGACGTGCACCCTTTAAGGTTGAATTGATTGCCTCAGCCAAGTTGGTCTTCATGTGTCCATATCCATATTCACCATCATATGCGTTCGTCCATATTTCTTTATCGATGAGGTTGATGTAATCGTATACTTCCTCATTTTTCGCCCATAAATCTTGAAGCATTGATTCAAACATTTGAGGAAGTAGTTCGTAACCTGATAAAAAATGTATAACTTACTAACTTGCTTTCTTTGCAAAATTAAAATGATCGAAAGAAAACAAACTACATCAGTTTCACTTACCCATGCTTAATTGACGCTCATCATTCTTCTTGTATCTTCCATGGTAGTTCGCAACAATATGTCAGAGACAATACCTATGTTGGACAAAGGGTGGTTGCCACATTACATTGCTGCTTTGATCCCAGCTCCGCGATCTGAAATGACACAGATTTTTCCCCTCGTGATAACATGTGTACGTAAGTTTCGGAGGAATAAACCCAAGAATTTGTATATTCTCATTCAACAAGAGCAAAAGCAACTGGAAGAATGTTGCGATTTTCATCTTGGACAACTGCCAATAATAAAAATTGCTTGTATTTTCCATACAAGAAAGTCCTGTCGATATGAACCACAGACTTGCAATATTTGACAGCATTAACGCACTATAGGTAAGTCCAAAAAACCCGGTAGAATTGACATCTATCGCGAAGAAATCGATCACTATGGTATGCATAAGAGGTTTCGAAGTCAACAATTGTCTCAGGATTCAACCTCCGCACCAGCCTAAACCAGCCTGGAAGTTCGTTGTAAGATGCATCTCATTCGCCATGAAGTATGACAATAGCATTTTGTTTTGCCAACCAAGCTTTTTTTATAGGAGACAGTGTACCCATACTGCGATTGTATAGCTGGAATCAACACAGCAACAGCTATATGAGAGCTTGCTTTTACCATGGGCATGATGACTTGGCATATCACTTCAGAGTCTAAGTTGGGATGATCTTGGTTGACCCCTCCAGCACAATATGTGTGAGGACCGTTGTATACTGTTAGTTTTCATCTGTTGTTTTTCCTCTTCCTCTTCGATACGCGAACCATCCAATTACATCCGTTTGCGCGTCGGGCACAGTAGCATACATATTTTTCTATCGTTGAGCGGTCGACTCTCAATTGAACAGAATTACGAATATTGTAATTTTTTATAGCCATCATCGCTTCTTCTTTGCTTGAAAACTCCATGCCTAAAGATAACTCACTATTATTTATTGATGAGTAATATCCATAGTTACCGAGATGAGGCATATCCGCAAATTCTGGTTGTACATTGCACCATAATCAGCTTTATACATGTGTGTTGGAGAGTCAGTTTGTGCCACATTTAATGGAACTTCATCTACATTATCATCATCATCGGAGTTGAATTGCGGTGATTCTGGGTGAATGAATAGTCCAGTCTCAGCACCATCCGCACCAGGCTCACGAAGCGGTTCTTCTGGTGGAGATAATGGTTCCTCCATGCTCTCCACATTTAGGTCGAATAACCTACTACTTGCACTTCTTCCTCTTGAACTAGAAGGCATATCGATATTGAGATCGAAAAAGCTCGCAGTTGAATGCCTCTCCCTGGAGCTTGAAGTCATCGTGTCAAATGAAAACTGCACAGATTGTTGAGTAGATAGCATCTCCATATTAAGGTCAAAGAAATTTGCAGATGAATGCCTTCCCCTTGAACTGGACGCGATGTTATCATACGGATTGTTTGTAGACCCACCTCGGTACATATCGAAAGGAGTTACGGATGAATGTCTCCCCATTGAAGTTGATGAGACGGCACCATGATGAGGATTTCCCATTATGTTGTTCAAATCATTACACATTAATGTAGTCGGCCTGTCAACTTGTTCAGCCAGCCCATAGTGGGAGCTTAGTGACTGACCCCGAACAACACGCACTTGAACAAACTTTGCATACATCTCAATATCGTCATCTGAATAATTACTTTGAGAATCAACCATCATTTCAACATCATCATTGTTCAATAGTTCGAATGCTATATAAGTTAATGGCAACAATGATGTTGGAAATATGTACTGCAACGACAACATTCTTCTACTACTTTCAACATGAATCTTCCTCGAAATCTTCGTTATCAGCTCCTCAATAGTTATGTTTCTCTTGAATGATATTTTAACACGCTCATTTGATACGAAAACAACGTCGGTTTCATCTTCTCGAATTTCTCCATCATAATAAACAATACCTTAAGGTCGCACCATTCTTAGAGTTTAAAAGTGCGACAATATTATATCTGCAAAAAACAACTGAAACAAACCTAATTAAATAAATAATATATTAACGAAAATATAACACAATAAATGTTTTACACATAAACGTAAATAATTTAAATAATATAATTTTATATTATTACCTGCACCGCAAAAATATTTCGACGTATGCTCCCGCTTTCTCCTTGAACTGGCACAGAAATTAATTGAAAACAGTTACTATAATATTTTTCAAATAATTATAATAAACAATAAGTATAATAAAAAAATTATAACAAAATTACCTTATAACGAAAGATCGAACTAACTTCTGAATTAAATATAAGAGGATTGTCGGGTGTTATTTACTGGTTGAAATGATTGTTGTATTAATTTCTTGGTTGAGAGGGAATTGGGAGAGAGTTTAAGGGGAGAGGGTTATTTATAGCCAAGAGATGATGCTTTAAAGCCGAGAAGTGGGGGTAAATTATGCAAGGCGCGGTCCCTACACCGCGCCTTGCATTATGCATGTCTGATAATTGGGCATGTGATAATTGAAATGCTCGGCCCCTGCCTCGTGCTATAGCCCTACGTGGCGTAAGGTGTATCCCGGGGGCCGCGCTTTAGACACATGTGTCCATGTCAGCATAAGGCGCGTTGCAAGGGCGCGCCTTACCCCACGTGGCGCCAGATCAACGTAAAGCGTGTTGCAGGGAGTGCCTTACTGCAAAGGGTGTTAAATCAAAAAAAAATAGTCTGAAGGGTATCTGACAGAGAAAATTAATGCTAAAAGATGATATTTCGTGAAAAAGGCCCCGGGTAATATATATATATATATATATATATATATATATATATATATATATATATATATATATATATATCAATTAATTAACGAACTTGATCAGAACAAAATTTTTAGATTCATTAGTAGTCTTTTCGAGAGTCCCATTAAGGATTTATAGTCTTTAGTAAATAATTTTAATGTGTTAACGTATTGATATAGAATAATATTTTCGAAGATATAATATTTTTAAAAGTGTAACAATACTCTTATTGCAAACTTTAAATGGTTGTTTCTACTTGATTATGTTAATTTGCCGACAATATTTCAATTATTACAAATTAGTTCAAAATAAGTATCCACATATTTCATCACATATTAAAAATATTAGAATATTGTTATAAGGATCCACCCTAACAATAACCTTGAGTTCAGATTGTCACATGTGCGTACTACCACCCATAATAAAAGTTTTAAGAAAACTACATATGCAATTTTAGATTTAAAATATTTGACATTTATTAATTAATACTATCAGACTAGATAGTTTATTATTTGTATTATATGTATAAAATTTTATAGTATAATCGTATTTAAATTATTTTATTTCAATATAATTCAAATAAACTAACAGTATCATAGCACAGTTGATAGGAATGACGCTTAAAAAACCTAAGGGTGCGTTTGGATGGGGGAATGTGGGATTCTCCCAGGAATAGAATCTACATTCACCCGTTTGGTTGGCGGGGAATGTCATTCCGGTAATGTTTTATTACCAATAGTGAATTTTTTGGGTATATTATCAGAAATGTCATTACCTCCCTTCCCTTAGGTATTGTAACATTATCGACATTTTGGACTAAAATGTCCTTAATTTTTTTCTCAAAAATATCATTCTTCTGTCATTGAATAATAAAAATTCTATGAATGTTAAATTACAAATTTATACTTAAACAATTTTAGATTTACAAAAAGTCTATAATTAAAATTTTATATGAAGTTCAGGGGTTAAAATAAAATTTTACCATTTCATTAAACCATTTTTATATTTTTAATTTTGTAAAAAAAATATATAAATTTTATGAATTTAATTTTTTAAAGAAAATATATAAATATTTTTCAACTTGTAATATTATACAATTATATAATAAGGATAATAAGAACAATTTGGTCAAATTACATTTCAATAATCTTTTATTCCTTTAACCAAACACGGTAATCTTACATTCCTGCTAAATCAACCAAACACAAAATACAACATTCTCAGTTGGTAGAGCACAAGGTTCTTAACCTTGAGGTCGTGGGATCGAGTCCCATGGAGGGCATTTCATAATTTGGAGGTCTCCTACGGAAGTTGCTCTCAACTTAGTGTTGGGGGTAGCCTACTATCTTACATCCCCCTTACCCCATTACATATGGGAACAAGAGACAATCATTTTCAGTAATCCTATTCCCTGGTAATCTTTTATTCCCACTGGTAATCTTACATTCCGTGATCCAAACGCACCCTAAGGATCATGGGTTTAAATCTCTCCATGTGTCGCTGGGTGAGGGTGTTCAAAAAAAATTATAACCGTTAATCGATATAATCGTTATATCTAACATGTTTTCTATTTTTTTTTCTCTGATCTGCTGCTTTCTGCTTCTTTTTCATCTTCTTCTTCAGCAAGGTGTTTTTCTTTTTTAAAATGATTCGTGCAAGTTTTGGTGGAGAGGTATTGTCAAGGTAGGGAGCAAGCCTCTCGTATGTTCCTCATGCAAGTTAACTCTTACTTTTAAACTATTAAATTTCTTAACAGAACAAGTGACATGTAATTTGCATTATGTGCTCGGTGAGAACAATTAAACATTATCATCTTATATTTTATTAAATAAATCAAATAAGATAATACATATTCTTACAATAATATTAAATTATGATAATCTTATTTTGAAATATTTTCTTACATTCTATAAACTAATAGCGTTGTAATTAATTTGTATGATAACTTCTCTTGATTTTATAGGATGGAAATGGAAAATTATTGGTTCTAAAAGATGTTACTCAAAAGGTTTGATTTGATATATGATGATAGGATTGGTGTTTGGGCAAGATGTACTTCGGTTGCCAGTGCTCTGATGGATTTGATTTGCTTATCACAAGTGCCACTGATATTAGTTCTAATCAACCACCATTAACTGCTATCTAATTTTTTTTTATCGGTTTCAAAATTTTATATTAATTAATTTATATTAATCCGCGTCATACATATAATTTTAATAGATAAATCTCTCAGTATGAATTTTTTATATATATAAATACTCAAACTTAAAATCATACTTAAAAGATATCAACATACTTATAACTTAAGCCAATATCTGTTTATACTGCTGCACAATCTTCATTTACTCTTTTTTTCCCCTTTTTTTTCCACTTCTTTTCAGCTTTCACTTATTACCGCATCATGTCAAATGGCTAAGTTTGTGATAATTTCTTTTATGTAAATAGAACAGAAAAATTTAAAATTATAATTATAATATATAATCATAAGTATAAATTAAACACATAATTAAGATATTTTTATAATTATTAATATGAAATTAGTCACTCAAGATTATATAAGGATCACAGAAGAAAAATGTTAAGAATTCATCTAAAAGAACTCGAACAAAAAAATATGTTAATAGATCTGACTGCATCGGTAAATAAATCATAACAATGGATCAAACAATTGAAAGAACATCAACAATCACGAATCAGAGTCCAATGTCGTGAAAAAATTATCTTCGAACACAAATTGCATATTCGAATTCATCCAGGTTCAAAGCATAGAAGATTAGGAAGATAATAAATTAACATCATCTTGATCAGTCGAGGTGATGCCAAATCCAATCTTGAAAAAAAATTATTAAAATAAGGGTCAAATGATCAACAGTAAAAATCGAAAATATGCTAAAAGACATAAAAAAACAGGTCATAAAGATAGAAAAATCGTGTCATGAACGTAGAGTTATTAAAAATTAAAAAGAAAAATAGAATAAAGATGTGATATAAGAAAATAGATGAAGAACAAGAAATATCGACAATCGACAATCGACAATCAATATGACAAATCACAATTTATAGTTAGACGACGGTAGATCGATGTTTAAACTCTTTGTTTTCTATGAGGGAGGATGATATGTGGAGATGAAAAAGTCATCCCATTCTCTCTTAGAGAACTTATAGTAACCTTAATACAAGTGTCATACGTAGAATTATCATGGTTGTCAACATGTGAATAACATTTGTCGAATTACTCTCGTATGTTTCTATAAAAGTTAAGACTTATATTTTGAGTAGAGTCAAGTTTAAAAATTATATATTTTAAATTGTAGATTCTCAAGGCATATTCAAAGAATTTGACTTCAAATGATAATTTTCCACCTAATTATATTTCTTAATTTCATACAAATCTTGAATTCTAAGAAAGTATATGCATGAAAAACCAAATATAAAAGTAGGACACAATACGATACAATTAAACTATTTATAAATAAACTAAATAACATATAAATACAATCAAATATAATATATAATGTCAATAAAATCTTGATTTACTGATAAAATTGAAATCTTAACATTGACTGCTCGAATTTAAATCACATCATCATGTAAAAATGTATGTACGTGTAAATTTTGTCCCACCCTTTATACAATTTTTTATTAAATTATTTTGATTTAAGTTAAGATTTGCCTTTCCCTCTCCTTATGTAGAAATTATTAAATGGTTTCTTGTTATTTATTCTAATTTTCATAACTTGATTATGATCTTTGGAACTACACTCTATTATATTCAGCATAAATGAATAGTATGTCATTTAAAGTTTTAAATTTTTTAATACGTTACTAAGCTTATATTTAAAAAGTAAAAAATTACTAAGCATCATGTAATATACAAATTAGAGAAGTCTAAGATGCAGGGTTGAATATCCCATCAAATACAGCGAATGAAGATCAAGTGGGAAAGTTGGCATTTTCCCAAGAAGCCTTGACTATAGTCATTGTTAGGAAGAATTCATTTGTAGTCATTATCACACATAATAAATGCAATGATGTAACCTCTTATCCATAGATCAAGAATTACTTTCAAAGGGAGAGACCCTTAAGTGGACTACACACTTCTTTCTTTTCTTTTATTGCACTTTCAATTTTAAGGATTCGTTTTGATCAATCTAAATCGATCCACGTTATATATTTAATTTTGATGAATGAATCTCTCAGTAGAGATTTTTTATATATACAATGATTCGAACTCGAGACCTTTATTAAACAATATCAAACTACTTATAATTTGAACCAAACTCTATTGATATACACTTCTTTCTTTAGATCCCTAATTTAAACTATTAATTTTAAATATTCATATATTTTAAGTCAAGATAAGATTTAATTATACAATATAAAATTTGTTAATTTTATATAATTTTAGAACCGTTGAATGAATGGAAAGAGACTACTGAGACTACGAGTAAAAGATGATAAGATATTTACTGAAACAAATAATGAATTAATCTCAGTCTTCTATTTTCACTCATCCAATGATCCTAAATCTTTGCAAAATTAAAAAAAATTACACTTTATAAGTGAATCTTAAAGTCTTCTATTTTCACTCATTTAACGATCATAAATATTCACAGCACTAAAATAAAATTATTAATATTTAGAGGCTTTAGTAGTATAAATAAAGGTTATTCTCTATATATATATCTTAAATTCGAGTAGATGAGTCTACATGGTGTAGGTATAATCAATAAATTAAGAATATATAAAGCAAATATTGCTTTATAATCACATCCTAAAACTATTAAAAAAATATTCACATTTATTGTTTTCCCACTCAGCCCTTAAATATTACAATACTAAGCTTATTGATTTAGGGTTCTCAAAAATCTTGAGAAAATAATTTATAGTGAACAAATTTTGTTCTTCCTTTTGTCCTTTATTACTATCGATCCAATTTAAATATATTATATTAATTATTTTTTGAATGGTCTGAAGTGATTATAAAATAATATATATTAAAAAAATTAATTATTAATAATTTTATATATTTTGAAAATAAAATTATTCAAACTCAAAACTTAAAAAAAGACAATTATTTCTTTAATGATTGAGGTTCCCCTTAACCATTGGCCTCTAAGCGACGAGATTATCACTTGTATACTCCTGGTTGGAATTAAATGGAACTTATGACCTTAGTGGACCGTTACATCCTAATTATATTGGCCCAACTATTATTTTTGTGGTCCATATGCTAAAAATAATTTAATTGGATAAAAGTCTTATTTATATTAACATAGGCTTTATATTCATATTTAAAAGGTATAATATGAAAATTCTATTTGAATAGTCACTTTAATATCTATTTTTTAATTAGTCCTCATCATTTCAATTTTGGTCTAAATAACTCTTTTTTAAATTAAAATTGGTGATTGACAAACAAGCAATAATCGTTATTGACGTGAATACTCAAACAACGATATATACAAATATATATGAATGCATCAGCAAATGAACTACAAAAGGAATGAAAACTACTAAAAGACCATCGAAAAATCACATATTAAAATCAAGCGATGTGAGAAAATTATCCATGAACGCAACTGCGCATCTCAATCCAATATGAGGGTCCAAAGCAGGAAAGATCGTCATGATAACAAATAAGTGACATCTTGATCAATCGAGACATCATCAAATCCAATCCTAATAAAAAATTAAAAATAAAAAGAACGGCCAAACGACTGAAAGCGTGCCAAAAAACAGAAGAAACATGTCATAAAAGCAAAGAAAAACGTGTTATAAAGGTAAAGCTATTAAAAACTAGAAATCAAAAGGAAAACAAAGATGTAATGTAAGAAAATAAGTGGAAACAAGATTTTATTTTTCCTTCCTCTGTCACCTCAGTTATTGCAATGTATTTTTTATTTCATCGTAGAACTTTCATTGATGTCTCCCTATATCTTTGTTTCTAGAAAGAAAAAAATCAGAACTAAGAGAACGAGGATAACGATATCTAGATTTGATTTTTATTTGTTTCATATATGAGATGGAAATGAAGACGATGGACAATGAAATAAAATCAACAAAAAATAACTAATAAAGAAGAGTTTGGACAACATAGTTTGAAATGAGGAAAGAAGCAAACACTAAACCAACGACAATCGATGGACAAAACAACAATCACATCAGTGGTCGAGTGATGTCGAATGATGATAGTTGAGGGAAGAGAATGAATGACGATTGTTTTTTATATTGAAAATTAGGGTTTAGTGTTTTATAGTCAAGGCAAGAGAGTGAATGACGGATGGTTTAATGTGTCACGTCAATATTTTATTATTTTAATTATGGACGTTCATAATAAGTGATTGATTTGTTATAAAATGATAACGTTAGTAATCATTTTGTAACTGTTGAAATTTTAATAGGGAAAACAAAATTTATTCAAACTTTAGTGACCTTTTGTGTACTTTACCCTTTTTTAAATAGTTGAGATGATTATAAGTAGTTCCTAGTTAAAATCTTTCTTAATTATTAATAATGTACACATAGTCTACAAATATAAAAACTCAATCCCGAATCATTTAACACAAATAACACTTCTTACTATTACCAGTAAGGACACTTAATAATTTCAATTCATATATAATTTATATAAAATAAATATCAAACTTAACTATTCAAGAGTAAGGGGCTGCTTGTTTATTTCAGAATGATTAAGCTGAATTGAATGATTCAGAGGCTCTGTATGAATTAGCTCTGAATGTGACATGTTGTTTGATAATGGCTTTGAATCATTCAGAATGTACTTCTGTATTAAATCATTCAGCATTGTTTTGTTGAATCAGTCAACACTGAATCATTCAGAGGTACGAAACAAACACGCTGAATGCTGAACGGTTTAACATTCAATGCTGAATGATTATATTAAGAGACAAACAAACAGCCCCTAAGTCTTTTTTATTATAAATAGTTTAGAATGATTATGAGTACAAACCGTTCAAATTACACTATTGCTAATCTATTCTCTAAACGACGCCGTTTATTGGGGTAAGATTCCAATCTTATCCCTCTCACGATTCTAAATAGATGGTCAAACTTGTGTTTCCCTAAACTGATAATTGAAACTCGAGAAACCAGAAATGGAGAATCCAACTGTAATCAAGCTAAAGCCAATAGAAGCAACCCCAGAAAGCTTCAAAGAATTCGGACAAGTCATTGAAGCATCCCCTGATGGAGAAGAGTGTGGTCCAAACGATGCTCAATTAGACCTTTCCAAAGGAATTCCCAGGTCTAATTCAACACTAATCCTTCATTTCTGTATGTAATCCGTGTTACAAATTTGTGTATTTGTCTTATATTTTCTGGGTTCTGTTTCATGCTTGGGGTGTAGAGGAAAAGTAAGATGAAATTGGAAGCTTAAAGTTTTATGGATTTCAAGATTGGGTTTTCAACCCCCCTTTTTTGGGTAGAAATTAGATGAGAATCCATACAAAATGAATTTTTCAAGTCAATCATTTGAACATATTTTTGAAACTCTTTTCAATTAGAAAAGCTGAAGAATCGGGATAACATAAGAAATTGAGTGTACTAATTATCTAGTTGTTTACTTTTGCATGGAGAAGTTGCCCACAGTTTGATTGGATCGTGTACTGGAATCCATCATTTTCCATAGATTGGTATTTTAGCTTAAATGTTGGACTCGTCACATTCTTTTCATTACAATGACCTGACAATGCAATTGTAATAGGTTTTACATCATGAACCTTCGGAACCGACCGCATAGGTTTTCGACGATTACGCATCATGCGAGTGTGACACAATGCCTTGGATCTATCGGAGGTCATGTTTGGTATCTCGGAGTTGCTAAGCCATCCTTGGTGGATTCGAAAGAAGTTGAGAAAGAAAAGGGGAAGATGGCGGTGCAATCTCGTTTTGGTCATTACTACGTGCCTCCAGCCATTGATGATGTTCATGTTTTCAGAATTGCAGGTCCTAAGTTTATTAAACTTAATTGCGGAACATGGCATGCCGGGCCTTTGTTTAAAGCAGATGCAATGGACTTCTACAACTTAGAGCTACACGATACCAATGTGAGTTCTTTCTGTCTTAAACTATTTTTTCTTTCTTCGATATTTTCAGCTAAAACTTATGCTTCTTTTAGCATTCATTACAAGTCAAAGACAGGAAACTAACACTTGAAACTCTGGCTTGCTTCACAAAGTCTTGAATTTCTCTAATAAAATTAGTTTTTTTTAATTCATTGAATAAATAACTTAATCATCATTGGTGGAAATAAATTCGAGTCATAAAAGAATGATCTATGGCTGCAAAAAAAATTTCATTTTTCCGGTTTATCCATTGAGTCGGATTACTTGTTTATTAACATTGGACATGAACGATGTTATCCAGACAGGGTAACTGTAGGATATATGTAATCACATATGCTTTGTTATGCCAATTTTTTTTCTTCATTTTTCCAGTTTATACATGGAGTCGGATTACTTGTTTATTAACATTGGACATGAACGATGTTACCCAGACAGGGTAACTGTAGGATATATGTAATCACATATGCTATGTTATGCCAATTTTTTTTTTTTTTATTGAAATGCCCTTGCCTAACATCTAAGTCGAACACATTCGGACATCGTAATGGGGATTTGACTTTCCAAGGAAGGACCCTCTAATTTCTAAATTCCCTTGAAAGACGTATCTATATATCTGATACTTGAGTAAGTCAAGTTTTGTACCAGGTGTGTATACATATATATATATCACTGAAAAATATTACTAAAACATGATGCAATATGGAAAAATAATATGAATAACACTTTATGCACAATTATAACACAAACCCGATATACAAGTGCATCGATTGACAGGCTATTTGAAGATATTTTTCTGGTTATAATAGGTAGTGGATCATACAAATCACTCCTTCAAGGAAAATGGAGTCATGTTTTCATTTGAAGACTAGCCGTACCTTTCTTCATTGTTGAGCTCATCATCAATGGAAACGAACTGGTTCGAAAGGAATTGCAGATGCCAGAGATGTCTGAAAATTGTCATTCATCATTGGAAGCTAGTTCTGAAGGAATTGGAAATGTCCGATCATTTTCAGAGTTGTGAAAACTTTCCATATTATTTTATAATTTATAAACACGTGTGGATTTTGTTCTTGTTCGAGTTTCATCCTATGTAAACCGTTCTTCGGACTTATTTTGGTTTAAGTTCTATTATGTGTGGGCGGGTGGGTCTATTGGTGTTAATAAATTCTCTGCTTGTTTGGTTTGTTCATCTGCCTGTTGTTTCATGCTTTCATGGGCCTCTGATAGGGGTATACATGAACAGAGCGTTCAGTGAATTATTTATTTATGTTTATTTATTAAGCTAAATAAACGAATATGAATAAAAATTTTAAACTATTGTGAGAGAGAAAACTCTTTGGAGAATTCTTTAAGCTATTGTGGGAGGTAACTCAACACCCTTAAAGAATCACTAAAAAATGATCGAAGGCATCTCGACACTCTCAAGAGAAATGCTTCTAAAAGGGGTGGATGTATCTCAACGCTTTGTGACCAGCAATGGTGAAACTCATATTGTTAAAGTGGAGGCATCTCGACTCTCTCTTGACTTCAGTGGGGAAATTCCTTTAGTTAAAGTGGAGCGGAAGTATCTCGACACTCTTAGCCAGAGACGATACATTTGTCTGGATTTACGTTGTCAGTTACTAGATTAACATGAAGTCAATATATGTTATTTCTTCTTGTCTTTCCACCATTCGAATTGAACATTAAGGACATATGACTTTGAAAATCAAAGGGACCCCCGCCCATATATTTGATTTCTCTAAGTCAAATATAGGAGCAAAAATTTTAAAAAAAATATAATAAAAGAATCTCATTTCTAGCTTCTAAAATTTTGATGGACGAGTAATCATGTCGAAAGGCGACAAAATTACTTTCGACAAGAGGAATAAAATACTTTTATTTCAAAACCATCCAACAATATATAATGTGAATTTGTTAGAGTTTGACTTGAATTTAGAGTGACATAAATTATTTAATGTACAAATATGGTAAAATAAGAAATCCAGTTTAATTAAAAGTAGAAAATTTTATTAAAGTAGATTTATATTTTATATTGTTTCCTTTGTAATCAAATATATATATATATACATCCTGTAAATATATACTAAGGATTAGAGTTAGAGATTAGGTTGTCCATGAGGATTCCGCTTGTATTCTTTTTCTCTTGTCATTAGTGATTTTTTCCCTCTTCTGCTAGTAATTTTTTTCGAAAGGTTTTTTCATGCAAAATCTTGGTATCTATTTTATTGAGCGATCATTATGCATATCGTTATCTTCTAATAAACTGGTATCAGCATCCGAGTTGTTTGACTTGATCACAATAATGCCATTTTTGAAATATGAAATTTCACCGTTGGGTCGCAACACTAGATTAAAGTTGTGGAAGGTAGAGGTACAAAAATTTCTAAGAGCTCTCTTATTCTGATGAAAGGGAGAGAAAGACTGTCAAATTTTATATTCTGCAGGATTCAACAATTATAGAAGATAAACTGCTATTTTTTTCTTTCGTGGCAGAGGAGGATTTTGTGTTGAACAAAACAATCGTTGGCACAATTTTGAGAGCAAAAAAATTGTTATATTCCATGAGCATAACAAATTTGAGAAGAAAACGAAAGTTCAGTTCTATGGGCATAACAGATTCAAGAAGAAGAAAATTCAATTCTATGAGCATAATAGAAAAATTAGAATTACCATTAATGATTGAGATGATGTTGTGCATGATATTGCTCGTAATGAACAAGGTTTGAGAAAAATTAGCACTTAGGATTTCCTTACCGATGTGAAGACTAAATTCAAGTTTGAGCAAACTTTGGATTCAATTGGTAATCATTGTTGAAAAATACCCCTCTAAGGGATTTCATGGAAGAAGTGGAAAATATGTTATCAAGGTGGAGAACTTGTTCGTTGAAGTGAAGAATTGTTTTTGTTGAGTTTGGTTGTCTTGTCAAATTTGAGTGTTTTGTCTCAAAACCTTTGTACTTTCAAAATTTGCGTCAAAGTGGATATTTTTTAGAGTTTGACTCGAATTAAAAGTAACACAAATTAATTAATATATAAATTTGAGAAAATAAGAAACCAAATTTGATTAAAAATAGATTTATACTTTATATATATTTAGTAATCAAGTATATATCCCTATAAATAGATATTAAAGATTAGGGTTAGAGATTAGATTGTCTATGAGGGCTCCTCTTGTATTCTTCTTCTCTTGACATTAGTGAATTTTCTCCTCTTCTGCCCGTGATTTTTTTTGAATGGGTTTTCTTCGTAAAATCTTGGTGTTTATTTTATTGAGCGATCATTATGCATGTCATTATCTTCTAACAAGATTTACTTTGTACTTTGTTTCATGATTTTTGAAAAGCTTCTTGAAGAACTCGAGTAATAGAAAAAAAGATGGTGAATGTAGATTATTGTGTTTGGTGGTCGAATAAAGTGTTTAAACTATGATCATAAAAGGTAGCTTCTTTAGATTTTTTTGATTAAATTAATATTTTAATTAAAGTTTTGATAAAATTGATACTTTGACTAAATTTTAAGGGTAAAATTAGAAATTATTATTTTAATATGTTATACACTACTTTAACGAGAGTTAATGTTAAAGTAATATTTTTGTGATAAATCAATAACATATATGATTAAATTATAAATGACCATCTAGCTCAGTTGGTAGAGCACAAGGTTCTTAACCTTGAGGTCGTGGGATCGAGTCCCACGGAGGGCATTTCATAATTCGGAGGTCTCTAACGGAAGCTGCTCTCAACCTGGTGTTGGGGGTAGCCTACTATCTTACCTCCCCCTTACCCCATACATATGGGAAAAAGGGACAGCCATTTTTATTAAAATATAATTTTAAAAATTGAGTGGTCTGAATCAGAAAAAACAGAACAAAGGTTACCACTAGCCTGTAATTTACCAAAAGTAAAATTATTTCTACTTATGGTCAATTTGTTTCACTGAAAATATTTTTCGAAAAATAAAATATGAAAAATGAATTACATTTCTAGAAAATATTTTACAGAAAATATTTTTCAGTGTTTGGATGGTACATTGTAAAATGTTTTACACTGTTTGTTTAATTTTTCTAAAAACAGTTTTCAAAATTTATTTTTAATAAAGAAACATACATATTCGATATGTTTTTATTCTTTACCTTTTAGTTTTATTAAAGGTTCATTTTATTTTTTATATAATTATATTTTATAAAAATTGTATTTTTATAAGTACATCAAACTAAATATTTAGATAATATTAATAATTTATGTTGATTGTGTTATAAATATACTATTTTAGGTTTAAAATCTTCATGATGCTTATTTATTCATATTTTTAGAAATGAATTTCAGCGTATAATTAATATTATGTAAGTTTATTTGATATAATATTAATAATTTATTAAAAATATATTATAAAAGTTTATAAATATTATGTAGGGTTAATTAATAGTACACCACATTAAAACAACAATAGTACATAACATTGTAATAATAATAATAGAATCAAAATGTATAATTAAAGGGTTTATCACATTAAAACAATAATATCCAATCATAATAATACAAAGTCTAATTCATAATTAGTGCTACAACACATCAAACCCCCTTCATAACAAGAAAATATACTAGTAAAGCAACTCTTAAATCGACCAAAAACCCAGAAACAGACACTGGGGAAAACCCACAATAGTTATTCATGCTACGACATAATTTTTTTTTATAAGAATAGTAGGCCTCGTTATCGAACTACTAGAGTATCTCAACGGACATTTGAAAGAGAAAAAGAGATACTCAAGAAACCAAATACACCAAGGGTTCAATAATACCAATTACAACCAGAACAACTAAAAAACTAACGACAAAACCATTATAACAGCATGCACAAACTATTTAACCTATCCCTATCTTAGCAGTTCATCCGTTTCCCAATTAGCTGCTCTCATTACATGCCTATCAGTAACACCTTTCTCCACTACAAAGGAGACAATGTCTTTCACCACTGAGTTGAACAGCGGGGTGCAGGAAGTAGGGCTCTTAATCCACTCCAAAGCCATCAAACAGTCGAATTCTAAAATGAGCTTACAACACGCTGAACTCCCCCACTCCAATGAAGAGCAGAAACCTCTTTTCATTGCCAATAGTTCTGCCAAAACTGGAGGATCTGGACCAACACTCTCGGAAAAAGAACCCAACACCACACCTTTCTATTACCTCACTTAAAAGCTACGACAGAAATATGATAAAATGTAATGACAACAGCTCAGTTAAAAGCTTTTGTTCAACAGTTGAAATTACAGATAACACAAGTTTCCTTTGCTATAACCTCACTCTGAAAATTAGTGAGGAATGAATTTCAATAAGGATATAGAGTGAAGAAGCTAGAAGAATCCAAGATTGGTTCACACTAAGCTCTTCATATGACCTTTCAGGTTATAGCCTTATAGGAAATAGCACCTTGGAAGACGAGACATTTAAACACTGCCGAGGAAACATGAGCAACTAACTTGGCCATTGGAAAAGCATTCAGTAACTAGAAATTCTAATTTGAAAGGATAAAATTGATATCTTCAATATAAATAAGAAGGTAATGAGGAGAGAAAGAGTCAATCTATAAGGAAGGCAGAAAATCAGGCCAACTACAGCCTACAGCAGCATTATAAGAATAACAGCCATAACGATCCTTTACCTTGACAAAAATGTTGTATCTTTTACACGAACCCTACTATTTCTGATGCGGCCAAGTATGGGAAACTCTGCTATTCCCAACGTTTGTTCTCTCTGTTAACCAGAAAATTAAATGAAGGAAGATTCAATCACACAAGTACAAACCAAATAAAAGGAAACCCAACATAATAAACTAAACAGAAACCTTTACCGCAGCAACATTCATGGAGAATAAAACAGAAGTTAGTTTTTCATTTACCTCAATAAGATAGGGCAAATCAAACTTGCAAATGTTATATCCAATTATAATATCAGGGTCCACTTCACGAATAAACTCCTGCAAGGAAAACCTTCCTATTTAAAAAAAGGTGCGGTGACAGAAAGATTTTCTTTTCATGTAAGACTAATGTGAGATTACCTATGGTATTCAAGGAACTGGTTTTGTAAAATGGAAATTGATCTTAATATTAGCTTAAGAGCCACTGAGAAAGAAAAGTAGATTGCTGGATGTAAACTTAGGCTTACTGGTAATTTTCAATGATTTCTTCAAGGCACTTATGTAAATTGCAGAAAAGCCTTATATTTGGCTTGAGAAAGCATGTGTTTTCAAGTTTTCGCATTTTCGGAAGTTTCTCAATTCAATACAAATGATTTTAACAAATGGAATAGAAGAAGACAACATACAGGTAGAACAAGGGTGAACCGGGAAGTTGCTTAATAAATCTATTAAAAGGTTTAGAACATGTTTTGAACAACTAAAATAAGAAAGAAAAAAAGAAACACTTATCGAGAATTTTAATAATACACACAAATGGATACCTTCTTTTTTATGCCCAAGTATTAAAGTAAAACAGAAGTTTTAAGAACAAAACCAGTACCCTCCTTGCAAAGTAACTAGATTTGCTATCTGGTAAGAAATAAAAGAAATTCTTCAGAACTAGCGAAAGAAAATGATCAAATAGTTTTCGATCAATCCTTCATCAACGTGAAGTCAGGATCCAAAGAACCAACATACATTTTTCCCGAAATCAAAAGGGTCGATTGCAGATATGAGAAATTTTTGACTGAAATTAGCAAATGGGTTTTCCATTACAGATCTATCTCAAACAAGAAGAACCTAGAAGATAAAAAGAGAGATTTACCTGAGAAGATGACCTGGATCGCGAATGATTTTGGGACAATAATTGCCGGTGAGAAGGAGGCCACTGGATCGCCGGTGAGAAGGAAGGGAAAATGACGAGCGTATGTTAAGGGAAAATGACTTCTCGTTTTCTAAGGTCCCGTACGGAATATCCAAATGGGTGGAATGTTTTTTTCCCGGAATTAAGATACTTACGTTTGGATGTGTAACATTCCCAAATACCAGTAAAACACCAATATCAATAATGCTATTTTTTTTGTTTTTCCGGGAATCTTAATCCCCATCTCCATTTATTTATTCCCGTTCCAGATGTCTAAATTATCCTTCTCTCTGTTTGTTTGTGATTGAAATAAAATCTTCTTTTCTTCGATTTGGCGAGAGTTGTTACAAGGAGATTCCATCACTTGTCCAACGAACTTCTTCTTCTGTAGTGCTCCACGAAGACATCGCAGCTAATGACGATGAGAACGTGAAGCAGCTGAAGGAATGCTCTGCTCTGTACTTACCCTTGCAAGTTAATAAAATCCCCCCTCTTTTTATTTTTTGAATCATACTCTAAACCTTAGTTATACCTCAACTTTTTTTTCTCCTTTTTGTAGGATTATCTTGTTAAGAGCAACATAAATTGGAAATCTTGTCAAATGGGTATGCTTTTAATCCTTTTATTCTCTCGTTTCTATTAAAAACTACTTAATTAACTTGGCTCTTTGACCAATTTTCTATTTTTTCCCCTTAATTTTTTTATTTTGCAGAGGTTCAGGCTTTGAAGGCATGCCCTGAGAGGAGAAAGAAAGAAGTGTGAAGTGAATTTTTTATGTTGTAAGAATGATGAAAATTACCTCAACAACTCACAATTTCATAACAATTTTGTATTTGTTTTTGTTTTAAATTTGATTTGGCCGAGTAATGTAATGCAACAACCATTAATAGACTTCATTGTTTCTTGATCTTGAACAAAAGACCCTACTGAATAATGCTTAATTCTTCCACAGTATTTGTCTTGCTTTAGAATATTAAAAATTCTCAGTGAAAATCAACACTTCAAAGATAATAGAGATAATGAAAATATGCACAACTTTGATCTCTATATATCCATCATTAGGGAATTACTTGACATGTGCAAGTGAGACTACTACAATATATACTGCATTATCTCAACTTTTCTATGTACAAACTTATCTTTTTGTTTAATTGTGATTCGTCTTTTTCCCTTATATAAGAGTTTTATTATAGACAAGTAAGATTTTGCAGTCTACGTCAATGGGGCAAACCTCGTCCTTGCTCCAAAGGAAAATTATCTTCTCTTCCAGCAGTTAAAAGATGCAACAACTCTAGCTAGTGTGGAAATATTCTTCTTGCTTATCTCCCATGTTGCAATCCTTTATATATGAAAAGGTTGAATTACAAGTGATCTAATGATCAATGAGAAAAAATGTTGTCATACTAGGAGGGGTCTCTTACTAAATGGACAGCGTAAAGAGCGACAGTTATCGCTTTGTTCTATGAAGAAATGCAAGGTATTCATGGAGCATAACACCTTGCAGCATGATTCTTGAATACCTTGCATAGTGACATTCCTTTCATAGTCAGGTGAAACTTGGGAATCTCCCGATTTTTTATTCTAGAAGTGTGATGATGGCTGCTAATTTTCATTTGCCGCATACGGATGACGGACTGCAGGGGATGAGGCGAGTCTGTAGAAACTTGAAGAAATGACTTATGTTACTGAAAGAAAAATTACTAAATTATTGTAAACTTGTATGCATCATCAAATTGAATGTTTGCCTAGACCTAGTCCAATTATTAACTTCGTTAACACCCTCTGCTCTGAATCTGTAAGTTGTTTTTGCCGATCTTCTATTTGCTTCAGGTTAAAGCTGTTGGGTGATGAGGTTTACTGATGTTCTTACTTGATGTGATTGAAACAATATGGTTTATCATTAAGGTCACCTTCTTCATTGATTAGTAATCATGGATATTTTTCATTAATTTGCTACTTATTTAAAGCTTAAAATAATTATTAGTATGAACACTCATTTTTCTTTTTCTAGCTCTTTAGTATTAGATGTTGTTTTACTGTTTTCAGAGAGTTGGTTGCTTTTTGTGTTATTAGCAACAATTAGTATAGTCAGATATTATGGAATATTAGACTACTGGCTTTGATAAATTACACTGTTTATTTTTCAGATTAATCAAAATATCTTTTTAGGTTCTAATTTTACTTTAGAACACCTCAAAATCTGCCAGAGTTTGGAGGTACACGGAATAAGAACTCCTGACGATGTTTGTTTGTTCATACGTTGCGTAGGGGTTGGTTGAATTGATTAGTCCTCTTTCACATCTATTTTTAAGTTCAGGTTTATAATCGATCCATTGCCATAGTTAAATTGTCATGGCTGATAGTATTCTTATGTTGTTGTCTTAAGGTGCATTCATGAACTATCTTACTTGGGTTCGGGTGTGAGTTTCATAAATGGATGATGTGTCCAATTCATAATGTTTGATATATTTAAGTATTCATATGTATTTGGGGTACTTGGAGTGTCGCATCCCTGTACATATGAGAAAAATAAAGAACCAAAGCAGAATAATTCTTGAATGTGGTTTTGGATACCACTATTTTGACTCCAAATTTTTTCAGAATCTCAAAATGGTACCGATACCATTGTCTGGTATCGATACGACTATATATAGAAGTATCGATACTCCTTGGATGTTATCGATACCGTTGCTTTCCAACGGTCAAAATATTTTAATTAAAATTAAAATAATACATTATATATTTAAATACTCAAGTAATGTATTATCAACAAATAGAATTTTTATATAAATAATTTTTATTTAAATATTTAAAATTTCAATTGTTAAAAAATATAGAACAAGGACAATTTGGTAAAATATACATTCCAGTAATATTTTATTATTTCAACCAAACACTGTAATCTTACATTCCTGCCAAACCAACCAAACACAGTAATGTAACATTCCCAATAATCCTATTCTCTGGTAATATTTTATTCCCACTGATAATCTTACATTCCGTGAACCAAACGCACCCTAAATGGTAAGTTGTTTTACGGTGAGAATGAAAGATTTTTACGTTGACCGTAAAATAGAATACAGTTGGCTTCCCTGTTTACTGGAACAAAATAAAATGTTTTCACTCCAAACAAACAGACCCTTAATTCGGTACATTAGAAACTACTACGTGGCTAATAAAGCTTTGATTTGTCACATTTTAAAATCACCTCAATTCTACAGGTGTCGATGAAATAAAAGACATTCACATAAATTTCAACACCAATTAATGACGATTATCATTTCCCTTATTCAATGATCTTTGTTTCACAATCACATACATTGTTTTGAAAATTGGACCGGACCGACCGGTTCAATCGAGAACCGCTGTCTTATCCGATCCATTATATTCCGGTTGAACCGATGCTAGTGAACCGCTTTGAACCGTTCGAACCGGTTTTGAACCGTTCGAACCAGACCGGACCGTGAACCGATTTAAGTTAAATTTTTTATTTTTATTTAATTTTTTAAATAATTATGACATCATTCGATTCTTATAATTAGTCTGACCGATTCGACCGATTAAATCAATAAACCGATAACACGATCGGTTTGCTGATCGGTCCGATTTTGAAAACCATGATCACATATATAAAACACAAACCCCAGCCTCTGGTCTCCGCTCCTATTGAAGATTTAATGAAAAAAAAAACATCTTAGAAATCTCAATTTTCAAATTTCTCCAAATCTTGAACCCTAATCCCCTTATTTCTTCCCCAAATGTCTGTCTCCATTCTCCAACCGTAGTAATACCCAGGTAAGGACTCTTTCATTTCCTTTTCCGATTTGTTCCCTTATTGAACATGAAAGATGGTGGCTTGGAGAATAAAAAGGAACTAGAAAATTCAAAAAAACAATCAAAGTCTTCCAAATTTCGTAGCAAAAGTGATGATTTTGCCCTTGCAATTGCTAAGGTTGCCGTCGCGCAAGTATGCGAAAGCGTAGGTTTTCAGAGTTTCCAACACTCTGCTTTAGAAACATTGTCAGACGTTACTGCTCGATACATTTATACCCTAGGAAAAACTACGAATTTTAATGCTAATTTGGCCGGGAGACTGGAATCGAATGTCTTTGATGTTATTCAAGGGTTGGAAGAGTTAGAATCAGGTTTAGGGTTTGCCGGTGCATCCGATATTAATCGATGTCTTGCTAAGTCGGGGTTTGTTAGGGATATTGTTCACTTTGTTGGTGATGCGGCGGATGTGCGGTTTGCTTATGATGTTCCGCGGTTTCCGGTTGTTAAAGAGCGGAAGGGAATGGGGAGCTTTCAAGAAAAAGGAGAAGAACCTCATGGGGAACATATACCTAGTTGGTTGCCAGCCTTTCCTGATCCTGAGGCTTATGCTACTGAATCGACTGTAGGGAATGGAACGACCAGTGGCTCCGATGGAGTGAAGACTGGGTTAGTGAGGATTGAAAGGAAGATAGAGTGGCCGTTGTTGAACTTCCAGCAGCAGTTTGCTCGTAATGGGAATGTAGGAGATTCTTCTTGTGTTGGTGGAGATTCTGGTAAAGCCTGGGAAGTTTCTAACAGCAATCCATATCTTGCTGCACCTCTGCATTTTGGGGAAAAGGAAGTGGATGTGTCACCTGTTGTTCTTCCAACTAAGCTTTCAAATGAAGTGGCTTCGAGAGATCCGGTTTCAGAAAATCGTTTCGTGGGAAATCATGTCTCTGTGCTAGAGACATTTGCTCCTGCTATTGAAGGAATAAAGAGTGGGATGTGTGAATATAGCAGCAAACAGAAAAATGTCCTCTATAACCAGAGGCCCACGGTTCATTTTAAGATTGGAATAGGGAAGAAGTCTTTAAACACTGCACCAGATTTCATTTCCAAGAACAAAGATCTCCAGAAGATTGCATACTGGTTTGAAAATGATAATGAGAAAGATGACAGGAAAAGAAGAGCAGAGAATTTTATGAAAGAATCTATGGAATGTTCTCAAGAACCAGGTCAGTTGTAAAATAGGGTTGTTACCATTTTTATGGATTTTTCTAAGATGGCCCCTAGAAATGGACAATGAAAGCTACCAGATAGAAGTCCTCTACTTTGACATCTTTCTTAAGGATTCTTTTTAATTGAAATTCTTGTTTCTTCTTTGGTGGTCTTAAACTGATCATGGATTCATCAGTTTCTGTTTCAGCCTGAATTTTATTTGTACACTACCTTGAAGCTTTACACGGTATTGTATTAGCATTTGTTATTAGTGAATGCAGTTTAATTTTACATCACTTGCTTTCTGCATAATTTGGAGAACAAACATGATTTGCTGTAATCTATCTTTAACACACATGAATAATATTTTAGACTTATCAAACTATTAAATAAATAAAGGTGGATAATAGGGTTGTATAACACAGATTATTCAGATACCAAAAGCTAGTGGACCTCATCATTTTAATGATCGAAATTCTACTAATTGTGAACGACTTTGCCGATTTGAATTTCCTCAACAATTTATCTTCCAGAGTTAGGATATTGCTTCTGACACTAGAGTTTGTTATGTTCAACTTCATCTTATAATTAGTAAATCCCCAAAGACGAAAGGTATCTTGTTTAGTATATTCATTCTATAACTTAATTTGAATTATCATCGAACTTAGACTGATGCTTTATTCAACAAAATCTGATATATATATATATATATAATGCAAAGGATAAAGTTAGATAAATGACGTAATGTACTCAACACACTTTAAAGCCCGAGGGACAATCTTGGGAATGAAATTGTCACCATCAACAATACAAGCCTTAAACATCCTGGCTGGTGGGATTGCAGTAATAATCTCAGATTCATAAGTGAAAATTCCCATGGTTATATTCTAGTGATTTTGAGAAGTGTTTAAAGAGGTTTTTGGGCCGTTGACATGTAAATCGGAAGATGATGTATTTATAGACTCTGAGAATAGTGAAGAGAGCTTGCAACTTCGATCCTGGTTTGCATAAGGATCTTACGATTTCCTTGATTTGAAGCTCAAGGTTCTTGAATGCAGTCAATATCAGAAGAAAGATCATAAAGAAAGATCTCAAATATTTAAAATACATATGTAAGACCTTAAATTCAAATGCTTGGACTATTAGGAATGTGGTAAATTCTAAATATAGGTTTGCATTTGATATATAAGTTACTGCTATCATTTCTGGTTTCATCCTTGTATGTCAGTTCGTGCTCTCTGCTTGGCTTTGAAGTAAGATATACGTGTAGTTGTGGTTCTTTTATTTCTCTGATTAAGCACGCAACAAAGAGTAACTTGCTTGATATTCTTGTTTTGTATGGACACCATCTTTAGCAATCCTTAAGTTCGTATATGTTCTGCTTCTCACATGTATGTCGTGATTACTAGTAAAGAACAAATAAAGTGACTGTTTGTTCGGTTATTAAAGTGGTACTGCCGAGTCATCGATAGCTTCACTACAGAGTTTTGTCCTTCAAAGATTCAAAAGATTTGCCCACCATATCGTTATTAGAACTGATCAATGCTCTCTATGCCCGAAAGTAGTGAAGAAGAAATGACAGTGGTGCTTTTCAAGCCAAGAACAAAGAATAATGGTTTCATACAGCACGTGATCAAATCCAATTTAATCCTTACTCTTCTACATTATTGGAGTCCTAGTCCCTATAATGGTGATTATTGGATCAGACTGTGTGAGTGAGTGTTATGTTGTAGCAGAGTTCGAGGACAAGGATTTTTTCTTCAGGCTTTAAATGTTTGAAGATCATGTTAAAATTAGCTAAATGTTAGGTGTTGGGTTTGTAATGGACAGCAACCAATGCATGGAGTACAAGCAAACAATATCTGAAGTTTCTAAAACATGATTATCTGCTCTTATCTCGTTCTCCTCTTTATATCTCTTAATTCCATCGTCGTTGTCTTCATTTATTTAATGTTTGTGATGATATACAAGAATGGGAGAAACAAGGGACAAGTACGAAGTACGAAGTGGAAGCCCCTCACTCTATCACTTCTGATGACTGGGTAGGTTTTATTTCATGTTCAATGTGAATATTCTGTCTACTCTACTGAACTCCTAAACTGTTGTAATATATATGGAGAAAACACACCATGTGAAATTAGGGTTTATTTTGATATGCTTGTTGTTGAAGAAAATGCTTACCAAGTTCGAATTGGCAGAAGCAGGATAACAAATGGGATGATTTAGAAGACCACATGTTCACCACTGAGGCTTCTATTAGAGAGTGATTCCACCAATCAAGACGAGAGTAAGGCACCATGCTGCATTGCTTGAAGCCAAATCAGGAGTTTGATAAAAAAAATACGGTTGAATCTAGGGATGATACTAAAAGTTTTGCTCAACCGCAGTCGGGAGAGGATGAATTGATGGAGGCCAACGAAACAGTGATCCACTTCGGTCGGATGATGTCGAGTCGACAGAAAGCGCAAATCAGCTTCCGCGGTTAGAAGATGTTGAGTCAACAGAAAGCTCAACCAAAAATCGAGTAGACGGAGATGGTATCCATTGAAGATGAGTTGTGAAAGCTTGAACCTGAGTAGTTTACTAAAGATTGTGTTGAAAGAGAAGCAACTTGAAGGACTGGAACATTGTGAGGAAAGACCGGAAGAACTCAAAAGGGAAGAGAAACAATTGGAAGAAGTGGAGACACAATATGAACACCCGTTCAAAGAAACGGAATTGAAAATGCAGAAATATCATCAACTGTCCCTCTCTGGTACCAACACCAACTCTTCCAGGAATTCCACATGTTCAGGAACCCCAAATCAATCCTATATCGACTTCTCTATTAACTTTGCTTGTGCAGCTTGGATTGCGGAACCCCCCCAATCTATCATATATCAACTTCTCAAATACATCAGCTTGGACAGGCACAGCAGTCAACTTCTCATACACATACAGCAACTCTTCCAGGAGTTCCGCATGTTCAACATCCATTACAGAAACCCACAGTCAATCGTATATCTAGTTCTCAGTTAAGTTCGCTTGACTAGTTTGGATTGCTGAACTGCCCAATCCACCATATATCAAGTTCTCAAATACGTCCATTGGCGCAGCTTGATCCAGCACAGCAGTCAACTTCCACAACAAATGTACGGATATTGGCGCATGCTATGAACGTAGCGCAGCCTGGACTGGCAGCAGTAAATTTCCCCCCTTCAAATGTTCATATATTTCCGAGTGTCAAGTACAGAATATGTCTCTGGCTGTTATTACAAGTCAGTTGAGTTAGCGGTTACCGTAGTGAAACTTTCCTGTAAATAGCCATGCATTATACACTGTAAATAAGCATGAAAATGTGAGATTTCTGTATAAATTAACTTCAGAAATTATTAATACATGATTAGAAATCCTACTTCAGAAACAGTTGCCTGCTGTTGTAGATTTGCTACTTCACTACTGATAACTTCACATAGTAAGTCTTTGAAGATCAACCTCTCCATATCTAATACTAACCATGGAATTTTGCTCCGAAAATCTGTCCAATCATTCAAATTCTTTTTCCAAGTACAAATCGATTTACCTATTCTTAGGCATAGCATCTAACATGTTAAGAATATCGATGTTGTCCTTAATGATTTGACACTCGAACTCTTTCAAGATGTTTCCAATACAATTTTAAAAAAAACGGAATAACATAATTGTAACTCTTAGACGTTATGGCCATATCTTGAAATTCACATTAACATATATATTGACAGAAAATATAAACTTTTCGAACTTCTCAATAAACATCGTGTCAAGTAACTGAAATCAGAGTATAATAATATCCCAAAACAGTTTCAGATTTATAATATGTAGTGGCAGAAAATTAGTGTAATCTCATAAATAAAACCAAATGTTCATAAAATAATTTATGCCAATTATAAAGTCCAAAACCCCATAAAAACATAACATCTCAAAACTGGCACAAATACATAAAACAATCAACTCTGATTGAAGAATTTATTAAAAAATAAGTCAGAAAATGTTCTACGGTATCTAGAGAAATATACTATTTGTCGATCCTCCAAGTACCAGTCGAAGTCTTATAAGTTGAACGAATCTGAAAAACTAGAGACTAAAAGAGTGAGCTATAAAGCTTAGTGTATCTTCTAAGTGTAATATATATTAATATTAAAATATAGATAATTCAGTCATGATGTAATACACAACATAATAGTCATGAACAGTAAAACCAATTATTCATCATCAAAATATCATAACAAAAGTTCTCACAGCCTTGCCTTTCACAATAAATACACAAGATAGGGACATTACCCTCTGAAGAGGCACTCAGGACCTCTATAGATGGACCTGAAATAGAAAATAAAAATCAGAATGGGGACCTTACTCTCCGAGAAGGCACCTGAGTTAACTTTCGAAGAGGAACTCAAAACAGAAATAAAAAAATATGATGAAAATCTTCCCTTCCAAAGAGGCACTCAAGACTTCCGTAAATAGTCTCAATACAAAAATTTACACCATTATATAGATCATACATAATACAACGTTAATCGGGAACTAGATATACTTGTGTAATATATAACAGAAAAACAGAACATGCTCACAGTCATAACCATACAACATAGTGTAATTATGAACTGTCACGCACTCTAGGTGATCTAATAACAAGTGCATCAACTAAACACATCATGAAAAAAATAAACATATAGTACAATTCAAGGGACACACTTATATCGGCTAAACGATACTAGCTAAGCTTTACGCTTTCCACGTTTGATAGTACTAGGTCTTACAGAATGAAAATATAATAACAATGTAGTACTATATGAGTACAAAAATAATACATACTTAAATGAAAACGATTAGTAATTCGCCGTTAACAACATTTATGTGTATCTCGAGTTGAACGTGTGAAATCGAGCTGAGTCAGACGGAGGTGATCTGGGTCTACTAGAAAGCGGTACAGAGACATATGATTACCTTTAGAATATAATATTAGAGAGTAAGACCATTAGTTCTAAAATTTAACATAAATGTACTATAAAGCAACGTAAGAAACAAAACGAGACTTTTGAGTTAGAATTTGACAAAACATACCGTAAAAATAGATTCGGAAAGTAGAAAAACATAATGTCAATGATCAACAGAAAAAGCTAATGATAAACGACTAAAGTGAACAGTTAATAGGCCAACAATCAATGGGTCATATCAGTTTAAGTTATTAGTTTAGGTCTTTTCGAGTCCGTTCAGGTTTGGGTCAGATTGGTGTAACTCCCCAAATTGGTTTGACCGGTTTGCTGGAATCCACTCCTACACGGGCAGCGACGATGCTTGTGGCGCGTAGAATGACCTCTGATGACCGGAATCACACCAAACTTTCTAGATTTGCATTTTAAAGTGTGGAGAGTCCCTTACCTAGGTTGTTTCGCGGCGAAGTACAACAGAGATGCACTATTTTGGAAAACTCAAAACTACACCTCCTCCCAAAATGGTGACAACGAAGATTTGGAGAAAGGAAGGATACCCGTTGGAGACAATAAGATGAACCGAACGGTACAAGCAATGATACTCACAACAACTTGATCGATGACGAAACGACAAGCAACCTAAACTTCAAAGTGAGGGGTATGAGAGAGTTTTAGGCAGCTGGAGAATAAAATAAGGGAAAAAAGAGAAGAAAGAAAATGAAGAATATGATATTTAAACACCCTAACCCTAGGTACAATTACATAGTCAGTCTTCCATATTTTTGAAAATTTGAAAATAAACACCAAATTGGTTAACACTTCAAATTTAATTCCCACTTTGGGGTGTGACAATAATGGTTCCATAAAATCATACATTTCAAGCATCACCATGTTGTCCACATGAGACATATAAAAAAAAACTTACCTTATTAACAGTGTATTGAAGATTAGGTGAATTTACCATGAATTCACTATGGTGCAAAGATGTCTTTGTAAAAAAAATCATAAAAATATTAGCATGTTAATTATTTTTATTTTCAAACTATAAACACTATTCTCGTGGTCTTCTTACCCGACTAGGTACTATCTTCAACAAAAGAGTCGCCATACATACAAAACTTTAAAATAATAATGGCAGAAACATAGGTTTTTTTATCGAAATATCACCCGTACACATGATAATACATGTCAGGCACCCTCTTTTAATATTACCGATCTAGCATCATTTCTGACAAAGCGCGGATCGCCATCCGCGCTTTCACGGGGTTCTGTCCGAACTGACACCACGTAAAGAAACGTGCAGATTCGCCATACAAGGTAAGGCGCGGATGACACGTACGTAAGGCGCGAATAATGATCCGCTCCTTACACGTTGAATTATTAGTACTCTATTATTACTTGAGCAGCTCGGCTTTTAAACCCCCTCCCTATAAATAAGAATTCTCTCTTAATGCAAACGTCACCACACCAAAATTACTTGCTTGTTTTTGCTTTTATAAATTACTTCTATTTTTGTTGTAAGGTAAAACTATTTTATATTTTATTATATTTATTTTATATATGATTATTTGAATAAATTTTATTGTACTAATTATTTTATATTATTTTTTGCTGTTGCAAAATTAGAAAGTGGGATCATACATCGAGATATTTTTACGGATACTGTAACATTATGAAATTATGTTATTTAAATTATTGTGATTTTTTTAAAAATTCGATTAGTTTATATTTAGTTTATATTTTAATTCATATACTATTTATTATGTTATTTAAATTATTGTGAATTTTTTTAAATTTTTAATTTTTTTACGGATACGGACATAAAAAGGGCATGCGATACCACGCTCAAGACTGGAGAAGAAGGAGACATACGTCGATAGCATTTTTTTCGATAGTCAGTAGCTCAACACATTTCCCTATATATAAATGTCAAAACTGCAGAGCCCCAACTGAGTGTGTCAGTTCTGCGAGGTGACGCAATTACATACAATGAACTTGGTTGAGTGATTTATCGGGCATCAAGATCCCTCCTATGAGCTGTAATATGCAAGTCCGTTCATATATTTTAACCTGCTCTTCGGAGGCATCGCGACTCAAATGTTGGAAAGTTGTATCCAACCAATTTAACGGTATTCAACTACCGTTGAAATTAAGCGGGACACCTCCAAGATACTCCTCGCACAAGGAATGTCAATCACGTCTGTCACCCCAAAAATCACATCCCCACCTAGGGGTGTAAACGAGCCGAGTCGAGCTCAAGTATTGCCGAGCTTGACTCGAACTCAAAAACTTTAAATGTAAACTCGACTCAACTCGAAAACTCGCAAGCTTAAATTTTTCAAGCTCGACTCGAACTTGAAATAGAATATTGAAACTCGACTCGAACTCAAAAAAGCTCGAAAAAACTCAAACTCAAAAAAAATTCATGAGCTCAATTAAAGCTCGTTTTTGAGCTCGATTCAAGCTCGTTTTTTAGCTCGATTCAAGCTCGAAGGGTTTTGTTTTATTATACACTCCACTTTACCCCTTATTCCCAAGAACCACCGATGTGGGATATAATTCACATGACCAACTCAAGTTCAACCATGCTGAAAAGGCAAACGTGCGTATTTTTCCATTCCCGGTTGCTCATCATATGGCCTCTCCATTACTTTAAGCATCCTCCGGACTTCTTCGAAATCACCCATTTCAGCTGCATCAATAGCACTCTGACATAGGTAGTTCCTGGAACATATTTAGGGTTCACCGAGTCCATAGAAGCTTTCCTCTCCTCATCCGAGATGCCACTTGCAACAAGCTGAAGGGAAAAAAGATCTTGTGAGATTTCAGCTATAATCAAGGTTATCACTTGAATAAGGGCATATTCGTATGACCAAAAACCAATTATACCTCTTGAATGTAGAATTGTACCGCACAAGAGTAGCAGAGAACACAGAATCAAGGACATGGACAAGGAGGGGAGTAATGGGAGAGACAAAGAGAAGGAATGTGAACGAGGTAGGAGAGAAAGTGATCGTGAGAGGGATAGGGAGATAGAGCCGTCTACTAGAAGCAGGAGTCGACCAGAAAGAGAACGTGAGAAGAGTCGGGACCGTGAGTTTAGAGAAAGAGAAAAAGAGAGAGAGCCAAGGGAACGGGACAGAGAAAGCAGGTATCCTTTCATTTCGTTATCATTTACATTTGTTCAGCTTTTGGCTTTTTTATGCATGTTTGTCTTCTTACATTTGGCTTGAGAATTGTTGTAATAGTTAACTGTAAATATTAGTTTGGTGTATATAATTAGTTTATTTAAATTTAGTCATTAGTTTAATATGTATATGCATTTTAATAAATTTATAGTTTGGTATGTTATATTTTAATTTTTGTATTTCAATCACATTTGTTTAAATTTTCTTATTTGTTTTAAATGTTCAGGTGTCATTTATGTTATTTTCCATATTATTTTATCTTAAACCGAATAGGATCAATTGCATATAAGACCGTATAGTTTATGCGCATTTTGTATTTAATTCATTGGTTTAATTCCAATTTTGTATATTTATTTTAATCCCTGTTTATGATTGTTTTCTTTAATTAGTTGTGTATATTTATTTTGCATGTTGATATGTTTATGTATAAGTATGCAAATGATTTATTTAGGAGTCACATAATATCATTTTGCATAATTTGTATGTTACCTTCATGTGCATAACTTAAACCCTAAACTCTAAACCTTAAATTCTAAACCCTAACTCCTAACACATAAACCTTAAACCCTAATATCTAAACCTTAATACCTATCACATAAACCCTAAACCCTAAACCTTAACACATAATTAGAAGGAATGAGATGACTTAGTGAAATGAGAGAGAGTATACTTGTTTTGATATTTTTAAATTATTAATATTTAAATTGAATCATTTTTTTATTATATTATATTTATTATCAAATAAAAAATTAGTTATGAGGTAAGTACAATATAGTATCTTGATATTAAATGCTCAAACCCTTGATATTTATGATATTTGAACTCGAAACCTCAAAATATAATAACAATTTAAAAAATTAGCTATTACAAATATTATCATTAGAAATATATTAAATATTTATTATTAGATAAATAATTTTTTTATTAATTTAAAATAAATATAAGAAAATTTATTCAAAAATAATTTTTAACCATTTTCAATTCAAGAATATTTATTCATCAATAATGTATTTTTAATATATTTTTAATAATGTAATTTTAAAAAATCTAAAATTATAATATAACATTTTTTTTCGAGCTGCTCACGAGCTTTTCGAGTCGAGTATCGAGTAGCTCGTTTCGGCTCGTTAAGAACTCGAGTTGAGTTCGAGCTCGAGTCGAGTCCATTCGATCCGAGTATTTATCGAGCCAAGATCGAGTCGATCTCGAGTAGCTCGCGATCTGTCTCGTCTCATTTACAGCCCTATCCCCACCTACCAGAAGCCCCAAATGCATGGAAACATCCTCAACGTAATTGTGCACTCTCTATACGGAAGATGAAACGTGTATGTCTTTGGTCTCCACATCTCAACCAATGTAAAAATAAGGTTGGATTTAAGGTTACAGTGTAATTCATATTTTACTACGTAACCGAATCCAACATCGACTAAATACGATCATACGCCAGTAGGTATCTCTAGCTTAAGTTACGAATGAATGGGTCTAATATATTGTATCTCTTCTAATTTAATAAATATTATAGAAATTAAAATATAAACTAACACTAAAAAATTAAATAAATAAAATATTAATAATAATTAAAATTACAACATAATTTAAAATTATTATCGTATCGGCAAAATGCCTCGAGATATGATTCTCATCTAAACGTAGCAAACCACATTCCATTTTATAACTACAAAAATTAATATAATAAAATTTAATAAAATAATAAATTATTGATTCATTATAATACAATAAAATATTTTACCTTCTTAATAGAAAAATTGATACTCAGATGAATGAGAGATTTTGAGATTTGAATGTGGTTTGGAGGTTGTGTTTGGGTATTGTATTTATAAAAAGAGGGGGGAGGTAGAAGAGTTTTCATAAATGTGGGAGGTGAACGGTTGGGGTATTAAAGGAAAGACGTGGATCATTATTCGTGTCTTACGCACGTGTCAGAAATACCATCTGCACCTTACCTTACGTGGCGACAGCTCAGGCAGAAACAATAAGGCGCGGATCGTCATCTGTGACTTTCTTTACATGATGCCAGCTTGGACAGAACCCCACGAAAGCGCAAATGATAATTCGTGCTTTATCAAAAAAGGTGCTAAATCGATAATATTATGAGAGAGTGTGTCATAATTATTAAATGTAGGAGTGACATTTTGATTAAAAAAATATAAAAGGCAATAATAGAAAAGAAAATAACCTCAGTGACCGAAAATTCCTTATAATATACGATTTTAACCAACTTTTTTACGATTTGCCAAAATGACCAACAAAATCGCAATGCGATCTCTAAATCGCAATGCGATCTCCATTATCGCAATTCAGTTTCCAGATTTGCAACGCGATTTTGACCTTCACATTGCGATTTTCAAATCTGCGTTGCGATTTTAGATAATCGCAATGCGAATATGTAAATCGCAATGCGAATATGTAAATCGCAACGCGATAACACGTGATCGCAACGCAATTCTGACTATCGTAACACGATTCAGACCATCACAACGCGATATACGTGATCGCAATGCGATTCTGACTATCGCAACGAGATTCTGACAATCGCAATGTGATTCTGACTATCGCAAAACGATTCTGACTAACGCATCACTGAATTTCAAATTCGCAACAGGTTTTAGTTTCGCAACACAAATGGGTATATAACTACTACGCAGCAGCATCAACTCATAACCTAAATCCCTAAATCACAACTCATTCCATCTCCATCTATCACTCTCTCCGGCGACATCCGTTCCTATATCCAACGACATCCTTCCCCATCCGGCAACATGTTTTAGTTTCGCAGCTCGTTTGTTTAGTAAATTAATTTACAATAATGAAATCATCTAATGTTGATCATGTTTGGATAGATTTGTGTTTTGGAGGGTCATGGGAGAATGTTCATGGTGTTTTACAATATATGCCTTTACCCATGAATCTTCAACTAAAACTGTCATTAAAAAAGTTAACTTATGAAACTCTAATGTTACGTGTTGCAAATAAATTGAATTTAGAGCTCTTAAGTGGATTTAGGCTATCTTATCAGAGAAAATGTAAAGTTTATTTGTTAACCGACAATGAAGATGTTGAACGATTCATTGCTTACATTAGTGTTTCGCAAGATGATGTTACATTGTATGTTGTTGAACCTAGAAGTAGTGATGTTAGGTCAGTAGCGAGTAGTAATCAACTAAGTTTTTCAACCCCAGTTTATGGTGCTCAAAATTTAATGGTTCCACCATAATTTTATCACCAAGCAAATTTTGTTTCACCACATTTCCAATACCAAACACAATCTCAAAACCCACAACCTTTCCCTAATCCAAATCCCAATCAACTTTCAGTACCAAATTCCGGTTTTCGTATTAACCAGTTAGACGATGATGAGCCAACAGAAAAAATTGTGAGTACTAGTCGGTATTCGAAATTTGATCTTGGTCAATACCCGGACTTTGATCTTGGTAATACTCAGATTTTGATGATGTTTCAGAAGAAGAAACAGACCTTACATGTAATGATTTTGATATTGGTCAATACCCAAATTTTGATGATGAAACAGCCGCTGTCAAGGAAGATGTTGTTGTTGATAATGAGGAGGAAGTATAAATGCCCGAAGAAAAGTTCCCAAGAAAATGCCACGGGAGTATAACTAGAATATGCTAGAATTACTTCAGATACCGGAAGAAGAGTGGTAAAAATAGCAGTTGATTGTTACACAAAAATTATTCGTATCAAGAAAGATGATTGTTTTGATACAAAGGAAGACCTGAAGATAGCTTTGTATACGAAATGTGTGGAAGATGGCTATCAACTAAAAGTTAACAAATCAAGCAAAGATCGTTTCGAAACAAGGTGTATGATTGACAAAAACTGTACGTGGCGTATGATTGCAAAGAGGATAAAAGATTGCGAAATGTTTCAAGTTAGGACTTTTATTGATAAACATACATGTTCAAGAACCCAAGTTTTTCCTCACCATAGACAGGCAAACAAAAAAGGTGTTGGGTGGTTTTCTGGCTGAGTTAATGTTTTTGAATGGCAGGGTATATCGGGGACATGAAATTATGACTGACATGAATGCTCAGTTCAAGATTAGTATCTCATATTCTCAAGCTTGGAGAGCCAAATGTTATGCATTGGAATTGTTGAGGGGGTCGCCAGAAGCATCGTTTGCCTAATTGCCGGCTTATTGTCACAATTTAAAGCTGAAAAATCCTGGGTCGGTAACTCATATCAAAACAGATAGAGATGGATGATTTGAGTTGCTGTTTATCGCCATTGGAGCTGCGGTTAGTAAATCAATATAATTGTGTTGACTCATTTTTGTTAGTTACATGCATTTCACATTTAAATGATTATATTTCTTGTGTATATGATTTTGTAGATTCGTTCGTTTATTACTTGCATGCGCCCAGTTATTATAGTTGACGGAGCACATTTAAAAGGTCGATACCTTGGAGTAAACTTATTAGCAGTAGCCATGGATGCTAACAATGGGATACTACCAATAGCTTACGGGGTTGGCAAATCTGAAACCTCTGATTCATGGACATGGTTTATGGGGCATCTTAGGGATTGCATAGGTCCTATTAGCAATCTGACAATCATATCTGATAGGGCAAACTTAATTGACAACGCTGTTATAAGGTGTTTCCCAGATGTTTTTCATGGACTTTGTGGTGTTCATTTATATAGAAATCTAAAATCAAGGTCTGCTGGTATAAAAAATCACAAATGGGCATACTGTAAGGCTGTAAAAGCTTATCGGGAAGTGGATTTTAATAAGCATATAAATTGTTTAAGACATGTTTTGCCTCAGTGTGCTCAAACACTAGAAGATATCGGGTTTGAAAGATGGTTAAGAGTACACCAACTTGGAGCAAGATATGGTTTCATGACGTCTAATAGTGCAGAATCAATCAACGCTCTATGTCGTCATTCCCGAAAATTACCCATTACTATGTTAATGGAGTTTTTTCGAGCCTCTATTCAACAGTGGTACTACAAGAAAAGAAACCATGCAGGTATTATTTCTTTAAATTCGTAACTTATCATATAATTTACTAAGTATTATTTATTTAAATTTACAGGAACATTGGAACATCGTGTTACACCATGGACAGAAAAAAGATAACGAAACGTGTTATGAAGTCAAAGTCATGGAGAGTTGAACCATGTTCAAACACTTTGTTTGAAGTACTGGATAATAACTTAAATGGGCTTGTCGATCTAAATGCAAAGACGTGTAGTTGTATGAAATGGAAAACATCTGGTTATCCGTGTGGCCATGTTATAAAAGTTGCTCTTCATCTAAACCAAGATGATTCAAGCGCATATGCTATGGATTGCTACACTACAGAAGTATATCGACAGACTTATGTCGAGATTATCTACCCTATTCCACATCCTTCTGAGTGGGACATACCAGATGACTTACAAACAGTTTTTCCACCAGCCATGGACAGAAGGCTACCTGGCCGACCAAAAAGTCACGATCGTATACCGTCTAAGGGTGAAAAGAAGAAGAGATCGACATGTAGTCGGTGCAAGGAAAGTGGTCATACAAGGTTGACATGTGGATCACCAGTGCCATCACAATCATCTTTTCCTCTACCAAAATATGGATCATCATCAAAATCCAAAGCTCATATGGTGTCAAGCAAAAGGCAATCAAAATCGCAATCAAAATCAAAATCTCAATCACAACCGGCTTCACCTTTTGAGACTATTAACTTAGGTGATTTTTAAATGCAAACGTTGTATTATGTGTATTTTATGTGTAAACTTTTAACATTTTCAGTTAGGCCCATGTATATTAGTAACTTGAGTTTGAACATTACTATGATTTGTTCAGTTGTTATCACTTATTACACATTCATTTGATAATCGCAACGCGAATATGACTATCGCAATGCGAATATGACTATCGCAACGTGAATTTGAATATCGCAACGGGATAATCAATGCAAAAATGACTATCACAACGCGAATTTGTCTATCGCAATGGGATAATCGCAATGCGAAAATGACTATCGCACCGCAAATTTACTATCGCAATGAGATAATCGCAACGCGAAATGACTATCACAACGCGAATTTGATTATCGCAACGGGAATTTGACTATCGCAACGGGAATTTGACTATCGCAACGAGAAAATCGCAAAGTGTATTAGACTATCGCAACACGAATATGATGCAGATTGAAATCAATAAATCAACTTTTACATTTCAATCAATTAAACAAGCACAAATAAGAATTATTTACACATCAATAATCAACTTTTAATCAATTAAACAAGCACAAATAATAATTATTTACACATCAATTAAACAAATAAGAATTATTTACACATCAATTAAACAAATCAACTCTTACTATATTATTTTTCTCATCAATTAAACAAGTAAGACTTTTAAGAATCAATTACAATAAAAAAAAGTGTACCCCAGACAGTTGTTTATCACATCAATTTCACGCAGCTCACTTCAGGATTAACCTGCAGAAACCAAAAATTTGCTCAAACAACACTTTCTACACATCTAAAACCAACAAACATCAATTATATTGAATTCTAGGTACTTAACAACACTTGCATTTGACTTACCAATTGTTTATGGAAACTTTCATAACGCGGATGCAGGTAGGCAACGTCTCGCATATATCGTTCTAGCCATAAAATGCCGAAACCACAAGCCTACTGCACCTCTATCTCTATCGGTGGGAGGTAGAAACTCTGTACTTCCTGTCGTCAAACACTCCAAGCACATGCATACGAGAGGACCACAATCCCCTCTGGCTTCTTGTGTTTGTTGTGGCGTGGTCTCGTCTCTGATAACTGTAATATTGAACTTCTTTGGCTTCTTGTTTCCAGAATAAGTTCAATAATTAATCGCATCCAAGAATTTAGCCAAATGAGAGCTCCATCCCTTAATAATATCTCTCAAATCAGATAATGATATGTAATTTATCATGCTGTCATATACTATTGTCTTCAGGGATGGAAGCTGAAGCTCGACGAGAAGCCAATGAGTACGTTCCAAAACAGGATAAACACCTACAATCATAAGTAATAATTCAATTGCGCACTTATTTATAAACACCTTTAAAATATTTAAAAAATAAATACTAACCTTATCGACCTCCCACAATGCAGGATAAAGTTTAGCTTGTCCATTAGCCAACACATATGATTCCTGTCGTTGATTCTTCATGTGAACTATGTGAAAAGACGTCGGTATAATTGTATATCGCGTATTTTTTATTTTTCTTATTATTAGAAGACGTGACACCCATGCATCAATATGCTGTTTACAAAAAAAGACATATATTAGTGAATTACATAAATTTAAAAAAAATTAATCAAAATGAAATATAAGAAGAAAAATATAAGACTTACCCCCCATCGAAATAGCCATTGTCTTCAACCCCTAATGACACACCCCACCAAGACCGATCAATCAACAAATGCATATCATCGTTGAGTTTGTATATGTCAGCGTAACACCCCTGGCTCCGCTCATGTAGATAAAAATCAACTGCGGTCTTAGCCCAAAGGGTATTATCCAGAATTGTTTCCGGTAGTTTTTTCCTCTCCACTTCATCTGCCGGAATGGCACTGGCCGGTAACTTATACGAAAGCCAACAGTCATCTATCATGTCTGGCACGAGAGGGATGATAGGGGCCTCTTGAACGATGAAAGGTGAGTCGGGCTTCTTCTTACGGAGTATTTGCACTATTGGGGTGAACGGAGACTTAATGGCACATGCACACCTTCTGATGCGTGAACCCCGTCGTGCAAGAAAAATCCGACTTCTTCTTACGGAGTATTTGCACTATTGGGGTGAACGGAGACTTAATGGCACGTGCACACCGTCTGATGCGTGAACCCCGTCGTGCAAGAAAAACCCGACGTAAAGCATCCACCTTATCGGGCCGCTAAAAATAAATTAATACATAAAATCAGTAAATAAATAGACATGATATTAAACAGTGAAAACAAAGACAAATATGTTTCAAACTTGCACGGTATTCACCCAAGTCATTATTCTATCATAGTTCACAAAATGCATCAGATAACATTCCGGAAGTAAGCACTTATATAAACATTTAAAAGGACAACATATAGGTTTAGTGCATGTTCAAGGACAACATAAAGGGTAGTAGTTTATTCTTCAAACTTAAATTTGCAACACTGTGAAGTTAGTATTTGTCTTTGTCTTTTGGTTGAAGTAATGCAATCCATTCAAGTTTCAATTTGCAGAAGAAGAATAGTTTTTGAAACTTAAAATCGCAACACGAAACTTAAAATCGCAACATGAAAATGATTATCGCAACGCGAATTTGACTATCGCAACGAGATAATCGCAACGCGAAATGACTATCGCAACGAGAAAATTGCAACACGAAACTAAATTTGCGTTGCGATAGTCATTTTTGCATTGCGATTATCCCGTTGCGATAGTCAAATTCGCGTTGCGATAGTCATTTCCCCGTTGCGATAGTCATTTTCGCATTGCGATTATCCCGTTGCGATAGTCAAATTCGCGTTGCGATAATCATTTTCGTGTTGCTATTATTCTTCTTCTGCAAATTGAAACTTGAATGGATTGCATTACTTCAACCAAAAGACAAAGATAAATACTAACTTCACAGTGTTGCAAATTTAAGTTTGAAGAATAAACTACTATCGAATGAATTTACTAAGCAATCCAAAAGACAAATATGAATTTACTGACTTCAACCAAAAGACAAAACAAAGACAAATACTAAGTTATTTTAGAACTGTTTAGCAGTATTGGCAGCAACCGAATGAATTTACTAAGCAATCCAAGTGAAATGGTTAATCTAAGTGAAATTACGAGTAAATCAAGTTAAATGAAAAATCTTAAACTTACCTCGTTGCATAGAGTATGAACCTCATTCTGCAACGATGCTACCATCTCACGTAGAGCCGCTACCTCACTACGTAAAGTAGATACCTCCTTATGCCATTCACCATTGTCATCGCGTAAAGTACTGACCTCCTCACGCAATGCATTGACCTCATCACGTAACTCCCCTAACTCATCCCGTGGAGGTGGAGAACATGGAGATAAATATCGTGGCATCTTTGCCGGTCGCCTATCATGAGGTGATGGTGGAGAAGAGGCTCGATGATGTGACAAAATAGTTGATGGCTCTCGTTGTAGAGGTGTATAGTGTGGTCGATCAGGTGATGGCTCTGGGTGAGGTGATGGCTCTCGAAGTGGAGGCTGCTCATCATCCGTGCCATCAAAAAAACGCTTACTAGCTTGCCACCAATCAGTGGCAAGCTCAGCCTCCGTGGGTGTCAGCCTCTGTAATGGAGTGTTGGCCTCCTAACAATATAAAAGCTCAAATAAAGTTAAACGTGTACTAGTAATAACTTGTTTATATATGGTAGTATTTGTGTTAACTTACATCATTTATTGTCGTATACCGTAGTAACTATTCCCAAATCAACAGCCGCCGTTTCCTCTTCCAGGAAATAGCCCTAGGAATATCATTTGAAGTTTTGAATGCATATGTCTGCATGTCGGGAAAAGCCTCAAATATCCAAATCTACAAACAATATAATACACAAACATTAGTAATTGTTAAAATAATTAATTATAATTTTGGAAACATTATATAGAAATTCTTACCTTAAAGGCCCAAATAAAACCTGACAAAGTGTATTTGGAACCATCCCCACGCAAACTTTTGCGGTCATCAAAGGCAGACGACAACTTATTCCAGGCATCTTTCCATAGATACGAACCCCACGGAAATAGGTTCCATGCATTTAGGTCATCTACCAATAATATTAGGTCCTTAGGAATAGGTTGTCTGCCCTCTCTGCCTAAAAAGCCGGCATGCAAAAGTACTAAAAGGCATACTCGGACAACATCAACGTCATCCATCCGAGTAAAACTATCTTTCTTATTAAATAATCTCGTCAAGTCGTCGTCGTGTAAATTCGGCTTCTCCATTGACAGCTCAAGAAAAACCCGGGATAACAATGATGGGCGGGGTAATATGACTAGTGTATCGACCTACATCATCGTGTCCGAAGCGTAGACCAATGATTAAGCAAAACTCCTCCCTCCCAAAACACGTATACGCCGGTGGAAAATGAAACCATATCTCTTCATTACCACGTTCTATACTCTCGGGTAGATCGCGTGTCATGGTCTGAAGCCACAAATGGGTCAACATAACATCTCCACCCGGATGTTGTACTTTCAGCCATGGCCCGAAGCAAGTATCCTCAAACAATTATCTTTGTACAAGTGAAAGCTTTGACGCAATTGTAGTGACTAGGCTTATTTTATTCCTTAAGGTCAATTGAGCCGAAAAAAAGTTCTACAAAAATAATAAACATACCAAGTTAGATATACCAAAAACTACACTGTGAAGATATATCAAAAACAATAATAAACATAAAGCGTAGTAGTTTATTCTTTCAAACTTAATTTTGCAACACTGTGAATTTCGTATTTGTCTTTGTTTTTTGGTTGAAGTAATGCAATTCATTCAAGTTTCAATTTGCAGAAGAAGAATAGTTTCTGAAACTTAAAATCGCAACATGAAAATGAAAATCGCAACACGAAAATAATTATCGCAACGCGAATTTAACTATCGCAACGAGATAATCGCAATGCGAAATGGCTATCGCAACGAGATAATTGCAACGCGAATTTTGTCGTTGCGATTTTCATTTCGCGTTGCGATTCTCGGTTTCAAATGGTCATTGTCTAAAATTGAAACTTGAATGAATTGCATTACTTCAACCAAAAGACAAAACAAAGACAAATACTAACTTCACAGGGTTAAAGACTAAACAGTAGCAGTATTGGCAGCAATCTATTATTGAAATTACCAGTAAACTTATCATTAATTTCAATATGAAAAACCTAATAATAATGCAAAAATTTTAAAATAAAAATAATTAAAAAAACTAACCCTCGGTGGTTGATTTGGTTGATTTTCCATTTCTGATCGTGAATGATTGTGAGGGTGGCTCTGAGAGATGGAGATAGACGGATTTCGCTGGAGATGGGGACGGATGTCGCCGTAGAGAGTGAGAGATGAAGATGAGACTGAGTTGTGATTTAGGGTTTTAGGTTAAGAGTTGCGATTACGGGTAAATATTCGTGTTTGGAATTTGAAAATAAAATACGCGTTGCGATACTACTTTGAAAATCATTGCGATTTTATATTATCGCAACGCGATAGTCAGAATCTCGTTGCGATAGTCAGAATCGCGTTGCGATAGTCAGAATCGCGTTGCGATCACGTGTTATCGCGTTGCGATTTACATATTCGCATTGCGATTTACATATTCGCATTGCGATTTACATATTCGCTTTGCGATTATGTAAAATCGCAACGCGAATTTCGAAAATCGCAATGCGATGGTCAAAATCGCGTTGCGAATCTGGAAACTGAATTGCGATAATGGAGATCGCGTTGCGATTTAGAGATCGCATTGCGATTTTGTTGGTCATTTTGGCAAATCGTAAAATAGTTGGTTAAAATCGTATATTATAAGGAATTTTCGATTACTGAAGTTATTTTCTCATAATAGAATGATAGTAAATGGACCACTATTCACATGCGAACTATAAAATAATATTTTTAAAAAATAAAGTTGGATCACCATTGATAACAACTTCAAAGCATAAACGTTTATATCGTATATACTAACAAATATTGTTACTCACATAAAAAAATGTAAAAAAAATCATGTTTTGTCATGCAGTGCTTTCACTCGACATGTTACGAGTATTAAAGATATATATATTTTTTCTTTCATTAAGATATTTTTCTCTAAAATTTTTATTCTAATAAAAATTTTACGAGACATATTATTTTCATATACATGTTATGAATATTTATTTAGGTTGATGTCTTAGTATAAGTGAAATTTTATGTATAAAATAAGATTTTGAAGTATTTTATTATCAAGTTTTTTATATTTATATTTATTAGAATTGTATATTAAATTTATTATGATTATAAATATAGAAATTGACTTTCTGTGTACTTCATATTGAAAAACAATACTAGTATATTTTTCTCTTTTATTCTTGTTTACTTTCTTTATTTTACATCACAACTAAATTAACAAAAACTACTAACCAGAACAGCTAGGGTTCTCATTGTTTTTCTCTCTCTCCGCTCGGCTGCTTCAACCAATTCGAAACTAGGGTTTAGCAGAGAGATTTTAAAACTACGATGACGACAGTCGTTCCCACCTCCGAAGAAGATCCCGTGCTCCCCGTGGTCCGATTCACGGCCGAACTCTCTTGGGCCGATGCCGGGCCGGAGGTGAGCTCAACTCTATCCTCCCAAAACACTTTGAAATCGGATTTTTCAGTTTTTTATTATATTTTTTCGTGTAATTATGGTGAAAAAGGTTGCGGAGCCGCAAGTGACAAGGCTTTGTATGGAAGCGCAACAGTGTATGGTGATGGAAAGATGGTTGGATTTGGCTTCTTTAATGCTTACTTCTGCTGAGATAGTCTTTTCTAAGGTCTCCGATAAAGGTATTATTTAAATAGAATTCGGAGATTTATGAATTGAGATAATTTCTTAGTTCATTCCATTTTTCGATTGAGATTTTGAAATATTAATTTAAGGTGTAATTAGTTAATTGGCAAAGGATTTAGGTACTGTTTTGTTGTTGCGTTTGATAAATACGTTTTTGACTATAAAAACAAAGAATGCTTTGAAGAATTTACAAATTAATGATGTGAAATTATTTGGAGAATGAATGGTTGATTTTTGTTTTAAAAGTGGAAAAATTAGTCTGAACTGGATTTGTGGTATAAGTCATTTGTTCCTCTTTAATAAATTAGTTAGGATTTTTCTTTTCTTTCTTTTTTCGGGTTACTTTTAGGAAAGCATGTGAAAAGAGAGTAGCAAAAGCAACCGTCGAAAATGGAGTCTTCTTACATGGTGATGTTTGTTCTGAGATTATAGATACTTTGGAAATTATGATTCTGTAACAGTTAGTATTTCTGCAACTTATTTTCTTGACAGAAGAGTTTAGATTTTGTTGTTCAATACAGCATTTAGACCCTGTGAATAGAATTTGTGTAATTAGTGTAGATAAGACAGATTGAATGTTCTTTAGAATTCCCTTGTTTTCTTTTTTAGAAATTTCTATTTGAGCTGCAATGGCAAATTGTAAGTGAATTGAGTTGATACTATTAACATTCTGTGAGGATACCCAGGACCGGACTTGTATGAATTCTACTATGCATTTTTTTGTTCAGTTATGATTTCTACAATGCTGTGATAGATAATTCATAAATTCGCATTGAAGTTCTAGTTTTGCAAGTGATAGATAATTCATAAATTCGCATTGAAGTTCTAGTTTTGCAAGTAAGTAATTTCTTTTATTATATTTATTCAGATCTTGAGTGTATCTTCACTGTCATCTGCAACCTTGTCTCAAAACTCGAAAATGCAAATGAAGAACTTGAGGGGGCAAAACTCATATCTACAAAAATCACTCAACAACCAACTGACAAGCCTGCAATGCGCTTAAAGATGTAATGTCCATTGATGTCCATATTTCTAGCTTATTGAAGTTTTAATGTCTTTCTCTCTCATGTTTCTTATTTTTTCTTTCCAGCTTGTTTAATCTCTATAATTTGTTGGAGGGCCCGAATAGCCGGTTCTTTGTGTACATGCAAGCCTTAAATTTGGCCTTGAATGGGACAGTCACTGATCATATTGTACCATCTTTCAAAAAGATTGATAGTTTCTTGAAGGAGTGGAATATTGGGGTGAAGGATCAAAGGAACCTCTTTCTTACCGTTGCAAATGTACTTAAAGAAAACAAAAGGTATATAACAACCCCAAAGCATACAGTTAGATGCCCTTACCTATATGCGATTATTCCTAATATTTTGGTTGCACTCTAACATATACTTCAAATCCAGCTCAGGAAAGGATTCTTTCAAATTCTTGGCCAAGTATTTGGCAACTTTCTCTGTTGAGGACTCGTATGTAATGACGGAAGCCAAGGAGGAAGCTGTGCGTGCCATTATAGAATTTGTGAAGGCAGCGGATATGTTTCAGGTATTTTAATCTTTCTAATGTTGCAGATCCTAGCTGATCTATATTTATATAAATGCACATATTTTCTTTTTTAACCTTTTTTTGCTCCCGCCAACAGCCCCCCTCCCCTCTCCCCACCACCTTTCCATTCTGGCTTTTATACTATTTCTCGGCAACCCCCTAAAGCTTTGGTTGTCTTGTTCCTACATTGCAGCTGAGCATTCGTATAAATTTTTGTTGCCCATAGATTAATTTTTGTTTCTTTTTTTCTTTTCTTTTGCAGTGTGATTTACTAGATATGCCTGCTGTTGGGCAATTGGAAAAAGATGGTAAATATGTGTTGGTCTATCAACTTCTGAAGATATTTTTGACTCAGCGATTGGATGCCTACCTGGAATTTCAGGCTACAAATTCTACCTTATTGAAAAGTTATGGTAATGCTTTGCCTTCCATTTTACCTATTGTACAGGCTTTTTTACGTGGGGCTAAAGTTCATCAGTAATTTGTTGAATTTCAATATTGCCGCTCTCCATGGTTCAGGTCTTGTTCATGAAGATTGTATAACAAAGATGAGGTTGATGTCATTGGTCGATCTGGGGTGTAATGAATCTGGACAAATTCCATATGCCCTCATCAAGGATACTCTTAGGGTAAAGTTGCTTAGCTTCCTGTTTATCACATTTGATTCATAATATAGGTTTTGTTGTCAGGGAAAAGATATTCACCAGTTATCGAGCCATTCATCTGTTTGAATGTTGGACTTTTCTTTGATTTGATTGAGCAGGGGAATGTGGCAAGCCTCATCAGCACCATTGAAGCAAACAAGGTTGTTGAAGAAGGCTCACAGGCGATGCAAGGGCTGGCAAATCGGTAGAGCATTTTTGTTATACCTATTCATTTATGTTTGTTTATCCCAACAGTATACATGAGATTTAAGTTATGGTTTTAGTTTAATAATGAAATGGAAATTTTGAGTGTGCATTTCTTGATTCTATCTTGTCAAAGAGTCTAGCTATATAAATAATTACAGGAAGCTTCAAGAATGATTAATTTGGATAACAGCAAGTAATGTGTTTTGGTATGTCAAAAAATGGTTCGAGGAGGTGGGATTATGTGTTCCACCAATGATTAAAATCAGAAGCAAATGACAGAAGCTTGATGATGACCTAATTTATCTTTTAAATCCTAATTTCAATTCCTTTGCCATCGTCGGCCGTCCCTAACGCCGTCAATCAACCGAACACCCAATGACGTATGACTGACCAATCAACCACGGCCAAAACCTCTTACTTTTACAACCGGCCGAACACCCAACGACGTTGAAAATCAATACTTTGTGATTCGTCGATTTTCATCGCTATTGTCGATTTTTGCTGCAATTAGAGATTGGATTAGGGGATTTTGGCCTTGGGTGTTACACGCTATTGGAATTTTGGCTGGTTAGTGACAACGACAATGGCAAAGTGATTAAAATAAGGGTTTTTAAAGTTTTTGGATTCTTTTATAATTTTAGGAAAAAAATGAGTTTTTTTAAAAATATTTTTAAGTTTTTTTTATAGAATAAAAATTTTAAAATTTTATAAAATCAACACATGTCATTTAACAGTAGAATTTAACGATCGTGACGATCCAAACACTTAAAAGTGTAACATTTGAAACGTTAAATATCTAAATTGACCAAAAAAATAATTTAGACACCTAAATAGTAAAAAATATAGTTTGGACACTTTTTTTTATATTAAGCCTATATTTTTTTTTTCTATCAAACTAATCTTAATTTAAAATAATTTAATAAATTCTTAAATTTTAAAAACATTATCAATTTAGTCCTTGTCACTGTTGTCGCAACCACCACCTTGACCATTGGAATCTACCATGGTGCTAAAGGTGACCTTCAGTGTTGGCCCTGCAGGTTAAAAAAGTACTCTCCAAATTTCCTTGAGTTTCTGTTCTTGAATTCTTATAATTTATATGTTGTTTTAAAATATTTTTATGTTTGTTTAACTTTATAAATTAAAATTTGATTAAGGATTTTACGAATAAAAGATACAATATCATTTATGATGAGGAGACCAAAACAATGACGATTAAGGTTGTATGTTGCGATCCTTTGAAGCACGGGGATAAGTTATGATGCAATGTGGCGGATCCATCAAGAGCACTGAGATCAAACGACCTCTGAAACCAGCTGCACCAAAACCGAACACTAACACCGAAACCAACACCGACACCAGCACCAATACCAACACCGTCACCAAAACCCACACCATCAGCAACACCGGCTCCAACACATATACCACACCAAAGCCTTGTCTTCCACCGCTAATTGCATATCCACCCATGGTATGTTGTTGCACGAAATATTATACAGGAGAAGAACGATCCCTTCATTCATCACTTGCATTAAGAAATAATAGTTACTAAATATATTGCTACTAGCATGCAAAAACATAGCTCTATAACATCATAAGATGCCAGGCAAACAAATAGCAGGTAAAGTGATCATCAAAACAAAAGTAAAAAAACGAGAAATTTGGCTGTAAAAACCAAGTAGAAATGTGTTGCTTTAGAGCCCATCAAGTGGACTCAGTGGTTAAAGGGAGTGTTGTTCTCCTATAAAATCTTGAGTTCAAGTAGTTACATCTACATGGTGTGTGCATTATCAATGATTAACCACATGTTATTAGCTCATAAACTCCATTTTAACAAGTAAAAATGCTTACCAGGGAAAGCAAATACATCGACCCATACAAGGCATAATTATCCAAGCACTTGCAACTCTTATCAATTGTTAATTCTCTGGGATACTTTGTTTCCTTATACAATATTTATTGTACAATCTCAACAGTCTTCAACCAATGTAATTGATTCCCTCTTATAAAAGCTCTAGACAAACATTTTTCTTAGAGTTTGAAAACAAATGTGTATACATAATATATATATATATATATATATATATCCAAAACATATACATATAATAATTAATAACATTTTTAAGTATCATGGGATTGTCGAAGTTGTTGCCGATGTTGTGTGGCTCAAGACTCTACTAATAGATATGGGAATTTCATGCTCTAGTTCTCCTGTTATTCGGAGCGACAATATAAGTGCCATAGCTATGAGCGTCAACCCTGTGTTTCATTCACGCTCGAAACATATTGAGTTGGATCTCCATTCCATTCGGGAAAAGGTTGCTGCTGGTGGTGTCAATATTAATTATGTTCCTTCCCGACATCAGTGTGCAGATGGTCTCACTCACCAAACCATTGTCGAGGGCTTACTTCTCCATGTTTCGTGACAGGCTGCATGTGTCTGGGGGTGCTGTTGAAACCGTGGAAAGCAGGGAGCATGTTAGCTATTAGATAATTTTAAAATATTGTTGGCTGTTGGCTAATAGATAATATCAAATGTTGTTAGACGATTTCAAATATTAGCTGGCGTAACCAACTAGGACTCTTCTAGTAGGTACCTGTAGAAGGATAAATAGAGGTTTCAATGGAATAAAAAAGCATTGCTTTTTCTCAGTTTACAAAGTCTAACATTTTGTAGCAACGACAACACTGAAGGTCCATCTTCAGTATCATGGTAGATTCTAGTGGCGGTAGTAATGACAATAATTAAATTGATAAAATATTTAAATATTGATGATTTGTTAAATTATTTTTTGAATTAAGACAAATTTAATATGATATATAAATTTTAAAAACTAAAATTATTATTATATCATGTCACACTACTGTTTCGTGAAGTGAAGGGTTAAATTTAATGATGAGTGACCAAAACAAAAATAAAACATAATGTTAAGTATGATTTTAAGAGAAAAAAAAATAAATGATTAAAATAGAAATATAAGAATATGACCAAACAAGTAATTTACCCTTATTTTAAAAAGAGAGGGTAATATGTCTATCTATATTAAAGGGTTTGTTTACTTAGAATGATTAAGTGTTAAATGATTCAAATACTGAATAATTCAGAGACTTCATAATGAATTAGTTCTGAATCTGACATTCTGTTTGATAATGACTCTGAATTATTTAGAATGTACTTCTGTGCTGAATTATTTCGTACTGTTTTATTAAATCAGTCGTATTAAATTATTTAAAAATACGAAATAAACGCGCTCACCTCCGAAGAAGATCCCGTGCTCCCTGTTGTCCGATTCACGGCCGAACTCTCTGGCTGATGCCGGTCCTGAGGTGAGCTCAATTTTAGCTTCCCTAAACCCTGATTTAAACTCGGACTTTTCAGTTTTTCATTTAAGATTTTTTTTTGTAGTTATGGTTAAAAGGTTGCTGAGCCGCAAGTGACGAGGCTTTGTATGGAAGCGCAACAGTGTATGGTGATGGGAAGATGGTTGGATTTGGCTTCTTTAATGCTTACGTCCGCTGAGATAGTCTTTTCCAAGGTCTCCGATAAAGGTATTATTTGAATAGTTTGTGAGATTTATGAATTGAGAAAATTATACTTTTCTTAGCTCATTACTTGCATCGATAGTGCTTTCGAAATCTTAAGTTAGAATTAGTTAATTGGAAAAGGAATTTTAGGAACTGCCCTGTTGTCGCGTGTGCTAACAATGCGTTTGGATATAAAAGCAATAAATACTTGGAAGAATATACAAATTAGTGATTGAACTTTTTTGGAGGATGATGGTGTTGATTTTAGTTTTACAATGGAAAATTACATTGGAGTTGGATTTACGGATTGATTCATTTTTCTCCTTTAATTGATTAGGATTCTTCTTTTTTTCCCTCTCTTTTATTTATTTTGGATTAGTTAGTATGTGAAAAGAGAGTAGCAACAGCAACAGTGGAAAATGGAGTCTTATTATGTTGTCATGTTTAGTTCCAAGATTATCAATATTTTGGAAATTATGATCTTGTAACTGTTAGTATTTCTGCAATTTATTTTCTTGACAAAATAGTTGAGATTCCCTTATTTTGGTTTTTAGAATTTTTGCACTTGAGTTGCAATGGTAAATTGGAAATGAGTTGAGATGATACTGTTTACATTCTGTGAGGTTACCCAGGACTAATATGATTTCTACAATGCTGCCATAGAAGATTAAAAAATTTGCATTGAAGTCCTGCTTTTCTAGTAACGAATTTATTTTATTATATTTCTTCAGATCTTGAGTGTATCTTCACTGTCATCTGCAATCTAATCTCGAAGCTCGAAAATCCAAGTGAAGAACTTGAGTTGGGAAAACTCATATCAACTAAATCACTCAACAACCAATTGATAAGCCTGCAATGCGATTAAAGATGTAACATCCAATGATGGTCCATAATTCTAGCTTATAGAATTTTCAATGTTTCTCTCTCTCATGTTTCTTATTTTTTCTTTCCAGTTTGTTTAATCTCTATAATTTGTTAGAGGGCCCAGATAGCCGGTTCTTTGTGTACATGCAAGCCTTAAATTTGGCATTGAATGGGAAAGTCCTGATCATATTGTACCATCTTTCAACAAGATTGATAGTTTCTTAAAGGAGTGGAATATTGGGGTCAAGGATCAAAGGAACCTCTTTCTTACTGTTGCAAATGTCCTGAAGGAAAACAGAAGGTATACAATAACCCAAAGACATACATTTAAGTGCTCTTAGCTATATGTGATTATGAGTTATATTTTTTTGGTTACACTCTTGCATATACTTCAAATCCAGCTCAGGAAAGGATTCTTTCAAATTCTTGACGAAGTATTTGGCAACTTTCTCTGGTGAGGATTCATATGTAATGAGTGAAGCCAAGGAGGAAGCTGTGCATGCTATCGTATTGTGAAGGCTCCAGACACGTTTCAGGTATCTTAATCTTACTAATGTTGCAGATCCTAGCTGATGTATATATATAAAAGTTCATGTATTTTTGTTTTAAGCTTATTTTATTGTAGTCATTTCTTTGCTTTCTCGAGGCTTGGACAGCCCCCCCCCTCAATTCTGGCTTTTACATTTTTTGGCATCCCCATAAAGCTTTTTAAATATTTGGATTGTCTTGTTCCTACATTGCAGCTGATTATATGTACAAGTGTTGGATATAGTTAATTATGCTACTTTTGGTTTTTTTCATGTTTTAATACATGAGTTAACAATAAAATAGCTTCACGGGGTAATTTTTAGCCACTCACATGGCATATTTTGAACAAAGAGAAGGAATATATATTGCTTATTATGGAGAGGTATTGTTTTTTACATGAGTTTTACTCATCTTTCTAAATTCAAGTTTAAATTTGAACTAATTTTTCTTTATGTTAGACAAACCATTTGAAAACTCAATGTAATAATTAAGCTTTTTCCTTGTTATTACCTACGTACCAAACGTGATATTAATGGTCTTTTTTTTTTTTGTAGTGTGATCTATTAGATATGCCTGCTGTTGCGCAATTGGAAAAGATGGATGCTAAAATATGCGTTGGTCTATCAGCTTCTGAAGATTTTTTTGACTCGGCGATTGGATGCCTACCTGGAATTTCAGGCTGCAAATTCTACCTTATTGAAAAGTTATGGTAATACATCGTCTTCCGTTTTAACTATTGTACCGGCTTTTACATGAGCTAAAGTTCCTTGGTAATTTGTTTAAATTCAATACTGCCACTCTCCATGGTTCAGGTCTTGTTCATGAAGATTGTATGACAAAGATGAGGTTGATGTCATTGGTTGATCTTGGGTGTAATGAAACTGGACAAATTCCATATGCCCTCATCAAGGAGAATCTTAGGGTATAGTTGCTTAGATTCCTGTTTATCACATTTGACGCATAATATGGGTTTTTTAATTGCTTTATTTCTTTTTGCAGATCAATGACGATGAGGTGGAATTGTGGGTTGTCAAGGCAATAACTGCTAAGTTAATCGAGTGTAAAATGGATCAGGTTGTGATTGTGAGGTAAGCCGTTAGCTCACTCTCTCACTCTCATATGATGCATGTGCAATTCAAGTTTATTTGATTTCATTCCTTTGTCCATTAAATTAATATGGGGGCTCCTTCTTCTAATTGAGAAAGAAATCGAACTCTTTGTTTAACATGCAGCCGCTGTACCGAGCGCCTTTTCGGACAGCAACAATGGCATTCCTTTAGATTGAAACTAGCAACATGGAGGGTAAGGAATTAAAGTACTTAATTTAAGATATTCACTAGTTATCTAGCCATTCATCTGTTTGAATGTTGGACTTTGGTTTGATTTGATTGAGCAGGTGAATGTTGCAAGCTTCATCAGCACCATTGAAGCAAACAAGGTTGTTGAAGAAGGCTCACAGGCGATGCAAGGGTTGGCAATTCGGTAGAGCATTTTTGTTATACCTATTCATTTATGTTTGTTTATCCCAACAGTATACATGAGATTTAAGTTATGGTTTTGGTTGGTTAATGAAATGGAAATTTTGACCGTGCATTTCTGGATTCAAGAAGTTACGATTCTTGTCCACGAAAAATAATTACAGCAAAGCTTCAATGTAGGTGTTTAATGTTACAATTGTTACCATTTGAAGTGTTTGATTCGTGATGATTGTTAAAAGATTTCATTAAAAATCAGTTGATTAATTTGTATTTGACATGTGACTTAATTTAAAAAAAATAAAAACTCATAATTTTTTAATAAAAAAAATCTATTTTTTCAGAAAATATCACAAAATTCATAAAAGCTCCATACAGTTCTACGCACCGTCGAGCCACACATCCGCCGGCCACCATCCATACTTTCGTGGATTGCAAATTGCAATCTGCAAATTACGGTGAACTTTGTGAAGAGCTGCTCTTTAGGTTATAAAATCTAATGGGATATAAAAATTATGATGAATGAAATGCTTGTTTAGTTTTCTTTGCCGCCGTTCTCTTCTTTTATTGTTCTTGTACTGTTTCTTCTTTCTGCTATTGCTTTCTTATTTCGTTTAGTTTTCTGTTTTAATCTGTTATAGGATATTGGGATTTAAGGTTTAAATTTAGGGATTTGGGGCAATGACGAGATATCTGACGATAGAGATCCGACAATGAGTGGGTAGACGGCTGACGACAGCTTCGTCGCAGGCCAGCCAATGGGAGATTGATGCTTTGGGATTAAGGATTTTAGTATATTTTTTTAAGATTTTAGATAAATTGTAGAGTTATTTTAAATAATAATAATAATTTAATTTTTAAATAATAATTCCATACTTTCGTGGATTGCAAATTGCAATCTGCAAATTACGGTGAACTTTGTGAAGAGCTGCTCTTTAGGTTATAAAATCTAATGGGATATAAAAATTATGATGAATGAAATGCTTGGTTAGTTTTCTTTGCCGCCGTTCTCTCTTTTATTGTTCTTGTACTGTTTCTTCTTTCTGCTATTGCTTTCTTATTTCGTTTAGTTTTCTGTTTAATCTGTTATAGGATATTGGGATTTAAGGTTTAAATTTAGGGATTTGGGGCAATGACGAGATATCTGACGATAGAGATCCGACAATGAGTGGGTAGACGGCTGACGACAGCTTCGTCGCAGGCCAGCCAATGGGAGATTGATGCTTTGGGATTAAGGATTTTAGTATATTTTTTTAAGATTTTAGATAAATTGTAGAGTTATTTTAAATAATAATAATAATTTTAATTTTTAAAATAATAATACTAATTTTAAATTTTAAAATAATGTCTGATACATCGACCAAGAAAAAAATGCATAGTTTTATTTTTGTATTAAGTCAAATATTTTTAAACTGGAAACACTTTTGAACAAAAGAAAAAAATGGAAACACTCTAGTCTGTAGGGAAGGGAGGTTGAAATTTCAATCGTTTGTATTGCAAATAATGAATCAGAAACTCAGATTTGTATAGAAAAGGTCCATCAAAATGTGAGGTGAAGGTGGTGATGGAACCCCTAGACTTTTATCACATTCAAATGTTAGATATGAACAAAAACCAAATCAAATAAATAACATGAGGTCCCTTCTTCTCTAACTTTTTTTTTTCATTTAATTTAATTTTATATCTCTAATAATTTAAATAGTAATCAAATCAAGTCTTTCTTTAGTAACTTTTAGGTTGTACAGAATGTTGGCATATTATTTTTATGCATACTAGCTACTTGTAAAGCTCAAATCTTAACCCCATGCCCGGTTTTTGTACCGGAAGGTCGGAGTTCAAGCAATGAACATGTTCTCAGCTTCAGAAGAGTTGATTACTTTCTAAATACATATAAAGTTTCTATCCAAATCAAGTGGTCCTGTGATTTGTTTCTTGGAATTGTAGGAAACTACTCTTACTTTAACATGTATGCTGCAGATATTTGACATTCTTGTACTTGGATATTGTTTACCATTTTGGAACTATACTTTGGTGCTTGGACCTTGTAGTTGCCTCCTTACCAGTGCCGTGTAGATTCCATTCTCCCGGAGAAGATCTTCATGGGTTCCCCTTTCAGCTATCTCTCCCTCAGATATTACGGCTACGGTGTCTGCACTTTGGACTGTTGATAGTCTGTGTGCTATGACCAGAACAGTCCTTCCCCTCATTAATGAATCCATGGCATCCTATCCACAGAAAAAAAAAGATTGTTAGGATTTTATTCGGATAGAGAGCAGGATCGAATAGACAGATAAATCCAGCAACTTCCGTCTCACCTGGACAAGGTATTCACTTTCGGCATCCAGAGCACTCGTGGCTTCATCCAATAGCAAAACTTTCGGATTCATCAATAGTGCTCTCGCAATGGCAATTCTTTGCTTCTGGCCTCCCGAGAGCCTCAAACCACGTTCTCCGACCATTGTTTGATACTTCTCCGGAAATTTGTCTATGAAGTCATGAGCATTAGCCATTTTCTGCACCATTGTAGTTTATCAGATTACACGTATAAAAACAATGAAATCCGCGAAGACGGCTTACAGATATCAATCAAAGAGGAAGAAGTTAGAACATGATCAAGACTCACAGCTACAGATTCTATTTCTGAACTGCTCGCTTTTCCACAGAACCCATAGGCAATGTTCTCCTCTATAGAACAATTGAAAAGAACAGGCTCCTGGCTAACTATACTTACCTGCATTCCATAAGGCCAGAAGAGTCAGGGTGTTCAAGAAATCTCAGGACATCGAAATAATCAAGTTTTTCTTTTTAAAGCCATAGATAATGTGATTGAGCACCAGAATGGGAGATAAAAATGTTAAAAGCATTTATATGAAGAATTCATGCAATTATTGTATCTGCAACATGAATCCAAAAGGGTGAAATGACAACATGGTAGTCTGTTCATGAAAGCGATGTAGATATTGAAAGATGTCAGAAACACAGATTCCTACCTGTTTGTGAAGATATTCATGTGATATTTCCACTAAAGGAACCCCATTTAACAAAATCTCTCCCTTCAAAGGATCGTAAAATCTCTCGATTAAGTTTGCAATTGTGGTCTGCAACAGATAAGAAATTTAGGACATCAACTGTTGAAATACTCCAACAGAGAAAAATGGAAAAACAGTAAGGGGAAAAGGGATGATAATGTTACTTTTCCACCACCACTTGGTCCAACAAGTGCAACTTTGGAACCAGGCTTTAGTTTCAATGATATTCCCTGAAACTCAGAGTGTCAACCGATTCAAATCATGAAGTACAAAAATCGATAAATCATAATTGAAGAAGTTGACTTGAGCAATGCCAGTCTATGTACTTCCATTTGGCCCTTGTTTTACCCTGATCTTCAATTTTATCATGCTGCAAATCCTAAAAGAGCGGGCCAACTGAACCAAATCCAGAGCCATGGTATAACAAGGAAAATCATTACCTTTAGTATCATATGACTTGGTCGAGAAGGATATGCAAACCAGACATCTTTCAACTCTACATCTCCATCAGGATTTCTGTCATCGACAATATAACATCATGAACCATAAGCAATCAAAGTCTACACAAAAATGGTAATATGAGGTAAGTGATTCTTGATTTTCATTTTTATGAGAATTGTCATAAAACTTCGACTTTTTCAAGTATACTGTAATATAACTTACCCTTCTGGGCGTTTCTCTCCAGATTTCGGCATGCTTGACACCCGATCTAGGAGCTGGAAAACTCTCCTACTTGCCCCTGCAGCTTTCATGGCAGTTGAATACAATCCAGATAAAGAGGAAACTGCGGATCCAACTGCAGGTGGAGAGAGATACTACATGAAAATTTGAGTGGAAAAATCCTGCCAATGAAGGCAATCCATTTATAAACTACCGGATCAGTTAAGCTTTGAATGTTGTTTAGAATATATCAGCAATAATGAGATGAAATGCTTTAACCATCATAAATGACCAGAAACTGAGCAAAACTTGAACATTGGGGAAGTACCTGTGAGGCTATAAAGGATGAAGGATGTGAGAGAACCCACAGTCATAGATCCTATTATTGTCAAGTAGGCACCGTAGGTCACGACGACCATAACCAGAACATGTGAATGCAGCATTTACTCCTCCAAAGAATAGACCGACTACTTTCTGTTGAATAGAGCAGTAGAAATTATGCAACGTTTAGCTTCCGACCATGTGTGTGTGACAGGAATATATATAAGAGTGAGAGAGAGCAAGTGTTAGCATCCTCAAACTCACAGCTTGTTTTAGTCCAAGCTTCAGTGTCTCGTCAACTTTTTCAGAGTAGTTTGATATCGCAAAACCTTCTTGAGCAAATGACCTAACTGTCCGAATGGCTCCAAAAGATTCCTAAATATTAAAGTAACTCATGAAGGGATAGACTATCAAATAAACGATAATGATATTACCAAATATAGAGGAAACCAGATATATTTGATACAGACCTCAGCAATTGATGCTGCTACAGCAGCTGCGGCTTGTGTTGAGTGGGAGAGTTCCTTCAGGTAGCGTCCAAATTGTCGTATAGCAACGGAAATAACAGGTACTACAGCCAAGGATAGTACTAAGAGAAACAAAAAGCTACTATGAGTGTGCTAAGCTCATTTGATAAGAGGGTATTGAACAACAACAAAAAAATCACATACAAGTTAATTTCCAAGATGACGAAAACATGAAGAAAACACCAATACAAGCTGTCGTTAGATTACGGAGTGCCTCAGAGAGATTGGTTGTTGCTGCATTTTTTATATAACCTGGGTGTCCTCAGATAGCCTGCTGAGGAGTTCCCCTGTTCGAGTAACATCAAAGAAGGCTATTTCCTGTCGAACAATTTTAGAATCAATATTTCTGAAAATTGAATTTCGAGAGAAGGCTGATATGAGCTATGAGCAGAATAACAGTCAAATCATTGGCTGCATGAACCATGAATTTTAAAATCCGGTGCAGTAATCATTATAACTTGGGATAGTGTATAACTAGTTGCTGTCTAATTGGCTTGACCTGCTGAATAAGATGACTGAATAAGTCTCTCCTAAGGCGAGCTACAACCCTTTCGCTGGCAGAATTAAAGAGCCATGACCGAAGTGTTGTGCACAAAGACCTAAACAGATGAGAGAAAAAGAACTTTAGTGTCAAACTTTTGAAGCTAAAAGAGCAATTACATAGATTTTAACTTTGATGCAAGAATAAGGACACAAGAGGTTAAGGAAATATAGATATGGAAATTCCTAAAACAGAACATATCTTCAACTAAATTACATCATCATAAACTCATTCTTTACTTGAGACTATTTTGAGGTTCAGTATATGTTTGGCATACACCAAAAAGTATTTTGTAAATCTTAAAAGGAAAAAAAATTAAGTTTCAAATTCTGAATTGGTGAAACATTTGACATGTGGGCAGAAGTATCATCAAGCATGATGTAATATATTACAGCCCTCTAGAAGTATTTGGTATCTAATTTCTTACTAGGTCATCACACATTCTTGATATGTAAAAACTAGTTAAGATTGTAGTAGGAACTTCGCTATAAGATCAACATTTGCAATATAGCAAGCGAAAAAGTATGAAGACAAGGTAAGATAATTTGATATTGTTTTTAAGATAACCTATCGCTATACCCCGACTTGTTTTTTCTTGCAGCATTTCAACAGACAAGTTTGTATTATGGAAACATCAGAAATCTCAAAAAAAATGCATGGATAAGGGAACAGTCTTGATTTATCTCTAGCGGTAAAGGAAGGAGCATGTGCAATTCTATAAGAAAAAGATTTGTTCTTTCCAAATTACGTAAAACTAGATAAACACATCTAATCATTACCAGGTCTAAATATATCACAAATCAATGAATGTCCAATTATTAATAAATATATAACTAGAAATAAAAGGAAATTATTAGAACACTAGAACCTGAAAATCAAAAAAGGAAAAGGAATACCCTACTACAACGATCACCACAATGTAAATTACAGTGTTCTTGACAGCCTGCAGGGCATCTGATTGCTGTTCTGGTGTCCTTATATCTTTTGAAACAATGTCTATGATCATTCCACCATATTTAGGCTGCAATATAAGCATTTTAACATTATGCAAAAATGAGGAAACGAATGAGTAACGGCAGGATTGAAACTTATTTCAAAGTTAAATTCTGCTCTAGATTTCTGAAATTGTCTCATATGAACATTTCCAGTTGAGCTTCCGGGAAAATACAGTTTGAAGTAAAAGAATTCCTTTTTCAGGCAATTTATGCTTTCATAATATTTGGCAGAAAGGAAAAAAAAAAGAGAATGTCTGACAGAACAACTCATAATCTTGCACTACATTACATTTCTTTCACTTTTCAGAAGGCAATGCAATATACTTGTGTAAAAAACGGACACTGAACCTCTAAGACATTCTCTGTAAAATAGGTTACCATTAAACAAAATTCCTACTTCCTATTGGATTTCATAGGTGAAAAGCTAGGAGAAATTAGGGCAGCTAGTGGTTCTAAGGGGGAAATAGTTAAGTTTACATACATCATGATGAGTTTTGCATTTTGTAGTTTTAGTTCAAATTTGGGTTTATTTCTACAGCAGAAGTAGAGGTACTCCGAGTGATGGAAATACAAATTCAAGGAAACATAAATAAAACGCTCAACTATAAACAAAATGAACCAGAAAATGAATTTTTTAAGCACAAATAGTCAACGATGAGCCAATCCTACTCCTAAAATGTGTCTTTTGGTTAACAGCAATGAGTTTTTACTCATTTTTCATCTCAAATAATTATTGATTATGATCACAGTAGAATATAAAGAACTGAGTTTGAAGAACAAAAAAAGAAGAATTGGGACATAAAGAGACTAAAGTTTGATGTAAGAAACAACATACAATCAAGAGACTTGTGACGGATCCAATCAATAATGCAATGGTGGCAATGGTTATCGTCCCAGCTTCTGGCTTTGCCTGAAAATTAAGAGGGGGGGGGGGATTGTCGCTTAGGTGGTCTTAGAACACCATGCTCAGAAATGATGAGAAACAAATTCATCACTAACCAGTGCAAATACTCTGAAAAATCCAACATTGGCTGCCTGAAAAGGTCAAAATAAAAATAGTCTTTAGTTCCCAACAAAATAAGCTAATTAGGAAATAAAAAAGTAGGAAAAATAGCTTCAACTATCACCTCCACTGCATTGCCATGCTCAAGGTCTGACAGAGGACTGTCAGCTGGCTGTTGGCCATTTGTTTGCTTATTATCTGCCTGGACAAAATAAAGTGAATTCTTTCCATTTAACCAGTGTTACTTTTTCTACCAAAATGAAAAAGCCTTCTAAATAATGTGACTTGCTTATATTAAATTTCAAAATAAAAAAAATAATAATAGTACTCTTCTAATATTATTTTAGCAAATTTTTTCCTTTCAAGCACCCCACCCCCCAAATAATAAAAAAAGCACAGATTACAACTTATTTTAGGTATTTTTTAGCTTCCGTGAAATAATCTCAATTCCAATTTTTCTTACTTTAGCTATGCTTTTTCTTTTCCACTTAATGCTTCAAATTTGTAAATTGTAACTAAAATGAAATAGTATGATTACAAAAACCAATCTTCTAAATTCTGTCAAAATTTCTAATAAAAATCTAAGAGGATTTTCAATCTGAAAGAAAAAGGAACCAAATAGTCACTAATTTAAGCCTAAACGAACTAAAGAGGTTGATGTCATACACCACTAGAGAGAGAGAGAGAGAGAGAGAACACAATCAAAGTCAGACTCAAAAGGTTATGCTAATAAGTGTGAGACATCATTATATATTTGAAGCTATATGTTTTCATATTCATATCTGAATACCAATAGTTCCCAACAAATGAAAAAAAAAATCTGGTAACATAGCTGAAAAACCTACTAGATATGTAGAGAAAACGATAAAATATTTCAAGAACAACCCTTTCCAGGTTGCAGTCTAACACTGCAATACACAAAATTCAGGTGTTTCAACATATCCTCCCCCCCCCCCCCAAAAAAAATTATTTCAGAAACCAACTGATTAAAAGAATGCATAATTGTGAACAAGACTGATCAATAAACGAACCCAGAAAATCAAATCAAATTATAAAAAAAGAAAGAAAAGAAAGATGAGACAAGAGAAAAAACGAACCTCCTTGTCCAAAAGCGGCACTCTTTCACTTCCAGAATTAGAAATGGGCTTTGAAGTCTCATCTAAATTCCGTTCCTTCCCCATGAAAACAATCACCACAGTAAAAACTGATTAAACCCCAAAGCGGAAATTGGAAAACTGGAGTTCCTTTGTGTATTTGTGAAGTCAATGCTTGAAGATTAGTTATCCCTAGACTTTCTTATAGGAAGTAATCACAGACACAATTTTTTTTATTGGATGGTATTAAGTTCCAGGTTTTCTTCCACACCAAGCATTGTATTTTATTGTTATTTACAGACTTATTGATAATTGTCAACTTTCTATCGCGCGACGTACATACTTTTAAATTATTTATGAATTTAGAATAATTTTGTGGGTTAAGTTAAAAGGAACATGGTAAAATAATTTGATTAAATTACCTATTTATTATCTTAATTATTTTTATTTTTTTATTTTAATTATTTATTATAAAAAATATATCTAATTTTATGTTTTATTTTTATCTTGGTCACTATTCATTAACAGATGATAATATGTCACTGTATAATACTCCAATCGTCTCATAATTTGTGTCTCATGTTGAATATGCACATAGTTTTAGGAGATATATTTGACAAAGAAAAATGACAAAATTATCCATAAAATAATTGATAGATTTAATAGATTTATTTTGATAGGTGTAAAAGATTGTAACATACAAGGATAAACAAGGAAATATAAGTATTGTTGTTTGTTGACTTTTCTAATAGGACATTCTGAATGAGACAATTCTAAAAATCAAAAGAGCTACAATTAGTGAGATGAAGAGTAACAATTTTAATTTTAAAACTTATGTTATTCCATGTAGTTATTTTCATTGAATTTTGATAGAAGCTTAATGGTCACTAATCAAAATAGAAATGGAATAGGTTTAATATAAAAACAAGTACTCAAACTATACCTCAAGTTAATTTTCAATTATTTATGAATTTAGAATAATTTTGTGGGCTGAGTTTAGGGATGGGCATGGGTCGAACCCGACCTACCCCGAGAACAAGGAATCTTCCACCCGAGATCCGACCCGATCGAAACAATATTTCACTGACCCGAACTTGACCCGACCCGAAATAATAATAAAAACATTATTTTTATTCAATAAAAATAGTTACTTAATTGAAAAAATAAAATATAGAGGGGTATAATTGTAATTATTCCTAAATATATAAGGTAAAAATTATTTTTTTCGGGTAGGGTCGGGTCATGTATCTTTCACCCTAAACCTGAACCCAACCCGACTTGAACATCATATTAAAAACTGACCCGACCCAAACCTGATTTTTTTTTAAAAAAAACCCGACCCGATCAGGTCAGGTTCGGATCTCATGCCCATCCCTAGCTAAGTTAGAGGAAAATGATAAAATAATTTGATTAAATTGCCTTTTATTATTTTATTATTCTAATTTTTTATATTTTTATTTTAATTATTCTTTTATATGATTATATTATATTTTATGTTTTATCTTTATCTTGATCAGGTCGGTTGGGTTTTGGTTGAGAGTGTTTTCAAGAGGGTTTTTTTGGGTAAGATTATATAAAATGATTTTTTTAAGGATTTAGGGATATTTATAAGGGGATCATCTTGTAATTATAAGACTTTTAAATTATTTTTGCAGTCTCTTTTATTTTGATGTATAATTCATTTTGGTCAATTGTTGTAAATTTTCCATTGAATTTTGAATTAATTCAATTCAATCCCTGTTATATTTTTATATTTTTACAATTTGACCCCCTAACTTTTATTTTTCTCCTTATAGCTTCCAAATAACTTCAATTTGACCTTTAATTTCAAATGTTTTTAAATTTAATCCTTCTTTAATATTTATTTTAATTTATTATTTATTTATTTTTCATTTTCGTTTTATCCTATTTTATTATTTAATATCAATTTGGTGTTTTAGGACAATTTTCATTGGTCAAAGGTAGATAATTTAGTTAGAACTTTTAAATTTCAATTTAGCTTTTATTTTAGTAATTAAGACAACCGAGAAATTGAATTGGTACCGAAAGGGCACTACAGGGGTGCTAATCTTTCCCTGGCTGTAATCGATTCCCGAATCCAATAAATTTCTGGTAAAATGCAGATCAGATAAGTGTAAGTTATGGTATCCGATCGACCAAATTAAAATGATCGATGGTGGCTCCAACACATCACAATTAAGTCAAAACCCGATTTTGGGTCCATCCGATGGACGGTTACGACAGATTGGCAACTCCGCTGGGGATTGGTAAATGAGTCAAGCCAAAATTAATTTCCGGTTGTTTTCTTAAGCGAAAATTGTAAGTATAAATTATAATTTATCCTTTCAGCCTTTATTATTTACCTTTGATTATTATTATTTTGAATAAATAGTTGTACTGATGTTTTTTCAATGATTTCAGTTTTTTTCAAAATTCAACCTCAGACTCTATTCCGAGCTCCAAACCTTTTTTAAGTGGAGGTGAAAGTGACGCCTTCATGAGAATTTATTCTCCGTATAGGCCTAGCAAGTAACCTTCGGGATTCATATATCTTATGTCTTCGTGTGAATTTTATCTCCATACAGACATAAGGGAATGCATCCTATCGAGTTTAACTCGGTCCACATGAGCTTGTAATGGGCTTAAGACTAAGACTCTAGCAGGCCCAAGGGGGCACCGGCAAGGATAACTATGGTACCTTTTTTAGAATCAAACTATGACGTTGCAAGGAATTAGAGTCCACCCCAAAAACCCATTTCAAAACCTAGGATATTTGATTTATTTCCTGCTTTATTTTATGTTCAAAGCATGCGAATTAGAAATTTATGTGGTTAGGATTTGTTTAAGAAAATAACATGCGAGATAGAGATTACGCCTGGGTAGGAATAAAAGCACGGGGGTAAATATCATATAGGGTAGGAATTTTATTTTTATTTTTGTCTTACAAACTTGTTTCATTTCATTTTCTTCATTTTATTCTTATGATTTGCATCATTTAAAGGGGTATTGATCCGCAAAAAGTGTTCGTTAAAACTTAAAAAGTATGCATTAATGGACAAAGGGGTTATAATGCAAGAGGTTAAAATTGCAAAAGTTCGACTATGGTCAGAAAAGACTCAGAAGGAAAAGGGGGACATTCTGCATGACAACTATGTGTAAACCTGGCTGGTTATGCTTATGTCAGCCTTAAACAGAATGATACACATGAAGTGCGAAATATTTGGGATAGTTGGAAAATTGACAGAAAACAGAAGTTTTGTCAGCGATACGGTGATATTGAACACCTTCTCTATGTCAAGGTAGATGAACCTTTAATCTCAGCTTTGGTTCAATTTTAGAATCCAGGGTACAACTGTTTTACTTTCAACCAAGAAGACATGGTTCCTACAATTGATGAGTATACCACATTGTTACACTGCGAAGAAATCAGAATGGACTGAGTCTTCATCAAATATATCAAGAGTCAGTCTTTCAAGAATGGGTTGGCAAAAGTTACAGGGGTTAATGAAAATGGGTAACAGAACGAATTCAACAAAATAAAAAAGGGAGAAGGAATTACTTCGACTCACATCAAGTAGTTAATGAAGAATCACCCTGATGAGTGGAAGGCGATTGATCTTTTTGCACTGAGTATCTATGGCCTGGTTATTTTACCTAAAAGTTTGGGATATATTGAGGCAACCGTGGGGGAACTATTTGAACAACTTCCCAAGAGAGTAAATCATGTTCCAACAATTCTATTTGAGACATTCCGTTCACTAAGTCATTGCAGAAAGACTGGCGAATGACGTTTTATAAGGTGCACACCACTACATCAGGTTTTGATCCATTGACATTTTCGGAAAACAGACGGGATTTTCTACCACCGATTCAGTACCTTACTCTCATTTGGAGGAATTCCTACAAAAAAATGACGAGAAGGTATTCCAAATGATAAATGGGTAAAAGTATTCACGCACCTCCAGGACAAGGACATCGTATGGAGAGCCCCTTGGTTGACTCATAGCAACATTCTTTATCGGTGTGGAGACTCAGGAATAGTAATGTTACTTGGGTTATGGGGAGGTGTTGGTTATTCTCTACTTTTAGTGCTTCGGCAATTTAGGGCACGTCAGTTTGTTCTAGTCACACATGTGATATATGGATCTGAGTTTGCATACCATGAGGACAACTACAAGAAGAATGTTAAAGAGGTAGCTGAGTCATGGAAGAAGATATTCCATACAGAGGTTGTGGTTACGAAAGATATACTTACTCCAGATTATAGCCAGTCCCCTCTGAATTGGAGATAGCAAGAAAAGAATTTGAAGCTAAAAAAGAAGAACTGAAACAAATATTGAGAGAGTTAGAAGATGAAAAATTCCAATGGAAGATGGATGCTGATGCTCAAAAGAACCGAGCGGACATGTTAGAAAATGGACAGAAGAAAGTATGCTTTGAGTTGGAAGATTTGAGAAAAGGGTATCAAAAGCAAGTTCAGAACATTTCGAGTTTAAAAAGGTCTTTTGAGTACTGGAAATGTGAAGCTAGCAGCTTGAAAAGGAAGTTTGAGAGACAAGATGAAAGAGAGACATTGAAAGAGTAGTTAAAGACTTCTCAAATACGTTTGTTAGAAAGTCAACACCAGAACAAGCGATTGAAGACCAATGTAACTAATTTGGAGATCTCTCTCCAAAAACAACAAGAATAGGATGATAAAACTATAGCTGAGTTGGAGGCCATTGTGGATAAATTCAAGAAGCATGTAAATGAACTCCAAATCGTTATTTTTTATGGAGGACTCCAATGGTGTTTTCGTTGGGAACAGGCTCAGTAAAGGGTGAAGGCTAGAGATGCAGTTATTCAAGACTTCTTAGAGCAGGTACAGAAAGTGGCATGCCACTTGCATGGTTTGGTGAGAGAAGTCGGGGTGGTTCGACAATGTATTTAGCCAGTAACAGAAGAAGCAAGAAGACTTGTCAACCAATTAAAAGTTGTTTAGAGTCTAGAGGACCTAGCTAGAATGTACATTTGAATTGTTTTTGGTCTCTTAGAAGTAACACTTTTGTCCCAATAAAGACTATTTATAATAATAGACAAGTTTTGGATCAATGCCTCAAAAAAATTTCTTTGCATTTTTCATTTCTTTACATTCAAATTAACTAATGGAAAATGTCTCATCGAAAAAAGGAACAAACAATTGACAACCTCATCAAGCACTGAACACACCTCATCCTCACAATACCCGTTCAAAGAAGAAGAAGATTAAAGCTAAAATTGCTCAGCTTGAGGAAAATATGCTAAAACTGCAAAAAGAACTTGAGAAGAAAATGAGTTAAAATAATCAAAATACCTTGGATTCTATTACCAGGAACCAAGAGTCATTGGTTGATCAGATCGTTGCAAAGTTGTTTGGTCTAAATCAAATGAGTGCCCCTAGGGCAGGGGCATCTGACCTACCCCGCAACTAGTTATCTTACCTGGAACCCTACCAGGACTTCAAGGGGACTCATATGTTGCAAAAGAACAAGCTTTATCTTCTGCAAAGACACAAGTTTCGTCTACGACAAAAGCACAAGCTTCTGTAACTAACCCTCAAAATAATCCGGACAATAATCATATTTTAGATTTTGATGAAGAGGAAAAAAAGAAGATTGAGGAGAAAATTAAGTTGTTGGAAGATAAAATGAAGACAATTAAGGGAAAATAATTATTACGAAGTTGATGCTCTGGAACTAAGTTTGTTCCCAGATTTAATTCTTCCTCCTAAGTTTAAAGTCCCATATTTTGAGAAATACAATGGGAACAGTTGCCCTTCAGCTCACATTACATGTTCTATCAAAAGATGATAGGATATGTGGGAAATGATCAGCTCCTAATTCACTACTTCCAGGAGAGTCTGTCAGATTTAGCCATTCGGTGGTACAATCAACTGAACCGTTCACACATGAGAACACAGAAAGATCTTGCCAAGTCTTTATTAGAATAATACAAGCATGTAAAAGACATGAGGCCAGATCGTGTCATGCTGTAAAATATGGAGAAGAATAATAATGAAAGCTTCAGATAGTATGCATAACGATTGAGGGACTTAGTTGTTCAGGTTCATCATCCGTTGGATGAAAAAGAGACAATAAAACTCTTCGTACATACTTTAGAGGCTCCTTTATTCGGGCATCTGGTTACAATTACATTTGAGAATTTCTCTGATTTGGTTATGTCCAGAGAGATGATTGAGATGGCTATTAAACAATGAAAGATAGAAGGAGGTAAGTTAAGCAGAATACCTCCCATGAAGAAGAAAGAATTTTATTTCAACAACTCAAAAATATCTAACGTTGCGCAGAACCCTCTGCCTAACCACTAAGAAAGTAGGGTTAATGCAATCATCGAGGAGAGAGCCAAGATGGTCAAGACAAGTGTTTCAGAAGTGAGGTCTCCTCTTGCTTGGGTATGGAGACAAATGGTAAAGACATGATTTCTTGCGTCACAGTCTAGTACATCAGAATACGAAGGTGGTAACCATTACTATTATAACACTACAATAAATTTGTCAATTTATGACGAAATTTCTATATGACATTGCATATAACGTCACAAAATATACTATAATGTGACTTTTTTTCTTTTCGTCTTATTTATTGATTAATGGTATACTTTTTATGACAATTTCAAAAATGGTCATTGATTTTCATCACTATATGCTTGGTGCCAAAATCTTCCCACCAATATTTTTAGTGGAAACCTTTTAATGACATTTAGATAAAACAATGACATTGTAAAATCGTCTCCAATGAAAAAAAGGTATTAGTGACAATTTATTATAATGCGATTCGATTTCAATTAGCGAACACATCAAATAAGTTTTATTATTCGTGACAATTTAATTTGTCATATTTTATAGACTTAAAATGACGTTTTATTATAGTCACAAAAAATAGTTTTAGCATGATGAAATCAATATTTGTCACTTATTGCTATCTCTATTTTTATATGATGATTTTAAAAGACATCATGAAGTTACTCACTTAATGTTAAAAAATAAGATAATCTAAAAACATTATTAAACAATGCAATTTACAGAGATTTTTTTTGTTTTTAATTTTATTGATATTATTCTGTATTGGATTATCTCACATTCAAATATTTCTTTACAGAAAAACTTAAAATAATAAATTGTAAAAAAGAAATAACCAGATGATTTTTTATATATTATTATACTTCTATTATTTCCATGATGTTACATCAAAGTGTTCGGGGAAAATTTGATATTTATATTTTATCATAGAAATACCCATAAAGCTCCAATATATTTAGATACATATAACAACAACAATCTTAAAATATAAAATATTATTCTTGCAATAAAAATAAAACAAAAGAAAAAATTGTGTGTTACTTTTAAGCTTACTCGTAATGGCACAATCAAACATAATATTTCGTATTCTACATATTTTATTAAATAATTTAATAAATTTAATAAGCTCAAAATACATTTTATACACTAAAAATAGATAAAGCTATCCTACAATGACTCTTAAAAACATTAAATCAAAATTGACCCTTCAAAGTATGTTTTACCGTTGTATCGACTTTCCAACAATCTTATATAACCAATTATATTAACTAGGTCACAAAAAAATATTGTTACATATTACAACAACTTAAAAGTAGCTTGATCATGACAAGACCAATGAAGTATTTCATGAACATAAGTCGTATTTATGCTCGTATAGAAAAAGTCAAATATTTATGTCAAATTATTTTTAAAAATTAAAAACAATATTTTTTATTATTTTAAATTTATTAATTTTTAATAATTATTTTGTTTTTTACAATTTTATTTTTTTATTAAAATATTATAGTGACATACCTACGTTTAAAATTGGAAACAAATTTTCATCTTCCTATAAAAATTCCCTCCAAGCAAAATTCCACATTCCTTATTCATAGCAAGAAATTCTACCTTTTCATAATAAATTATTTATTTCCTTAGTTAAGACTTTCCATTACATAAAGTAATCTGCATATTTGATTTGATTTAGGTTTAATAAGATTATCAAGTAATTGAAATAAAAATATTATTCTCTTTATTTTACTTTTGAGTGATCTTGTTTTAGAATTCTATTTTTTACAATTATTTTTTTGTTTTGCTCCAGATTATTGTAGAAGCGGTTTGCCAATTTCAATATTCAGGTAATTAAGTTTTTTTTAATTTTTTTTATTTTACTGATAAATATAATTGAATATTTTATAAAAGATTTGATTTAGGGTTAAAAAGATTATCAAGAAAGTGAAATAGAAATATTCTTCTATGTATTTTACTTTTGAAATAATCTTGTTTTAGAGTTATATTATTTTGCAATTTTTTTTATTTTGCACCAGATTATAGTACTAGAAGCGGTTCATCAATTTCAATATCCAGGTAATTAGTATATTTTTAATATTTTATTTTACTATTAAATATAATCGATTTTTTGGTATAGTTTAGATGGTTTCGTCATTTTTATTTTAAACTTTACTTTAGCATTTTTACATAGTTGTATTTGCTATGGTTTTAGTTTTAGGGTCTTTTTGTTCTTACCCAAAGTAGTTGCATTTTTACATAATTGAATATTTTATATAGTTGAGATAGTTTCGTCAAACTCAAATGGAGATTATGAGATCTGCTTTGTTAGCGGTCGGAATTCTTATGCTCTCACTTTAATTTTCAGGTAAACAATATTTTAAATAAATAAAATAAATTATATAATTTTAATTGTGATAATTAAACTGCTAATTATTTTTGTAGCTTCAAATGATACCACAAACTCATCATCAACAGACTCGCAGCCGACACAAGATTTGGATTGAGATTCTCGCAAAAAGTTATTCCACAAGTCATATTATGGTCATATTTTTTTTATTTTCTTTAAACATTTAAGTGTTTTTATATTTATAAAAATGGCATTATTATGCTTTCTAGTGAAATATTCATATAAATTTTATTATTTCACAATAAGTAAACTATGTTAATTTTTCTTTAGATTAATATAAGTATTTTCATTTTAATATATATTGTCATATTATGGTGACAATCTTTATTTTGTCACTATATTGGAGAAAATTGTATAAGGTTACACTTAGGGATGGCAACTCAACCCGAATCCGACGGGTTCCGACCTGACCTGACCCGATCGGATTTTTTTAAAAAATTTTGGGTTCGGGTCGGGTCGGGTTTTTTTAAATGCACTGTTCGGGTCGGGTCGGGTCGGGTTTAGGGTAAAAAAAATCCGACCCAACCCGACCCGAAAATATATATAATTTTATCTTATATATTTAGGGATAATTACAATAATATCCCTCCATATATAATTTTTTTCAATTAAGTCACTGTTTTCATTGAATTAAATTTTTTTTTATTATTTCGGGTCAGGTCGGGTCGGGTTTCTAAGTCATATATTCGGGTCGGGTCGGGTCGGGTGAAACATTAATTTTGTCGGGTCGGGTCGGGTCACGGGTGGAGAACCCTTTCTTCTCGGGTCGGGTCGGGTGTCCCAAAAACCCGACCCGACCCGACCCATTGCCATCCCTAGTTACATTATGCATAATCATCATTCAAAATACTATTACATAACATTATATTATGTCACTAAAAATTTGACAATATCTTTTTTGTAACATATAGGTTGATTTTATTGTAGTATTTGTGACGATATAAATTATTAATAAAAATATTATATAATTTAGTGATGTAACTAACTGTCATACAATATAAGTTATAAAATGACGTTATGCATAAGTGTCGTTCATAATACTATTAGGTAACGTTATATTACGTCACTGGAAATGTGAGAATATCTCTTTCATCACATATAGATTGATTTTAATGTATTATTCGTGATGATGTGAATTATTAATAACAAAATTTTATATATTTAATGACAAAACTAGTTGTCATTGAGTATCAATTATAAAGTGACATTATGTATAAACGCCATTTATACTACTAATAGGTGACCATGTATTGCATCACTAATATTGTGATAACTTTTTCTTTCGTCATGTATACAAAGAAATTATTGAGTTATTGGTGACGATATGGTTTATCAATGATGAAAATGTGCATTATTTGTTGACATAATTAATTGTCACTGAGTGCAAATTATAATGTGACATTATTCATTAACGTCATTATATGTGATGAAATCTTATACATTGTCACATTTAACATTTAATGACACACCTAGGGTGACGTTTGCCAAACATCAATTTTTATGTCACAAAACACAAATACTGACATAAATGTATTTTTCAGTGACAATATTTCAGATGCCACAAATAATCAAATTTGTAGTAGTGCACAATGAAGAGTGACACAAGGTGCACGAGTGTTCCAAATTTAAAGCTTTGATCCAACTCATGATTGACAGGAAAGAGCTGGAATTCTATGAAGAAAATAAGGACACTCCGAAAGCCGATGTCTATGCGACTTAAGATTCATCTGACAAGGGGCATGGCACGGGCTGCCCTTTGATAATCACCCCTAAGGCAAATATGGCAGATAAAGTATCTAAAAAGGTGGTAATAACGATACCAAAACCTTTTCCCTATAAAGACAACAAACAAGTTCCCTGAAAATATGAATGCCGACCAAGTAAGCTCTTTGAAGGAAGATGTCAATGAAGTGGGGGCATACTATTGGGAAATACTACTCCCAAAAGTCTAACCTACCCCAGAGACCACTTGAACCGTTCAAAGAGGTTGTACTTGCACTAAATGAGCCAATAAAGGAAGAAAAGGTTGTGAAGTTCTTAAAATTTCTAAAACACAGTGAGTAAAGCATTGTGGAACAATTACATAGCCTATCAGCACGTATTTCAATGTTGACACTGCTACTAAGTTCGGAGGCACACAGAGAGGCACTTCTGAAGGTATTAAATCAGACATTTGTGCCGAAAGACATACCAGTCAATAAGATGGATCATTTGGTTAGCAACATCCACACTAATACCCTCATCTCATTTTATGATGATGAGATTCCATATGGAGGAAGGGGTCGGGCAAAAGATTTACATATCATCACTCATAGCAAGGGGCACACTTTACCGAGTGTATTAATCGATAATGGTTATGCCCTTAATGTAATGCCTTTAGTCACTCTTAAGAGGCTACCAATGGATACTTCCCACATGAGAGCATGCCAGAGGGTGGTTTGAGCATTTGATTGGACAAAAGAGATAAGTGCTTGGTAAAATTGAAGTATCATTGACTATTGGGCCTGCCACATACAATATAGAGTTCCTGGTGATAAATATTATGCCTTCTTACAACTGCCTTTTAGGAAGGCCATGAATCCATGAAGCTGGGGCAGTACCATCAACACTGCACCAGAAAGTCAAGTTTTCTATCGACAAACTCTGATAATTATTAATGTTGAAGAAGACATAGTGGTAAGTGTGTCCATTGATGCCCCTTATATAGATATGAATTAGGAGGCTCTGGAGTGTTCGTTTTGATCATTAGAGTTTGTTAATGCCACATTTATGGTTGAATGTGGCAAAATTTCCAAACCCAGACTCTCAGAATGCACCAAGATGGAAATCAAACAGACTTTAGGTAAAGGCGCAAAGATACGAAGAGGGTTCGAGAGCACTTTACAAGGAAGAATCAACTCTATTTCTAATATTTTCAAGCTAGATTAGTTTGGGCTTAGATATTAGCCCAGTCATTAACATAGAAGGAAAACGATTTAGAGATGCCAAGAAACAAAGAATACAAGATTAACTGGAGAAGAAGTTCAGTGGAAACCAATGTATTTTCCTCCCCTTCACAACATATTCAGGTTTGGTGGTTATGTTTTTGATGAAGAAGCTAGGATAGCCATACCTGATCTAGAATAAGCTCTGAAAGGCTTAATTATAAATTCTATAACCATGGAAAACGATGAAGATGTTGATAGATATGGAATCTGTCCCTTACCGCTCAGGTTCGTGCTTAACAACTGGACTGCTGAAAGACTACATGTGGTTTTCAAACCACTTTCAGAGTAATACTCAAACTTTCCCTATTTGCCTATACCCAGGGCAATATGTGATCTTTTGTAAGTGTTAATGAATTTTTTTAATTATATTTCAATAAAAGATGTAATTTTCTTTTCTGACAAACATTTCTTCCTTTTCATTTCATTTCTTTCATATATAATTTTATTTCTTTTCTTGATTCTATATGGGATATTTTTTTCTCGCGTATATATATTTTTCTTCTCCTTTCCCTTCCTGGTCTTTGGATATTCATGATATGGACAATGATGATTCTGGCCCGGAAGTGGGTTTTGAGCAGTTCAAGTATCTTGGGAAAATTAATGAATGTGACCACGAAGAAGAGTGCGACTTACCTTTTGAGTTATTAAGAATGATGGAAAGAGAAGACAAACAAATATTGCCCCATGAAGAGAAAATTGAAAATTTAAATTTGGGCACTAAATAGGAAATAAAGGAAGTTAAAATTAACATAACAATCTCATCTGAAGCAAGGCAAAACTTGATAGACTTACTTCAAGAATACAAAGACGTGTTTGCATGGTCGTACTAAGACATGCTTAGACACGGACATAGTAGTCCATAAATTGGCAATCAAGCCAGAATATAAACTCGTGCAGCAAAAACTAAGGATGATGAGACCTGAAATGCTCCTTAAGATAAAAGAAGAAGTCATGAAGTAATTTGATGCAGGTTTCCTTCAAGTAGCCATGTGTCCAGAGTGGGTGTCTAACATCATGCTGGTGCCAAAGAATAATGGAATAGTACGCATGTGCGTTGACTATCGAGACCTCAACAAAACAAGTCCTAAAGAAAACTTCCCCTTGCTGCACACAGATACTCTGGTGGATAACACGACAGGAAATGCTTTCTTCTCATTCATGGACAAATTATCAGGGTATAACCAGATTAAAATGCATCCAGAAGACATGGAGAAGATTATATTTGTCATAATATGGGGAACACTTTGTTACAAGGTGATGCCCTTCGGACTAAAGAATGCTAGGGCAATGTACCAAAGAGCTATGGTAACATTGTTTCATGACATGATGCATAAAGAGATTGAAGTTTATGTTGATGACATGATTGTCAAAGAACAAACTGAAGATGAGCATATCAAGAATCTGAAGAAACTATTCCAAAGATTGATAAAGTTTTAATTGAAGTTGAATCCAAACAAATGTACATTCGGAGTAACGTCTGGGAAGATTTTAGGCTTCATTGTTAGTAGAAAAGGCTTTGAGGTTGATCTGGATAAAGTTAAAGCTATCCAGAATCTACCTCCCACACTAACATAGAAAGAAGTTTGAGGTTTTCTGGGTAGATTAAATTACATTGCTCAGTTCATATCCCATTTGACAGACAAATGTGATCCAATTTTTTGTCTTCTTCAAAAGAATAATTTTGGAACATGGGATGATGTCTGCCAGACCGCATTTGTAAAAATAAAAGAGTATTTGTCTCACACTCCTGTTTTAATGTCTCTCATCCCAGGAAAACCTTTGTTTCTTTATCTATCCATATTTGAGAATTCGATGGGATGTTTCATAGGGCAACATGCTGAATCAGGAAGAAAAGAGAGAGCCATTTACTACATGAGCAAGAAGTTCACTGACTGTGAGGCCATATATCAACCCATTGAAAAAGTTTACTGCACTCTAGTCTGGGTTACACGAAGACTCAGACAATATATCATACCCCTTGGCTAATTTCCAAGTTAGATCCACTAAAATTCATGATGTGTGTGTCTGTTCTCTCTGGAAGGTTAGCCTGATGGCAAATGTTACTATCTAATTTGACTTTAAATATGTGAGCCAAAAGGCTATAAAGGGAACTGTCATATTTGAGTTCTTAGCAAGCAGAAAGTCTGAAAACTATGAACCAGTAGATTATAATTTCTCAGATGAAGACTTAATTGGCTATATCTTTAGATTAAGCAATTACTTCCATATATAACTCCTAGAAAATGCATTTTGATGGTGCATCAAATGCGTTAGGGCACAACATTGGGGCTATTTTGGTCTCACCCAAAGGTAATCATTATCCGTTCACTAGTAGATTAAACTTTGATTGCACTAACAACATGATAGAGTATGAAACTTGTGTTTTGGGATTAGAGCTGTTATTGGACATAACATAAATACTTTGAGGGTGTATGGAGATTCTGCCTTAGTGATCTATCAGCTCCGAAGAGAGTGGGAAACAAAAGATACCAAACTCGTGGAATACAAAAAGCTCATTTTGGATATACATAAAGAGTTTGATGAGGCCACTTTCCATTAAGTATAAAGAGAAGAGAATCAAATGACAAATGTTTTAGCTACTTTGGTAGCAACATTCAAGGCTGGTAGAGAATCCGACATGATGCTAATCGATATGCAATCATATGAGTACCCGACCCATTATTATCAAATCAAAGAAGTAAAAGATAAAACACCATGGTACCATGACATTCTACAATATATAAAAAAATCAAAGGTATCCGAAGGAAGCCACTGAGATTTACAAAAGAACAATCAGAAGAATAGAAGTCAGATATGTTCTTGATGGAGAAGTCTTATACAAGAAAAGTCATGATCAAATCTTGTTAAGATATGTAAATATAGAAGAGGCAAAGATGATCTTGGAAGAAATACATGACGGAGTGTGCGAAACTCATGCAAATGGGCATATGATGGAAAGACAAGTTATGAGATGTGGATACTTTTGGTGCACATTGGAGAGTGACTGCATCAACTATGCAAGACGATGTCACAAGTGTCAAGTCTATGGGGATAAAATAAATGTCCCGCTTCGTCCTCTTTATGTAATGACAGCTCTATGACCATTTTCTATATGGGGCATGGATGTTATCAGATAAATCCATCCTAAAGCTTTGAATAGTCATTGGTTTATCCTTGTGGCAATTGACTACTTTACCAAATGGATGGAGGCTGCGTCATATGCTAGTGTCACTCGGTCCACTATATGCAAATTCTTGAAGAAATATATCATATGTCGGTATGATTTACCAGAAATGATCATTATCGATAATGCAACCAATTTAAACAACAAGATGATGGATGATACATATGAAAAATTCAACATAAAGCATCACAACTATACTGCTTATCGACCAAAGATGAAAGGAGTGGTAGAGGCAACAAACAAAAATATCAAGAAAATAGTAGAGAAAATGACTGAGATTTACAAAGACTGTCATGAAAAGTTACCTCTCGCCTTGTTTTCCTACCGAACTTCGGTGCGAACTTCAACAGGGGCAACCATTTTTCATTAGCTTATGGAATGGAAGTTATGTTTCCCGTAGAGGTAGAAATCCCGTCACTCTGAGTTCTATCAAAAGTAAAGTTGGATGATGCAGAATGGACGCAAGCTCGATATGATCAACTAAACCTAATAGAAGAAAAAAGGTTGAAAACCATTCACCATGGTTGACTCTACCAAAAATGAATGATATGAGCACACAAAAATAAGGTGGTGTGCCTAAGAGTATTCCATGAAGGAGATATCGTATTGAAAAATATATGGCCAATCCAAATCCAAAAAGACTTTAGAGGAAAATGGATGTCAAATTGGGAAGGATTTTATGTCGTGAAAAAGGCTTTCTCCGGAGGAGCTCTAATCTTGATTGAAATGGACGGGCCAGAACTGCCCAACCCTGTTAACTCTGATATAGTCAAGAAATATTTCGCTTTGTGTGAAAACCTGAAAGGGCGCTCTAAGTTGAAGTAAAAAAACGGTTAGAGTGAAAACCTAAAAGGGCGTTATAAATCGATTGAAAAAATAAAAAGAAAAATAAGGTGGTCCAAGATTAAAACCCGTAAATGGTGTTTTTAAATCGATGGAGGATCCAAGTTGAAAACCTGAAAGGGTGGCTTGGATAATGGTCTGGGATTCGCGCACAGGGAGGTCCCAAATCAAGGCAACAAATCATAATGACATCCAAGTCTTCGGAGACTTAATAATTTGGGAGGAACTTCGTACTCTTCCAAACGTTGTCACAATTTTCGAAGTCCCCTAGACAAGGGCTACACTCAAGGTCATTTAACGGCATGTCAGCGTAAGGGAATCCACATTATCGAAGTCTTGGGCACCCATTTATATTCTTAAACATTTTTTTCTTTTCGTAATGTTTTCCATGTATTTTATTTCACCACATAAATAAATACGACTATTTGTCTGAGAAAAGTCAATTCCTTAGCATCTTGTATTGAATTTAAATAAAATGATTTATTTTCTTTGGAAAAGATCATGTGTATTATTGCAAAAAGATTTTCTTGAAAAAATACAGGTATTTGGAGGCTGATAGAGGCTCTCTATAGCATCCCAAAAACCAGGTTAGTGACCAAAGTGTAAAATTAAAAACTTCGTGTCTAATTTTGAAAATTTTTAAAAGTTTATGGACTTAATTGAAATATTTTTGTGCAGGATTGAATAACAAAGAATGAAGGATGAAAGAGCAAAGTTGTGGGGAGAGAAAAATCAGATAAATCTAGAATCATTCTTCACCATTTCTTCCTTCTTCTCCCGTGAGTTCCTACATAAGGTGAGTATGTTTCCTGTTGATTATTCCTTTCATTTTTTAAGTTGGTGTTGATTCTTGAAGTGTTAGGAAAGCTTGAGGTAGCTTATAGAGAAATAAAAACAAAAAGATTTACAAATTATGGGAGAATGAATATAAAGGGGTTTTAAGTGAATTAATAAGAAAGAGTTAATAAATGGCTTTTGAATTGAAATTTGACTTTTCATGAGTTGAAATAAGAAATCTAAAGTGTTACATATGGATTTGAGATATGATGATTATTTGGTGTAATTTTAAGTTCCAAGTGTTCTAATGAGATATTGGATGCTAAGATGTTCTAAAGTGTTATAAGTTGATTGGGATAAGTGTAATTGAGTTTAAAGGCTTAAAAGAAGAGTAAAGTGAGGAATTTAGCAAAAGTTTGGAAAATATTTAGGTTGAAATGAGTGAGTTCTGGGCAATGAGTATCGATACTGGATAAATAGTACTGATACTTCAAAGCAAAAATAAGTGATATTTTGGTTTGGGTATCGATACTGGAAGAATAATATCAATACCATATGATGAAATTGTACTAATCAGTAGTATTGTAATACCCTAAATATCATGTCAGTGACTTTATTGAAAAGATTTACAAATTGGAGGATTAATTTGAATAAATGATAAAGGTTAAGAAATAATGTAGAGATAGTGTTTAAGACCAATTCGTAACAGTGGAGGAATAAAGAGGTCATTTTAGTCCTTTAAGGGGGAAATAAATTTAAAATTTATTTCCGTTAGGGATTTAAAAAGAGAAAAAGGGAGAAAGTTAAAACAAAAACTAACTCATCTCTTATTCTTCCCGTGTTCACGTGCTCTCCCCATAACCAAGGTAAGTTTTCTTTGAGTTAGTTTATTCTTTAGTTTATAGACAAGTTTTAAAACCTTAAGTGATATAGAAGTTTAAGGATGATTAAAACTAAGTGACTAGTTAAATATTTGAGATTAAAGGAAATGGGTTTTTGAATGATATGTTGGAATATGAGTTTGTATTGATGTTTATTAGTATATTTCACTTGTCAAAGAAGTAAATAAGAGATTAGAAGCCTTGGATGTGATTAAAAACATGCTAGAAAAAGTGGTATGATTCTTGGTTTGAGATGTTCTTTGGAGATTTTAGATGTTATAAGAAGATAAATGAGGGAAAGTTAGTTGGGATAAGTAAAGAAGAGTTTAATAGTATTGATGGAGGTAAAAGTAAGGGAATTTGATTAAATTTAGGTAAAATTCAAGCTAAAAAATGGAAAATCTGGGTTAGGGTATTGGTACTAGAAGAACAGTACCGATACTATAGGTTTAAATTTGAAGAATTATGATGAACAATATCGATATTGATGCAATTAGTATTGATACTGATGTGGGTATCGATACTAAGAGAAAGGTATCGATACCATGGATTCTAGAATACAAAAATGGTATCGATACTGAAAGGGAGAATTGGTACCATAGTGTAGAAGTATCGATACCATGGTAGGGGTACCGATACTATTGAGCATGAAATTGTAAGATAGACTGAAATTGTAATAGAAATTGAAAATAATAGTACTTTTGAGTATTATTAAAGTATAAATATTAGGGACAATACTAATATTGATATGGTATGTGTCTTTAATGGATGCTTGTGTAGATCATAACCAAGCTCCTGAGTCTAGCAAGAAAAAGGGAAAAGATAAAGTTGTCGAATAGTCGGACATCATTACAGCTTATTCCCTGCTCTTTGTGAGTACTATAAATGGGTGCGGATATATGTGCAAGTATGCACAATCAAACAAGTAATACAGTGATAAGTTGAGTATCGTCTCCACAGCGAATTGAGGAAATCAAATAGATTTGTCAAGGCACTTTACTTTGTCACTTAAGTAAAGTTAGTGGTGGTATGTACAAATGAGAATGCTATGGAAAAATGGAATGACTGACATGGAAATTGAATGGTGGTAGTGTGGTCGCAATTGAATATGTTGTGGCAAGTTGGATTGAAATGTAGTGGCAAATTCAATTGTGATAAGGGCAAAACAAATGTAAATGTCAAGGAAAAACAAAATGTAAATACTGGATTTAATGTATAGGACTTTAGCTTTCTCACACGACAAGCTACTGTGGGAATGAATGATAGGAGTCACTAGGATAATTTAAGTCTATTTCTCCGAATGGTCTAATCTATATACCTCTTCTGCCCGACAGCGTCTCCTAAAGTGCCCTATGCTATCTCTAGTAAGGGACTCGATAGATTCAAGATGCCCTGGCAAAACTGGTTGGCGTAAACCCCTGCAGTAATCCAATTGGTCCAGATAACATGATATGTCTCGGCAATACCTTTTTGCGGCAGTATTAAATCGTTTAGGCACAACTCTTTTTAGTCGAATGAAATCATAGCCTTATCTCTAAGGTGGATTAGGCCTAGTTACTATATAGAACCCCTTGCTTATGTGGTTCCTCCCTAGTTTCTCTCAAACACTAAGGATATTTTACATAGGTATTCTCTCGAACCCTAAGAATATCCTAAGGAAAGGCTACTCTCGTAACTCCTACAACCTTAAGGCATTAAGTTTCATAAAGTAAACAAATTATGGCATATAAAAAAACTACCATTCATTGAAATAAAACTTAAACATCCAAGTGAACTCCCACCAAATAGGATTAGTTCATGGTGGGGTTCGAAATAAATAAGCACAAAGCAAGTTTCATTCGTTCCTTACAACCCAATAACGAAATATAAAAGTAAAAAACTAAGGGGAGGAGAAAAAGCCTTCGACGTGCACTGCCGGAGCTTCCCTCGGCCACCAAGAACTCCCCTAGCGAACTACCTCCTCTTGGATGCTTAGAACACCACTCCCTCGAGCTTGTCACGGAGAAATGCCACGGCAAGTAGGATTGACTGAGAAAAGTGAGACCTTCTCTCTCTAAAATTTTAAGCTCAAATCAGTGTGGAACTAAAGTCTTCTTCATTGTGTCTTCATCCTCTATTTATAGGGGAAAATTAACCCTAGGACTTGGTGTTGACTTTCATAGGATATTCTCAAACCATGGTTAATTTACTTGGGGATCGAGTAGAGCTGGCTATGATCCAGCCTGTATTGCTAGCTGAGTACCTGGCATGATCCCGCTGTAGAAGCCCAAGGACATAAAGTATCTACAAAGCAGGTGGCGTGGTCAGGAGGATCGGCTGTAGCAGCGTCGATCCCTCCAGGCGAATCTTCGAGGCAGATTTCTCGGGCAGTGATCTCGGAAAGTAGGGGACAACTGGCTTCAAAAATATCTTCTTCCACTTTGTTCGCTCTCCAAATGCCAGTCTAACTCGGCTTTTTCATTCTGCTCAACAGTCTCCTTATGTCACGGCATTTCCTTTCCTCATTTCCTTGCTCTTTATTCCTGCACATCATCACACAAGCACCTTTCCCATAAGGCAACACAGCTTTAAAAATGAAATGACGCGGTAAACCGAATTCCACCACATGCAACTAAATGCTTCTAAATACATCTACATGGTCCTAAATGATCTCTTAGACATTCGATAACTTAAGTGAAAAGGTCCCAAAATGTGACCTTTTAGAGAGTTGTCACACCCCCAAACTTAAGCTATTGCTTGTCCTCAAGCAATGGATAGTAATAAGCAAAAAAAATACCATGACAAGTTCAGAAGCATAATAGTTTTATGGGATAAAATTTCAGCCCTCAGCATATATGGCTTCAACATGCTAGACTAGGTCGAGAAATCTAGTACTATCCCCTAGAACATGATTCTTTGTGTGAGTGTGTGCGTGTTTGTATCCAGTCCATGCTTAACATACTTAAAAATTTCTAAGCAAGTTTTCTTAATTTTCCATGACATTTACAAATTTTTACTCCCACCTTACTTTCTTTTCTTTAATTCTTCTACGAGGGGAGTCATCCCATCACTTTACCATCCCACACTCTAGGTGAAATGAAGCATACCTTCTACCCCCGAGCTAGTCAGGTAGAGTCATCCCGTGACTACTTTCATTCACGCATATGCCATGGCATAGCAGAGTTTCCCTCTACAGATATACCAAGGCATTATTCATAACCTCATTCATTTATTTTTTATGTGGGTTTTTCATCATTCAAAGTTTTATGCCACAACATTTAAGAATTCACTTATAAAACATTTCTAAGTTTCTCAAGCATGGAAAACATACAATAGTGTATTCAAGGATTTCAAAGAAGCAAGTCCTAGAGTTGGTTCTATCATCTCAACCAGTCATGTACATTCTATCCTAGCCATCAAGATTCATCATCATCAGACATCCTTAACTAATTCCAGAAAACTATTCAAACATTTACTAATGTCACAACATATTCATTTTACTAATACTATCATGCAATGATACAAGAACCCTACTTCCCCCAAACTTGAGAGAAGTATTATCGTCAATGCTTACTAAAACTAAGGAAAATGAAACACATGCTACGAATGCAATGCAAGGTACCTTGTCTTCATGAGGGTGGTGGTGCAGCGGTCTCACGACGGGTGCGGTTTCTCAGTTTAGCAGGGCTGGAGTGTTCGGAGTTAGAAGCGGGTGCAGCCAGAGTTGTACTGGGACCTTTTGGGATAGTTGAGAGCTGGGGATCCTTGCGCTTAGATGCCTTCTTCAGGCAGTGTTTGCTCCTACGCAAAGGAGCTTACTGTAGCATCTCGAATTATGTCTCCCCCGTTGACTCAGTGGGTTATGGTACTTCGGGGTTCTCTTCTTCCATTGACGCAGTAGGTTGCGACATGTTGGGATGTTCTGCTGCCAGGGGTTTAACAAATTATGGGGATTCGAAAACATGAGCGAGTTGGAGGTTGGCTTCATGATCTTCAGCTAGCGACACGGCATGGAATGGATCTGGGTAGTGGGCTCTTCTGCTTCAGCGGGCTGGTGGCTTTCTTCACTTGCTGGATGGACATCGACAGTGGCAGGATTGGGCACATCTGCAGTTACCTCGGTATACTCATCTGGTGGAACAAGTGTTTTAGGGAAAACTGGGACGGTAAGTTTGTATGCGGGATAAACTCCAAGAAGGCGTTGGTGAGAAACTTATCTCGGCTCTTGGTGTAGGCGAAGTATGTCATCATTTTGTCAGACAGCTGCCCGACTTGCTCTTGAGTACGTTGAATGGCATGTTCCAAGGCATCTGGTTTTTCCTTAGCACGAGGAGATGCTGCAGCGAGATGTGGTCGCCTCATTTTCCTTCCCTTTGGCCTCCTTCAAACCCAACAACATAGGGATTTTTACCTTGGGAATTCCAGCGATGCCTGGGAAAATCTCGTCGGACTATTCTTCAGGCACTTTCTTTTTATGGAATAACGCTGTGATGAGGTTCGAAAATACCAGGGCACTTACAAGTCGCTTCAGGCATAAATGAGCTTGCTCTACAATTATTTTCCCTACTTCAATAGATCGCCCGAATACAATTGAGTGCAATAGAAGAATCTGCTGGCAGGAAACAATAGTGTTGTGGGAAGTGGGTAAAAGCTTGTACTTCATAAAGTGGTTCCACAACTTTGCTTGCGGTAGTAATCGCTCTCGATCCACGATCCTGCGGCTAAGTTACTGGCCATTCCATTGGGTTTCGGGAAAATAGAGGTATTCCAGAATGCCTTGGTATGTTTCATTATCTACTTCTTGCACGAAAATGGTGTGACGACTTCATCCACCTACAATTTAAAGTAACGATTAATGGTAGTGGGAGTAAATCGAATAGAAATGCCACGAACCATGATGGCATGCTGGTTCGGCTCGGTGATGTTTGAGTAAAACTCCTTCACTAACGACGCATTGACATTGGTAGGGTGTTTGGTAAATTTTTGCCACTTGTGCTTGTTAACAATGTCGAGCACATCCTTTTTAAGTCAGCCTCCTCCTCATCGGAGAAGATAAACCCCAACTCGAAAAATACCCTTCGATTTTGATGTTTTGGAACCGGTCTCGGGCGGCGTCATTCACGAAGTGTGGCGAAGATGCAGTAACAGAGGTGGACGGACGGGATCGTACCATGGTGTAAACGGAAAATAAAGAAAGAGTGAGAAATCTTGAAGCTTTGGTGGCTATGGAGGTTATTGGTGCAAAAGGAGGGAAGAAAAAGATGAAAGAAAGAAAAGTCAAAAAGTAAAGTGAAAGGAAAGAAAGATAAGAACAAAAGAAAGATAAGAACAAAAGAAAGATTTTGGGGGAGGGAATATTAAATAAGATGGTGAGATATGGGCGGAAGAAAACAAAAACAAAAAGTAAAAATTTTTAATCTTAAGTGAAAGTAAAAAATGAATAATGTTCCCTCCTTTTTCTTTTGTTATTGCCGCCCAAATTTCCATTGCTTCCAATGTACGCCTCACGTGCTGGTTGTGCGGAATGATTCTTGCAAGAAAAATAAAATAAAAATAGTTAATTAAAAAGAAGATATACTAAAATAATAACAAATTAAAATTATTTATACACAAAAGTAAATTTAAAATGTCTCGGTATCCTTAAGATGTTGGGTCGGTATCGATGTCATGCAAGAGAAGTGCAGGTTTTTCACGCAATGGTGGGACTCCTTGGTAAGCCTTCAGGCGCTGGCCATTGACTTTAAAGATGGACCCATCGTCCATGTTCTTGATATCAACAGCGCCATATGGGTAAACATGATGGACTTCGAATGGTCCCGACCATTATGATTTCAGTTTGCGAGGGAAGAGTAGCCTAGAGTTAAACAATAGCACTTTCTGGCTCATATGAAAATGCCGTGGTAAAATCATTTTTTCATGCCACTTTTTAGTTTTTTTGTAGAGCTTGGCATTTTTATATGCTTGCGATCGAAACACTTCCATCTCGTTCCGATCGAGCAACCATTTTTCCCCAGCTAGTTGCGCGTCAAAGTTTAATTTCTTGATCGCCCAGTATGCCTTATGTTCTAGCTCAACTGGCAGGTGGCAGGCTTTTCCATATACGATCTTAAAGGGCGACATTCCCAAAGGTGTTTTGAATGTCGTCTGGTAGGCTCAGAGTGATTCATCAAGTTTTTGAGACTAGTATTTCCTTCTAGGGTTAACCACATTCTCGAGGATCTACCTACTTGATTTCACGGTTAGACACTTTAGCTTGCCCATTTATTTGTGAGTGATATGCCGTGGCAATTTTATGTCGCACTCCATATTTCTGTAATGCCTTGGCAATTAGCTTGTTATCAAAGTGGGTGCCTTCGTCACTGATAATGGCCCTTGGTACTCAAAATCGAGTGAAGATGTTCATGTGAAGAAACTTGAGCACCGTCTTTGAGTCATTCCTCGGTGTGGCAATCGCTTCAACTCACTTAGATACATAGTCCACAACAAGAAAAATGTATAAGTCTCCAAAGGAAGATGGGAGTGGACCCATGAAATCAATGCCCTAAACATCAAAAAGCTCTATCTCCAAAATATTTTACAGTGGCATTTCGTGCCATCTGGAAATGTTTCCAGTGCTCTTACATCTATCGCATGCTTTGCAAAATTCGTGGATCCTTAAATAGTGATGGCTAGTAGAAGCCTGATTGAAGGACTTTGCAACAGTCCTCACACCTCTAAAATGCCCTCCACATGGTGTTAAGTGGAAATGGTGTAAGATATCTCGTTGCTCCTCTTCGGGGACACACCGTCAAATCATTTGATTGGCACATTGTTTGAACAAGTACGACTCATCCAAAAAATAGAACTTGGCATCATGATAGAACTTCTTCCTACCCTGGTTGTTCAATTCATAAGGAAAAACACCACTAACAAGAAAATTAACAAGGTCAGCGTACCACGAATTACCGTGGCATATAAAATTTTCACATTAGGGAATTCTTCCTTATATCAAAAATGTCATAGCATTCTGAAATGTTTTTGAGCCTAGATAAATGATCTGCAACCTGGTTTTCAATACATTTTCTATCAATTACCTCCAAGTCGAATTCTTGTAGTAGTAATATCCACATAATAAGTCTAGGCTTGGTATCTTTCTTGTTCACTAAGTATTTTATAGCTGAGTGATTGGTGTGAACTATGACTTTGGTGCCTATCAAGTATGGCCTAAACTTGTCAAATTCAAATACCACGGCAAGTAATTCTTTCTCAGTGGTAGTATAGTTCAATTGTGCCTCGTTCAAGGTACGACTAGCATAATATATAACATGAAAAATTTTACCTCTATGTTGCCCAAGCACAGCCATCACGACAAAATCACTTGCATCACACATTAATTCGAACGGTGTTGTCTAATATGAGGGAACCATAATCGGTACAGAGATAAGTCTTTGTTTCAGCTCTTTGAATGTGCCATGTCATTTCTGATCGAACACGAATGGTTGGTTCTGCTGCAGCAAGGTGCATAAGGGTTTGGATATTGTGAAGAAGTCCTTGATGAATCGTCTATAAAATCCAGCATGTACAAGGAAACTTCGAATGCCCTTGACATAAGTTGGTGGGGGTAGCTTCTCGATTACCTCAATCTTGGCTTTGTCTACCTCAATGCCCTTTGCAGAAATTTTATGCCCTAGAACAATGTCTTCAATCACCATGAAGTGGCTTTTTTCCCAATTTAGCATGAGATCAGCCTCCTCGCATCGCTTCAGTACCTTTTCCAGATTGCTGAGGCATTTTTGAAAGTCATCTCCGGAAACAGAAAAATCATCCATGAAAATTTTCAAAAAATCCTCAACCATGTCAGAAAATATGGCTTGCATACGGCGCTGAAAAGTTGTCGGGGCATTACAGAGTCCAAAAGGCATTCTTCGGAAAGCATAAGTGCCTAGGGACACGTGAATGTTGTCTTCTCTTGGTTCTTTGGTGCGATGGTAATTTGATTATACCCCGAGTATCCGTCCAAGAAATAATAGAATGCCTTGCCAACATTTGATCGATGAACGGCAAAGGGAAATGATCCTTCTTGGCCTTGTTGAGCTTGCGGTAATCCATGCAGATTCGCCACATGGTGACAATGTGTAGGTAGTAACTCATTATCTTCACTAGTCACCACAGTTGTGCCTCCCTTCTTTGGCATGCATTGAACGGGACTCACCCAAGAACTATCTGATATGGGGTATATCACTCCAGCGTCAAACCATTTAAGAATCTCTTTCATCACAATTTGATTCATGATTGGGTTTAATCTTCACTGTAGCTCTATGGATTTTCCATGGAATTCCTCCAGCAGGATTTTGTGCATGCGGATTATCGGACTTATTCCCTTCAGATATTCCATCGTCCATCTCATCGCTCTCTTATGCTGTGACAAACACTTAACAAACTAGATTTTTGGTTAGGAGTAAGGGTAGAGAAAATAATCACATGCAAAGTTTCATTACTACCCAGATAAGCATATTTAAGATGTTGTGGTAAATTCTTAAGTTCTAGTGTAGGAGCATGTTGTAATGAGGGCTTAGGAGGAACTCTTCAAAATTCAAAGGTTCGAAATACGTACCTGGGCTAGCTTTGAGGAAGCTAGCCTGCTGTTCCTTGGTAGAAAAATCATTAGGCTCTCCAGCCTTTAAGTCTTCGAATTGCCCCTCAACAGGTCTCAGCTGAATGAAATTGTCCTGGAAAAATTGATCTGCTTCTCTTTTGATCATTGTATCCACTTCTAAAATGCTCTGGCATTCTTCAGAGTCATCAATGTATTTGAGAGATAGAAATACATTCAGTGACATATTGGTCGGCCACTTGCATGGTCAGCTCGCCCCTCTCACAATCGATGAGTATATGACAGGTAGCTAGAAGGGTCTCCCCAAGATGATGGGTGATGTAGCATCGACCTCACAGTCCATAAAAATAGAAAATCGACAAGAAAAACAAATTTGTCAACCCGCACGATGACATCTTCAATTCGCCCTTCGGGACGAACATGTGAACAATCAGCTAATTGCAAGATGACAGTTGTGGGTCTCGTATTTCCTATCTCAAGCTTTACGAAAATTAACTTAGGCATCAAGTTCACACTTGAGCCAAGGTCACATTGTGCCTTCCCAAAAAATTTGTCTCCTATCGAACATGAGATGATAAAACTGCCCGGATCATGTGTATTTGGTGGCAGCTTGCTTAAGGAAGAGCAAAATTCTTTTGTCGTGGCAATTGTCTCGTACTGCTCAACCTTTGTCTTCTTGGTAACAATTTCCTTAAGGAATTTAGCATACGTAGGCATTTGTTCCATAGCCTCTAGAAAAGGAACATTGATTTGAAGTTGACTCAGAATGTCAACAAAATTTCTAAATTGAATATCTTCGTTATGCTTCTTCAGTTTTTGTGGAAAAGGAGGTGGGGGTCTGACTTCCTACACTGACGGGGTGTGAATAGAAGTTGCCTTGGCATTTTTATTTGCCCCGTCAGTTTCTTTACTTGATGAACCCTCAGCTTTGTCCTCTTCCTCTGGTGCTTCTTCCAGCACTTCTTACTCAGCTTGCACGGTCTCAGGGGGTGAGTTTTCCTTCGGTCTTCCCCCAAACTTATCTTCGACATTAATTTGTGTACCACTTCAGAGAGTTAGCACACTACATTGCTCCTTGCCATGAGGTTTGGTGACTTCAGTGTCACTCAGTAGATGTCCTGGTCTTCATTCTTGTAATGCCGTGGCAATTTGACCAACTTGACTCTCCAATGCCCTTAATGACAAACTATGGCTCTGGAGCAGGGCTCCTTGATTTTTGATGGAGGCCACATGGTCTTGAAGTATTGTCTTCATTGTTGCTATGAATTCTTGCATTGTGGCCTCCAAAGAACTGGTGTTAGATGAAGATGACCCGCCCTTGTTAGAATTATGCCATGGAATATTCGATTGAAAACCCAGAGAATCATTGAAATTCTACTGTCGAGTTGGTTGATATGCATTGATGGTTCTTTGATTTCCACATGAAAATTTTGGATGTTGACACCATCCAGGATTATATGTGTTAGAATAGGGGTTGTTGTTTCCTCGATTGAAGTTACGACTAGTTGATGGATTCTTGATTGGTCGGGCAGTCACTCTTATTGTGATTGTCGTGGCATAATAAACATGCTGAATGGGCTGCCTTCACTTATCTCACCTCACTTGGCCTTTGCAAATTCTTCAACATATTGGTGATAGCAACAAGTTGGGCAGACACCGAATCCTTAGAATCTAGTTCGAAAGCTCCATATGATTTTCTCCCAAGTCCAAGCCTTGTGGATGGAAACTGATAATCATTGGTGGCTATCCTATCCAAAAAGTCAAATGCCTCTGCTGGTAATTTGTTAAGTAATGTCCTATTTACCGAGTCATCTAGAAACATCCTCGTGGACGCATTTACTCCATTATAGAACATCACCACTTGCGTCCAATCTTGAAAACCATGATTCGAGTATTTACGAAGCAATCCTTTGTAACGATCCCAACATTCATACATCGACCCGTCATCATCTTGCGAAAGAAGTAATGTCATTCCTCTGTTGGGTGTTCATATTCGGAGGATTATACCGCAGTAAATTATTTTGCACAGATCAGTCCACGACTCCATAGAACCCGCTAGAACGCCACTCAACCACGCCCTTGCTCGATCACACAGAGCATATGGAAATAATTTTAACTTCAAAATATCTTCGCACTCCTTGTTGGCGAAAGGAATCGCACACCTCAAAGAAGGTACGAATATGCTGTCTGGCATCTTCGTTTGGCATGCCCCCAAACTGCCCTACGAAATTCAGCATATTGAACAGGACAGGTTTGAGCTCGAAGTGGGCTGCCTGAATTTCTGGTGCCACAATTCTAGGATTTAATTCATCTAATATAGGGTTTAAGTGATCACGAATGACACGAGGTCTGGCTGCATTCCCAGCATTTGGATTTGCCTCGGCATTCTGATCATTCTCATGACCAATGCCCTGATTTCCAATTTGATATATATTTGTATGTTGAGCTCGTCTTCTTCTTCTAAAGAGCCTCTCGATCTCAGGTTCAACCGGTTCTACTGGCTCGTTTGGTTGTCCTCTGGTCATACACCAAGAAAAACCTGAAAAAGATAAGAAAAACAAAACTATATGGATGAAATATAAACAAGTAACTCAAAAATGCTATGAAAAAATAATTTAACTTCCAGTTGCCAATTCCCTGGCAACGACGCTAAAAACTTGTCCGCTATTTGTGATTCTATAAATAGGTGTGGATATATATACAAGTATACACAATCGAACAAGTAATACAGTGATGGTATGTACAAATGAGAATGTTTTGGTAAAATGGAATGACTGATGTGGAAATTGAATGGTGGTAGTGTGGTCGCATTTGAATATGTTGTGGCAAGTTGGATGGAAATGTAGCGGCAAATTCAATTATGATAAGTGCAAACAAATGAAAATGTCAAGGCAAAACAAAATGTAAATACTAGATTTAATGTATAGGACTTTAGTTTTCTCACACGACAAGCTGCTATGGGAATGAGTGACAGGAGTCACTAGGATAATTTAAGTCTATTTCTCCGAATAGTCTAATATCTATGTCTCTTCTGCCCGATAGAGTCTCCTAAAGTTCCCTATGCTATCTCTAGTAAGGGACTCGACAGATTGAAGATGCCCTGGCAAAATCGGTTCGCGTAAACCCCTGCAGTGATCCTATTGGTCTAGATAACAGGATATGCCTTGGCAACACCTTTTTGCGGCCACATTAAAATCTAACCTATCGTTTAGGCACAACTCCTTTTAGTCGAATAAAATCTTAGCCTTATCTCTAAGGTGGATTAGGCCTAGTTACTATCTAAAACCCCTTGCTTATATGGTTCCTCCCTAGTTTCTCTCGAACACTAAGGATATTTTACCTAGGTATTCTCTCGAACCCTAAGAATCTCCTAAGGAAAGGCTACTCTCGTAGCTCCTACAACCTTAAGGCATTAAGTTTCATAAAGAAAACAAATTATGGCATATAAAAAAACTACCATTCATTGAAATAAAACTTAAACATCCAAGTGAACTCCCACCAAATAGGATTAGTTCATGTGGGGTTCGAAATAAACAAGCACAAAGCAAGTTTCATTCGTTCCTTACAACCCAATAACAAAATATGAAAGCAAAGAACTAAGGGGAGGAGAAAAAGCCTTCGACGTGCACTGCCAGAGCTTCCATTGGCCACCAAGAAATGTCCCCAGCAACTAGCTCCTGTCGGATGCTTAGAACACCACTCCCTCGATCTTGTCACGGAGAAATGCCACATCGAGTAGGATTGACTGAGAAAAGTGAGACCTTCTCTCTCTAACTTTTTAAGCTCAAATCAGCGTGGAACTAAAGTCTTCTTCATTGTAGCTTCATCCTCTATTGATAGGGGAAAATAACCCTAGGACTTGGTGTTGACTTTCCTAGGATATCCCTAAACCATGGTTAATTTACTTTGGGATAGGGCAGAGCTAGCTATTATCCATTCTAGGTTGCTGGCTGATTACCCGGCATGATCTCGCTGTAAAAGCCCAAGGACAGACAGAATCTGCAGAGCAGGCGGCGTGGTCGGCAGGATTGGCTGTAGCAATGCCGATCCCTCCAGGTGGATCTTCGAGGCAGATTTCTCAGGCATAGATCTCAGAAAGTAGGGGACAGCTGGCTTCAAAAATAACTTCTTCCACTTTGTTCACTCTCGAAATGCCAGTCTAACTCGGTATTTTTATTCTGCTCATCATTCTCCTTATTTCACAGCATTTCCTTTCCTTGCTCTCAATTCCTGCACATCATCAGACAATCACCTTTCCCATAAGGCAGCACCACTTTAAAAATAAAATGCCGCGACAAACCGAATTCCACCACATGCAACTAAATGCTTTTAAATGCATCTACATGGTCCTAAATGAGCTCTTAGACATTCAATAATTTAAGTGAAAAGGTCCCAAAATGTAACCTTTTACGGAGTTATCACTTATTAGCGAGGCTTATCAGGTGAGTGCATTTATTATGTACTTATATGTTATGATATTCATAGATACATTTTGCTTAATGAATGTATTGCATTTACCAAATGGGCACTATGTGTGCAACTTAAGAAATTCATAATAAGTTTATGAATTTTTGAATTGACACTATGTGTGCAACTTAAGAAATTCATAATAAGTTTATGAATTTTCGTATTGGCACTGTGTGTGCAACTTAAGAAATTCATAATAAGTTTATGAATTTTCGTATTGGCACTTGTGTGCAACTTAAGAAATTCATAATAAGTTTATGAATTTTCTTATTGGCACTAGTGTGCAACTTAAGAAATTCATAATAAGTTTATGAATTTCCTTATTAGCATTGTGTGTGCAACTTAAGAAATTTATAATATGTTTATGAATTTTCGTATTGGCACTATGTGTGCAACTTTATAAATTCATAATAAGTTTATGAATTTCCATATTGGCACTATGTGTGCAACTTAAGAAATTCATAATAAGTTTATGAATTTTCGTATTGTCACTATGTGCAACACCCCTGACCCGTATTCAACCCGGATATGAATCTGAGGTGTCACATTGACTTTTCAAACTTTTTGAAAACATTTAATAATACGATTAAATCCTCACAAGGAAAACAAAACTTAATAAATCATAGTTAAAATACATATCATCAACTATACTTTACAATTATAGTACATGCCAACAACATTTCTATACAATCACATACATTTCACATTTCTCTGATTTGATAATTTTTTAGGATATGATGTCCTGCCCCCTTGCTAACTCCTCGCATGACTTTGAACCTACGTGTGAAAACACTCACACGCTAAGTTATTGACTTAGTGAGGCATTATGAGTAATATAAAACAATAAAACATTTATTGTTAATTTACAAAAGAAATGTTAAATTACAAAATACCACAAGTCTTATAACTTGCAACATCTCTTATTAATCCCTGATGAAATTATACTCATTTCATTCCTGATTATATCTCTCATGTCATTAATAATATAGACTTTTCATTTAATATCCATTTGTCTAATTGACCCAATGCATAATACTGAGAACTCAAGGCATGTGAGTACATTGAGGTTGTGCACTGATGTTGTCACCATAGCTCACATAATTTGCACCAAAGTGCCACATAATTGTCCCGAAGGACCAAATAGATTTATCCCGAAGGACCACATAGGTTTGCACCGAAGTGCCACATAATGTTGTCTTGAAGGACACATAGAACCCTCGATTCTTGGCATGCCAACTATACCTCTAATTCTCATACATATACCTTGGGCTTTAACTTATAATTATTTTGAGTTTCACTAATTAAAGTGTATCTTATTCGCATAGAGTACATTCTCGTAGTTTACTTTCACATAGAACAATTTCACATAACTCACATTTTCACATACACTTCACGTAGATATTTGTCACAATCATTATCACTTTTCCTATTTATTCACATTCAAACATTTATTCAAAGTATTTTATTTCTCATAACATTCTTCAATAATTTCCTTTAATCACATAACATATTTTCCTGGTAATTCACATAAATATCTCATATTACATATCATTATTCCACTTATTCATTTACTTATATGAATCATACTCATATAGAAAATCTTCATATAAGCTCATGTCATTTCATTTTCGTTAAAAACATTTTTAGGTTGGCTCATCGCAAGCCTTCCTCCAATCATAATTTATTTAAATAAATAGCACTCACCTTTTCCTCAATTAAGCCCTAAGAAACACCTATTTTCCTTTAGCTTACTAATTCTACACGTCAATTCTTTCATCACTCGATTCTAATCAAATCTACACATTAATATGACCCATAAATGTCGGAACTCAAATACATCTACCCAATTAATCTTTACTTAAATGAAATAAAACATTTGATTTAACATTTCAGACTAACTAGTATCGATACTCTGCCTACAGTACCGATACTTCTCTTCTATAGTACTGATACTTCTCTTCTATAATACTGATACCCACTTCAGTACCTATACCATTTTAACATTATAGAATTCCCTTTCAACTACAGTATCGATACCATCCTCTTGGTATCGATACCTCCACCTCAGTACCGATACTAATTACTGTTCTTTGGTTCATACAAAATTCTTTAAATTTAACTTTATAGTATCAATATTGTTCTTCCAGTACCGATACCATTACCCAGAATTCTTCTGTTTCACTTCGAAAATTTACTCATCTTCACTTAAATCTCCTACTTTATACCCTATTCATGCCTTTAAACTTACTTTCACTTACCCCAATTAACTTATATACAATAATCTCCTTTAGATATCCAAATTTATCCATATAACTTTTGAGACTGAAAATCATATCACTTCTTCAAACATGTTCTTAATCATTTTTATACTTTTAATCCCTTAATTAAACCCTTGATAAGTCAAATATTACATTAAAATTCAAATATTCATCATTTCCTAACAATTCCCTCAAAAACCCATTTTACTAAATCACCATTAATTTATCCATCTCTTAGTTTCAACTCATCTTTAAGCTTTATTAAGCTTTTATAATACCAAAGGAACCAAAACCAAATAAAAAATGAAGGAATAAAACAACTTAAATCAACTTACCTTAATCATGGAAGCATACGGTGGAAAATAAGAAGATAAGAGAAGAGTATCTAAAATTTTCTTTTCTTTTTCCCCTCATTTCCCACATGCTTAAGTAACCTTATAAATAATTTTTAATTCCTTTCATGACAAAAGGCCACTTTGCCCTTCCAACCTTCAATCTTTAATAATAAGTCATATATGAAAATTTTCCAAATTAGTCATTAAACTTTTCTATTATTAAAATTAAACCACTAACTTTTTAATCCTTACACTTTAGTCACTGACCCAATATTTGGGGTGTTACACTATGTGTGCAACTTAAGAAATTCATAAAGTTTATGAATTTTCATATTAGCACTGTGTGTACAACTTAAGAAATTCATAATAAGTTTATGAATTTCCGTATTGGCACTATGTGTGCAACTTAATAAATTCATAATAAGTTTATGAATTTTCATATTGGCATTGTGTGTGCAACTTAAGAAATTCATAATAAGTTTATGATTTCCGTATTGGCACTGTGTGTGCAACTTAAGAAATTCATAATAAGTTTATGAAATTTCGTATTGGTACTGTGTGCAACTTAAGAAATTCATAATAAGTTTATGAATTTTCGTATTGCACTACGGATGCAAACCATAGAATTTATAAGGAATTGTAATAGTCAATTGGTATTTGAGTTATTATAATATACTAGTGATTAGGATTTACCTTATGATTATTAGGCCTCACTAAGTGATTACTTAGTGTGTGTTAATTTCACTCGCAAATCAAGGATCGCCTTATCAGTAACTGTACGACAACCATGTTTGTTTTTGATGTATTTAGTTGACGTGTAATAAAATTTTAAAAATGCTCTAAAAAATATTTGACTTATGATGATGTAAGATTAAATATATTCAAACTTTAGGATTTGTTTTCATATCATAAGCAAATGAACATTTTATTATTATTACTTTAAATTGTTTTATGAATTGAAACAAAATTTTACGATTTTTTCAAAAGCAGAAAGTTTTAAAGGTTATGTGACATTTGTGACTCGTGTACGAAAACATATACGGGAAACGAGTGTTACAAGTATTGTATCGATACTAAAGGAGTAGCATCGATACCAAGGGTATCGATACTAGTGTAAAGGTATCGATACCATTTCAAAGATGAAATTCCAGAATCTAAAAAGGGTATTGATACTGAAGTAAAGTATTGATACTACAGTAAGGAAGTATCGGTATTGTACCTGAGGTACTGATACTAATCAGAATAAAATTATGAAATAAGTGCTTCATTTAGCTTATGTTATTAAGGATTGATTATAGTGATACAAATTCCAATATTTATACCAATCAAATTATTGTGTAGGTATCGATCGAAGGCAAGTTCAGGACAATTAAAAGTTATAAGGTCAATCAAGAGTGCTTAGTGGTTTGCTTGACTAAGTGAGGCTATGGTGAATGCATATTACTGCATATATATTGTGTTATGGAAGTAAGACTTGGGATGAGTCTATTTCCAATATATTGAATTTAACCATGTATGAAAGTTTATGAATTGATATGAGTATATTTTACACAAATATATCCAGTTTTGATTCTGTTTCTATGTGTACATGATTATAAGCTATAAGTGCAAGTATATGTCTAAATATTATATGCATTGTTCTACATGATCTATGAGTTACATGTTATACTACGTGATATATGACTTATGTGATTACATGAAGATGAGAATATAAGTCTATGGGATACAAGTTATATAAAATGTGTAAATGGTAAAGCCCATAAGTATGTGAAATGAGAGCTAAAGGTATAATTGGCATGCCAAGAGTCGAGGGTTCTACACGGCCCTTTGGGATAATTCTACGAGGTCCTTCGGGACAATACTATGTGGTCCTTCGGGACATTTATATGTGGCACTTCAATGCAAATTTCTACGCGGCACTTCGGTGCAATTTATACGAGCTGTGGTGACAACATTTGTGCACAACCTCAATGCACTCACATACCTTAAGTTCTCAAGAATGTACTATGGGCTATTAAAAGAAATAACATGAATAAATAATGCATGATATTGCATGCTCTTGTATAGTGAAGTGTATGATAGTTTTTGTACTTATTATGTTCATAAAAGTTAATTATGTGACTATATGTTTTAAATGTTCTATATATGCATTATATGACTCACTAAGTCAAAGAATTAGCATGTGAGTATTTCACAGGTAGGTACAAAAAAGTGGGAATAATAGAGTTAGGATCCACTAAAACAACAAATCTCTACAAGAAGATCAGATCAGAAGTGATTTATATTGTATGTCATTTTGTTGTATTAATGTGTTAGCATGTAATTAAAGTTTGAATCACATATGCTCTGATCATTTTTGTAAACATACACTATTATATTTATGTAAATTATTGAGTTTTAAATTTCAATACATGTTGAATTCTGTTTATTTACTTTTGATAAAAGGTTCCACCATTTTATTTCAAATGTATGTTTAAAAATTCCAATTATCTTTTAAAAGTAAATGTTTTTAAAAGCCAATATGACACCTCAGATTCATATCCGTGTCGGATACAGGATGGAGTGTAATATTTAATGGTATCAGAGCTATGTTTTAACCGATTCTAGGTTTAAACCAAATCCAGTATGTTTTAAAAAGTATACATACGAACAAAATAATAAAAATTTATGATATGATAATTAATGAGTATGATGTCTTACTAATAGAGTTAAATGGTTATATTTTATTAGATTACTGACCACGAGAGCTCCTGAAATGAAGCGGAAGATGATAGACAAGAAGGTAGTAGTAATTCACCTACCCTGGCCAGGCAAGGTGAAGAACAGACCCTCAGGGAGTGTCTGTATAAGATCAAGGAGCGTTTTTCAGGATGTTGGACGCAATCTTGACATGTTTTAAACCTCTTTGTCCATCAAATCCTAGAATGAATGTCGCTAAAGATTTGAAAGGATTAAAAGCTCCTAAATTCAAAGGTAAAACTGAGGAATGTCTTGTTGCTACAGACCTTTTGTTAAACGATGTTAAGATCATGTTGGAAGGTCTTCACTGCTCTGAAATGGAGAAGTTAGATTGAGTGGTCTCTTTGTTGCGAGGACAAGCTCGGGTATGGTGGACTAATGTCACCATGAGAATGACAAGTGATTAAGTGACATGGTCATTGTTCTTAGAAGAGTTCGAACACAAGTATATTGAAGATCAGTTTATAAGGCAAATGAAGCAAGAGTTTATGAGTTTGAAGTAGGGGAATCGCACAGTATATGAATACAAGTGCGAGTTCAATAAGTTGAGTTGATTTGCTGCTGAGATGATTCCAACTGAAAAAATATGCATGTGAATAGTTTGTTGAGGGCTTACGTCCTAGACTGAAACAAATGTTGATAATTTTGAATCTGTCTTCGTTCAAAGAAGTGGTTAATCATGCTAAAGCTCTATAGAGAGCTTAGAATGAGAGGTTTGGAGAACAAAAAGCTCAGATGTCCAAGAGAGTTGGTTCTTCATTGAGTTTAACACTATCAAAGAGGGTCAGAGATTCCAGTTTTCGATCTTAGGCGAGGTCTGAGTCAGTTGTATCCTCTACCAGAGGATCAAATCTGATAAGAGCCAGATAGACGCAATCAATAGGGTCTGGTGTTGGGAGATCAAATCAAGGTCAATCAAGATAATATCAACACTATGGAAGGAACCATATTAGAGTATATCCAGTGGTCTCCGGAACATGTTTTCGATGCGGGGACACCGGATATTTTATCCGGGACTGTCCTATAATGACGAGAGAGATTGCCCAGTTTGAACGATATGCTTCTATATCTCATAGAGGTAGAGGAATAAATCAATCTGAGTCATCCACTCAATAGGAGATGAATTCAACTGTCTGATTTTACAATATAAAAACTAATGAAGATCACGATGATCCAAAGATCATTGCAGGTATTTTTTAATTATGTACTAAATTTGTTTTGATATTGATTGATCCGGGTTCAACTTATCCATACATTACTAGCAAGTTGGTGAGAGAGTTGAGAATCCAACTAGAAGTAACAAGTAATGAAGTGATAGTGACTAACTCTTTAGGGCATAGTGCTCGGGTAAATAGAGTGTATCGAGGGTGTTCCATAAGGATTCAAGAAATTGAATTCCCTACTAATATGATGGCATTACCCTTTGATGAATTTGAAGTGATTTTAGGAATGGATTGGTTGTATCATTATCATGTAATGTTGACTTAGACTAAAGAGAGTAACTTTGACAAGTCCAGAGGGATTAGAAGTGATAGTGATCAGTGAAAGATTTAATTTGTTAGCAAATTTTATATCAGTGATGTCAGCAAAGGAGTTATTGTTTCAAGGATGTCAAGGTTTCATTGCTAATGTGATTGATACTCGGGGTATAAAAAGAGAACGAGAGGATATTCTGACGGCCAAAGAATTTCCAGATGTTTTTCTTGCTGAGTTGCCAGAATTACCTCTAGATAGGGAAGTTGAGTTTCAAATTAAGGTAATGCTTGGAACAATACCGATTGCTATGGATCCTTATCGAATGGCTCCGAAAGAATTAAGTGAGTTAAAGATTCAGTTGCGAGAGTTGTTGGATAAGAGATTTATCAGACCCAGTGTGTCACCTTGGGGAGCTTCAGTATTATTTTTAAAGAAGAAAGATGGGTCTATGCATCTCTACATCGATTATAGACATCTCAATAATGTGATAATAAAAAATAAGTATCCCCTCCCTAGAATCTATGATTTGTTTGATCAGTTAAAGGGAGCTTCGGTCTTCTTTAAGATCGATTTACGTTCTGGATATCATCAATTGAAGATTCAGGAAAGAGATATTCCAAAGACGACTTTAAGGACGAGATAAAGACATTATGAATTCATTGTTATACCATTTGGGTTGACTAATGCACCTTCTATGTTTATGGATCTAATGAATAGAGTGTTTCAATCTTATCTTGATAAGTTCATGGTTGTCTTCATCGATGATATCTTGGTGTATTCAAAGTCTAATGAGGAGCATGATTAACATTTTAGAGTAGTGTTGCAAACTCTACGAGATAAGAAGTTGTATGCCAAACTGTCTAATTGTGAGTTTTGGTTAACTGAAGTGGCATTTCTTGGTCATGTGATATCTGCAGAGGGAATTCGAGTAGATCCTCAGAAGATAAAAGTTATATTAGATTGGGAAATTCCCAAGAATGTGTCTGAAGTTCAGAGTTTTCTAGGTCTTGCAGGTTATTATCGGAGGTTCATTAAGAATTTTTCAATGATAGCTTTGCCTTTGAACAAGTTGTTGAGGAAAAATTTTACCATTTGCTTGGAACCCAGAATGTCAAGAGAGTTCTAAAGCATTAAAGAGAATTTTGACAGAAGCTCCAGTATTGGTCCAACTCGAGTCTGGAAAGAACTATGTGGTTTACAGTGACGCGTCCTATAATGACTTAGGATGTGTATTGATGCAAGAAGGTAAAGTAGTGGCATATGCATCGAGGCAACTGAAACTGCATGAGAAGAATTATCCGATGCATGACTTGGAATTGGTTGCAGTGGTATTTGCTCTGAAAATAAGGCACCACTATTTATATAGTGAGCATTGATATCTTTATACGGATCAAAAGAGCTTGAAGTACTTGATGACTCAAAAGAGTTACATTTGAGGCAGCAAAGATGGGTTGAGTTCCTCAAAGATTATGATGTGGTAATTGACTTTTATCCCGGGAAAACAAATGTGGTAGCTGATGTTCTAAGTTGAAAGACATTCTCTGCGTTATGAGCTTTAGATGCAAGGTTATCATTGCATGGGGATTTTGCATTATATGCTGAATTAAAACATAAGCCAACATTATTGGATCGAATTAAAGATTTACAAAGTAAAGATGATAAGTGTTTAAAAAGAATGGAGCAAGTGATGAATAAAGGAAATGAGGATTTTGAGGTTAAACTTGATGAAAATTTGTATTATCGATGAAGGCTTGTTATTTTGAATGATGAAGAATTAAAGGATAACATGTTAACAGATGCTCATTGTAGACTATTCACCTTGGTGGAAATAAGATGTATATGGAACTTAAGAGTTGATATTGGTGGCCATGAATGAAAATAAATATCACAGAATTTGTGTCCATATGTTTTGTGTGTCAACAAGTCAAAGCGGAGCATCAAATTCCTTCAGAATTGTTGAAACCAATCTCCATTCCTCAGTGGAATGAGAGAATGTGACGATGGATTTTTTAACGGGGTTACCTTTGACTCTCGAATAAAATAGATTCAATATGGGTGGTAGTTGATCAATTGACCAAGTCAGCACATTTCATTCCCGTTCGAACTGATTTCTCCATGGATAAGTATGTTGAGTTGTACATTAGAGAGATTGTTCGATTACATGGTGTGCATATTTCGATAGTTTCTGATTGATATCCTCGATTCACATCGAGATTTTGGAAAGCTTTGCATGGAGCCTTAGGAACTCGATTGAACTTTAGTACAACCTTTCATCCTCAGACAGATGGACAGTCTGAGAGAACTATTCAAATCCTAGAAATATATGTTAAGGGCATGCGTTATCGAGTTCAAAAGATCTTGGGAGAAATATTTGCCACTTGTCGAATTTGTTTACAATAATAGCTATCAATCAAGCATTAATATGGGTCACATGAAGCTTTGTATGGGAGAAAATGTCATACACCATTGAATTGGTATGAGCTAAAGGATCTAGAAGTTATTGGTCCTGATCTGATCAAGGAAGTAGACGAAAGCGTACAGGTGATTCAACACAATCTCAAGGTGGCAGTCGATAGACAGAAGTCATATGTCGATCTCAAGAGAAAAGATATTGAGTTTGAAGTTGAAGATAAAGTATTTCTAAAAGTATCTCCGTGGAAGAAAGTATTATGTTTTGGTTGGAAAGGAAAACTTAGTCCCTAATTTATTGGGCCATATGAGATTGTTAAGAGAGTGAGATCAGTGGCATATCAATTATCTTTGCCAACAGAAATGAAAAGTTCATAATGTTTTCCATGTTTTCATGCTTTAGAAATATCGATCCGATCCTTCTTATATTATTGCACTGAAAAGATAGAAGTTCAATCTGACTTGATTTATGAGGAAGAACCGGTGCAGATTTTGGCATATAAAGCTAAGCAGCAAAGAAATAAAACGATTCTGTTGGTCAAAGTTTTGTAGAGGAATCACAAAGTTGAGGAAGCAACATGAGAACATGAAGAGGATATGCGTTGGCAATTTCCCTATCTTTTTGTGTAGTGAAAATTTGAGGTCGAATTTTCTTAAGGAGGGGAGATTTGTAACGTCCCAAAAATTGGGTTAGTGGCCAAAGTGTAAGATTTTAAAACTTCATGTCTAATTTTAAAAAATTGAAAATTTTAGGGACTTATTGAAATATTTTTTGTATAGGATTGAATAGCAAAGAATGAATGATGGAAGGGCAAAATGGTCATTTGATAAGAAAATGAATTAAAAATTCATTTTGGGTGTTTTATATTACACGTGGAGTTGTGAGGAGAGAAAAATCAAAGAAATCTAGAATCATTCTTCATCATTTCTTCATTCTTCCTCCATAAGTTCCTACCTAAGGTGAGTATGTTTCCTATTGATTATTCCTTTCATTTTTTAAGATGGTGTTATTTCTTTCATTTTTTAAGTTGGTGTTGATTCTTGAAGTGTTAGGAAAGCTTGAGGAAGCTTATAGAGAAGTAAAAACAAAAAGATTTACAAGTTATGGGAGATTAAATATAAAGGGGTTTTAAGTGAATTGATAAGAAAAAGTTAATAAATGTATTTTCAAGTGAAATTTGACTTCTCATGAGTTGAAATAAGAAATCTAAAGTGTTAGATATGGATTTTAGATATGATGATTATTTGGTATAATTTTAGGTTCCAACCGTTCTAATGAGATATTGGATGTTAATATGTGTTAAAGTTTATAAGTTGATTGGGATAAGTTTAATTGAGTTTAAAGGCTTAAAAGGAGTGTAAAATGAGGAATTTAGCAAAGTTTTGGAGAAAAAAAAATTAGTTGAAATGAGTGAGTTCTGGGCAAGGGGTATTGATATTGGATGAACAGTACCGATACTTCAAAGCAAAAATAGGTGATATTTTGGTTTGGGTATCGATATGTAAGAACAGTATCGATAATATATGGTGAAATTGTACTAAATAGTAGTATAGTATCGATACTAAAGGAGTAGCATCGATACCAAGGGTATCGATACTTGTATAAAGGTATTGGTACCATTTTCAAAGATGAAATTCCATAATCTAGAAAGTGTATCGATACTGAAGTAAAGTATCGATACCACAATAAGGAAGTATCGGTACTGTACCAGGTGTACCGATACTAATCATAATGAAATTATGAAATAAGTGCTTCGTTTAACTTATGTTATTAAGGTTTGATTATAGTGATATGAATTCCAATATTTATACCAATCATATTATTGTGTAGATATCGATCGAAGGCAAATTTAGGATAATTCAAAGTTATAAGGTCAATCAAGAGTGCTTAGTGTTTTGCTTGACTAATTGAGGCTAAGGCGAGTACATATTACTGTATATATATCGTGTTATAGAAGTAAGACTTGCGATGAATATATTTCCAATATATTGAATTTAACCATGTATGAAAGTTTATGAATTGATATGAGTATATTTTACATGAATATAATCCCAATTTTGATTATTTTTCTATGTGTACATGATTATAAGATATGAGTACAAGTATAAGTCTAAATGGTGTATGCATTGTTCTACATGATCAATGTGTTACATGTCATCCTACGTGATATATGACTTATGTGATTACCGGAAGATGTGAATATAAGTCTATGGTATACAAGCTATGTGAAATGTGTAAATGGTAAAGCCCATAAGTATGTGAAATGAGAGCTAAATGTATAATTGGCATGCCAAGAGTCGAGGGTTCTACGTGCTCCTTCGAGACAATACTATGTAGTCCTTTGGAACATTTCTTTGTGGCACTTCGGTGCAAATTTCTACGCGACACTTCGGTGCAATTTATACAGATGTGGTGACAACATTTTTCCACAACCTCAATGCACTCACATACCTTAAGTTCATAAGAATGTACCATGGGCTATTAGAAGAAATAACATGAATGAACAGTGCATGATATTACACTTTCTTGTATGGTGAAGTGTATGATAGTTTTTGTACTTATTATGTTCATAAAAGTTAATTATGTGACTATATGTTTTAAATGTTCTATTTATGCATTATATGCCTCACTAAGTCAAATACTTAGCGTGTAAGTGTTTCACACGTAGGTACAAAGAAGCTGGAAGAACAAAGTTAGGATCCACTAAAACATCATATCTCTACAAGAAGATCAGATCAGAAGTGATTTACATTGTATGTCATTTTGTTGTATTAATGTGTTGGCATGTAATTAAAGTTTGAATCACAAATGCTCTGATCATTTTTGTAAACATACACTATTATATTTATGTAAATTATTGAGTTTTAAATTTCAATACATGTTGAATTCTGTTTATTTACTTTTGGTAAAAGGTTCCACCATTTTATTTCAAATGTATGTTTAAAAATTTAAATTATCTTTTAAAAGTAAATGTTTTTAAAAGTCAATGTGACACATCGGATTCGTATCCGGGTCGGATACGGGTTAGGGTGTTACATTCTCGCACGATAAGAACCATAAAGGCATTGATTAGAAGAAAGTCGAAAATAATGAAAGACTTCTTTCTGAAACAAAATCCCCAGAGAGGGTGTCAAATCAAAACCCCTTAAGGGCCAGAAAATCAAGAATCAAGGGCACCGCATAAGAGGAAGCAAGTAAGCAGCACGCGTTAAGGACACGCGCTAGTAATCGGCTAAGATTCCCAGCCAAACAACCCGAGACTGCACCATCCCGGGATTTTTGGCCACACAAACAATGATAAGCCCGAGTAAATTGGAGACGAGGGAAACAACCTCGTCAAAGTTAGAAACAGCCCCATCGGGGGCTATATAAATACCATATCGGACACAATAACACAACATAGAGAACAAGATAAGAAATACGAACAAAATAGAAAGGAAACTTGAAGAAAAACATCAATCACAACAAAGAAAAACAAAGCATTATCGTCGGAACAATAAACCACCAAAATATTCGGCTAAAACCGAAAACAACCAAGCCAAAATAGAAACAAAGCCAAACATTCACACAAAAGAAAAGCAAACACATCACTGGTCTCGGGTTGGGAAGAAAAAAGTCGTCAAAAGTCAAAAGGGCTCGTCGAAAAAGATAAAAAATTGAACCTTAGGACTTAGATCTATGCCGATTTAGTATTCTTTTGGGAAATCGGGCTTCGTTTTGGGTTCAAAGAGTTGGGAGGAATATTTGTGTGGAATTTGGGTTTTTCCGACCACCGGTGGCAGTGGCGAGCGGCGGAGTGGGTCATCGAAGAGTGATCAGCGCTAGGCCAGTTGGGTTTTGGTTGAGTGTTTTGGAGAGGGTTTTTTGTTTTTTTGTTAAATTATATAAACTGAATTTTTTAAGGATTTAAGGGTATTTATAAATGGGATTGTCTTGTAATTATAAGATTTTTAAATTATTTTCATAGTCCTTATTATTTTGATGCGTAATTTATTTTGGTCATCTATTGTGTTGAGTTAATCGATTGATGAATAGGCCAAGAGGGGGTGAATTGATAATAAAAATTTTGGTGGAAGTTTTTGCAGGAAATTGAAAATATTTGCAAAGCAATTTAAAGTGGTTCGACTTTCTCAACCAAAGTCTATGTCCACTACCTTAGCTATTCACACCAAGGATTTTCCACAAATTCACTAATTTGTCTTTTTTTAGGACAAAGAGTAACCTTACAACTCCCTCAAGAATTATACCCAAATTCTTTAGAACACTCTCTCCCAAAGAGAAAATTACAAATTTCGCAAACTTACAGAAAAACCTCTCAAGACAAGATATTTGCACAATTCTAGAACAAAGAAAGAACACTTACGAATGAATACAATTGAGTAAAAATGGTGTTCTTGAAAGAAAAATGAATATTGAATGGAAAATAGGTTTGAATTTCTCAAACTTGAGGTTTGATGCTTTCTCTTTGATTCTCTCTCAATTCTTGTTGATCAATGGCTTCAGAACTTGTTTAAAAACACCTTGGATTGATTATGAACGTTGGAGATCATTGGTGAAGTCAATAGAGCCGTTGTTTTATGTTTTCCATTTAAAAAATATGTTAGGAGCGTAGGTGTATCGGTACACTATCAAAGTGTATCGGTACACTCAGTGTAAAATTCAAATATTTCGACCGTTATTTGACCGAGTGTATCGGTACACTAATTACATTCGATGTTTCTCGGAGCCAGGAGTGTATCGGTACATCACCTATATATCGATACCCTTATTCCATTCAAGTTGGGGTGTATCGATACATCCAAGGAGTGTATCGGTACCTCCATTCACAAAACTTATTTTTGGCTCGTTTAAGGTTCGAAACATTTTGTAAAATTGTTTCAAAAATATTTTCAGATTAAAACACAATTTTACACTTAAGTAAGGTTTAAAATTGACATTTAAAATTGGAGTAATATTTTGATATTCGAATAATTTACTCGAATATTAATTTTGAAATCGAATATAAAATCTTAAAATTCATTTACACTTTATTTGTTATATCGGAACATCAAAATTTTCAACAATCTCCCCCTTTTTGATATAACAAAACATTTTAGTAATTTTAAGATTTTCTTCTTGAAAATCATTTTTGAAATCATTTTTGAAAAATTACTCCCCCTTACTTTATTCTCCCCTTTTTGTTAAATAAAAAAGACTCTATGAAAAATTTAAACAAGGTTTTAAAGAAAATAGTCATTTGATTTTATAAAGATATAGCTATAGCTGCTAAGATCACAATTAAGAGAATTGTTAGCCATTAGTCCAAAACAATATTCATAAATGTGTAATGGTAATTGGTCATAATTTGTCTAAAAAGTAAATGATTCATAACATGAAAATTCAATCTAAGTTTAAATAACTAATAATAATCATTCAAACCAAAAACAAACAAATCCAAACATCAACAATATCCAAGTTTAATCATCCAAACACATCAAAATGTTTTAACAATAAATTCAAACTCAACCTATGAAAACTAAGAAAGATTAGGTTTAATCATCCATTGTGGATCGGGAGGAGGAAAATGTACTCGAAGAGCAACCATTTCTAGTGTGAGCGCATTGAGTCTTTCATTCGTTGCTTCGTTGTTAGCTCATATATCTTGTTGAATTTCCAATTGTTGAGCCCCCATAGCGGTTAAATGGGACTCTATGGATGTAAACCTCATGTCAAATGTCTAAAAAATGATTAAAAATATGGAGGCATATGACTCTCTTGCTGGACCGGCTCATCCTCGGCTAAGTTGACGGGATCATCGACATCCTGAAAAAATATCTTCAAGCTCTAGATCATCATCAGCTGGTGTCGGTGCCGCTTGTGAAGAACTAGTACCCGATGTTTTATGGGTTGATCGAACCAATTGATCCTTATCCCCGGACCATCCCAATTTACGCAAGGTTTTGAAGTTTATTTGGCCTTTAAGAGGGATGGTTGCATCAAGTTGGACCCTAAGATTGGATTTGATAAAGAAATTACTTAGAAGACAACCGTAAACTAAGGTTTCTACGTGTTTAGACGGGATGTTGTTTATGGTTTCAACTAGCTCGGCAAAATTGATTTGCGACAAATTTATTTTCTCATTATTTTGGATACAATGTATCCACCATAAATCTAGAGCTCTAAGGGTGGAGTATCTACCTCCGGATGGTCTAAACCACCAAAGCTAATTAAATGAAGAAAACGCTCGTGGTGAGTTAACAAGGTACTCGCACTAGCCTTTGCTCTATAACGGGTAGCCACAATTTCTTTTTCGTTATCTAAACCGACGTTATCTAAACCAAATGTCCTAGCGATTGATTCGGAGTCAATATGAATGTATTGGCATAAAAGATAAGACTGGATATGACATTGGCAGTTTGAGACTCGTTTTGGACACAAACCGCATTGGAATAGAAAATGCGGAAAAGTTGGTGATAAACGACAGATTTAAGCTGAAAAGGTTTATCAAATTTCTAGGATCAGAGGGTAGGAAGATATTTAAAATTCATATGGATTATGGCTTGGATAGAGGGGATACGCTCTTCCTGGATATTATATGACTCGAATAGATTAACATACCTATGGTAGAGATTTTCTTGACGGTCAGGTTCGTTAAAACATGAATTTAGGATAGTCATTTCCGGTTCGTTTGGGTTTGGATTTGGAGGTGGAATAGGAGGTCAGTTTGGTGGTTGGTTTGACCGACTAGACGAAGACCTAGGGCATTTAGACATGATTATAAATCAGAATGGATAAGGATACCTGTAATTTAAAATTACATGTATGCAACACAATCAATCCCAAAACTCATTATGAGTCCGCAATATTCAAGGTTCTCTAAAATAATATCTTAATGGGCAAAATTTTGAAAACTATTTTGAAAAATTATGTTTGAAAAATCATAAAACGTATAATTTTCATGAAAACAACATAATAAAAAACAACAATATAAAATAAAATATTTTTTTATTTCAAAAATTTTTAAAAATGTGTTTTTGATTAAATTAGTTGTAAAATCTAGTTTATAATCATAATATAAGCAATGCCCGATATCCATTTCGAACTATAACTAACTAAAACTAGTCCTATGTTCAAAAGCAATAAAATAGTGGTTTTAAATTACCTTGAAAATTGGATTTGAGTGAGAAGTGTTGTTTGCACAAATTTATTGATACTAGTAGGATTACGAGTTAAAGAACTAGTGATTTCTGATTTAAAGGCGTTGATTTTGAGCAAAATAGGAGATTTGGTGTGAAGAAGGGCAAAATGGCGAGAATATTTTAGGTTTTAGAAGTTTGGCAAAATGACATTTTAGGGATTTTAAGCCTAAAACTCGACGGGTGTATCGGTACACCTAGGAGTGTATCGATACACATTCAAGGAATGTATCGGTACATATTCATAGTGTATCAATACATAGCAAGGGGGTATCGATACCTAAGTATCGATACACTTTGCACAAAAATGTCAAAATCTGTTTTTAAACACTTAGAATGCTAAATTAATTAGCTCTAGTGGTATTGGCAACTCATATCACGAAAATTAACTATGTTCAATCAATCAAATCTACTCTTAAATTTTATTTGAACATATTATTAATTTTCACTAAATATCATAAACTCCCCCTAACTATTAGCATAGAATGCAATCAAAAATGTCATTTTTATAAGCATTTTTCATTTCTAATTAAAAGGGCTAAAATCATTTTAATCACTAAGTCAAGGTAGGTCAGTTACACCTAATTCTCTCATAAGTGTCCAAAATCTTTCTTAATCTAAAGGTTTTGTAAAAATATCCGCTAATTGATGCAAAGTATCAACAAATTCTTGAACTACATCTCCTTTAGTGACATGATCTCTAATGAAATGATGTCTAATTTCAATGTGCTTAGTTCTAGAGTGTTGGATGGGATTTTTAGTGAGACAAATAACACTAGTATTGTCACACTTGATAGGTATGGTACCAACTTCAATTCCATAGTCTAAAAGTTGTTGTTTTATCCATAAAACCTGTGCGCAACAACTACCCACTGAAATGTATTCCGCTTCAGTGGTAGATCACAACACTATTTTGTTTCTTTGAAAACCAAGAAATTAACATATTTCCTACGAATTGACAAGTACCTGAGGTGCTTTTCCTATCTATTTTGCATCCTCCATAATTCGCATCATATAAGGCATGCAAGCTAAAGCTAGAGTCTCTAGGATACCAGAGTCCTAAACTATGAGTGTTCTTAAGGTATCTAAAGATTCTTTTAATTGCTTTTGGATGTGATTCCTTAGGGAATGATTGAAATCTAGCACATAAGCAAACACTAAACATAATGTCCCGTCTACTTGCGGTTAGATAAAGCAAAGAGTCCATCATAGACCTATAAAGTTTAACATCTACACATTTACCTTCTTCATCATTGTCAAGCTTTGTAGATGAGCTCGTTGGATTAACTAGGGGTTTGACATTTTCCAAGTCGAACTTCTTGAGCATATCTTTGACGTATTTTGCTTGATTGATGAATATGTCATCTTTTCTTTGCTTGATTTGGAGCCCCAAGAAAAATGAAAGCTCCCCCATCATGCTCATCTCAAATTCACTCTGCATTAGCTTTGAAAATTCTTGGCAAAGAGCATCATTAGTAGAACCAAATATTATATCATCAACATAAATTTGAACTACTAATAAATATTTACCTTTTCTCTTTAAAAACAATGTAGTGTCAACCTTTCCTTTTGAAAAACCTTTTTCTATTAAAAGTTTGACAATATTTCATACCAAGCTCTAGGAGCTTGTTTTAAACCATATAAAGTTTTTGTCAATTTATAAACATAATTTGGAGATTTTGAATCTTCAAAACCAGGAGGTTGTTCCACAAACACTTTTTCTTTTATAAAACCATTTAAAAAATGCACTTTTAACATCCATTTGATATAATTTAAATTCATTGAAACATGCAAATGCTAATAACATTCTTATTGCTTCCATCCTAGCTACGAGAGCATATCATCATAATCTATTCATTCTTCTTGAGTATAGCCTTGAACAACAAGTCTAGCCTTGTTCCTCACTATATTACCACTTTCATCAAGCTTATTCCTAAATACCCATTTAGTGCCAACAGTAGATTTATTACTAGGCCTTTCAACTAATGTCCATATTTTACTTCTCACAAATTGATTTAACTCTTCTTGCATAGCCATAATACAATTTTCATCATTTAATACTTCTTGGATATTATTAGGCTCTATGCATGAGATAAATGCAACATAATTACATATATTTCTAAGAGAAGATCGAGTAGTTACCCCTTTAGATGGATCACCTAAAATTTCACCATCCTTGACATAGTTGAATTCTTTTGGGTAAGAGACTTCCCTTTCTTCAATGGTTGGATTCTTGAGAGCATCTTGAGTTTCCTCATCCTTTACTTCATCCTTTGATGATGGTTCTCCAACGTCATGTGCATTTACAATACCTACGTCATCATCAACACAAGAATCCTTCTCGGAAGGGGATTATCATCGAAAACAATATGTATAGACTCTTCTACCATTAAAGTTCTTTTATTAAATACCCTATAAGCTTTAGAATTTAAGGAATAACCCAGAAAAATTCCTTCATCACTTTTAGTATCAAATTTGTCAAGATTGTCTTTATCGTTGTTTAAAACAAAATATTTACATCCAAAAGATAAAAATAACTAATGTTAGGCTTTTTATTTTGAAAAGTTCATATGGAGTTTTCTTTAAAATAGGCCTAATCATTACTCGATTTATAACATACCAAGCGGTATTTGTGGCTTCCACCCAAAAATATTTTGGCTAATTATTTTCACAAAGCATAGTTCTAGCCATTTCTTCTAAAGTTCGATTTTTCCTCTCAACAACTCCATTTTGTTGAGGGGTTCTAGGTGCTGAAAAATTATGGCTAATTCCATTAGAATTACAAAACTTAGTAAATCCAAGATTTTAAAATTCAGTACCATAATCACTCCTAACACTAGATATGGAGTAACCTTTTTCATTTTGGATTACTTTTGAAAACATGATGAAATTTTCTAATACTTCATCTTTAGTACTTAAGAATAGAACCCCAAGTGTATCTAGAATAGTCATCTACCAATACAAAACAATATTGTTTTCCACCCAAGCTAACAATCCTAATTGGCCAAAAAAGATCTATAAGGATCAACTGTAATACTCTACTAGTTAATACATCATTAATGGACTTAAATGAAGCTCTTTTATGTTTTCCTTTAGCACAAGCATCACAGATTTTATCTTTATCAAATTTTAGCTTTGGCAATCCTCTTACTAAATCTCCCTGAATTAGTCTTTGTAAAACACTCATGCTTGTATGTCCTAGTCTCCTATCCAACTATCATGTTCGTCTTTAGCAACTAGGTATAAGTTAATCATATTTATTGAATCTAGATGCACCATGTAAATGTTTCATATTCTATGACCAATAAGCATAATCTAATTAGATGCAATGTTAATAATTTTACAACATTTGTATGGAAGAGGTATTACCTATAGATTATGCTTTATCGCATAATTAACTAATACTTAATAGATTATGCTTTAACACATTCACATATAAAACTTTTTCTATTTGTATGGAAGAGGTATTACCTATAGTACATATACCTTCAATGTAACCTTTTGAGTTGTCACCAAAGGTTACCACTCCTCTATTTTTGTCGTTAAGCTCTATAAACCGGCTCTTGTCTCCGGTCATGTGTCTTGAGCATCCACTATCAAAGAGCCATGAATTTGAACTTGTATTTTATGCCTTGTAGCCATGCTCCTTTTCCTATAAACATAGATTAATTTCTAATGTTTGGTACCCATTTCTTTTGGGTCCATATTCATTAGTTTCTAAAATCCTAGTCCCCTTGGGTATCCATTTGTATAGGATATCCTTATCTTTAGTAGTAATGAGTTCTTTAGGAACCCATATACTTCTAATGATTTTTCTATTAGAGGTTCTTTGGGGACCTATATGATTGTAGTTTTTAAAACTTTTTCTAACAAAGTTGGATTTTGAACATTCTACATTTTCAAAATGATTTGTTCCAACTTTATCAAAAGAAGCTTTAAGATCATCAATTTCTTTTTGATTATCATCATTTACTCTTGAAAGTAAATTATGCAAATCATTATTTTTCTTTTCAAACTCATCTAGTTTGATTTGCAAATATTTAATTTTACTTTCAAGATCAACGTTGGTCTTGGATATGAGATCTTTTTCAGTTTTCAGTTTTAAAATATTTTTCTTGTATTTCGAAAATAATTTCTCATAATCCAAAGTCAACCCATTATATTCCTATAAAAACTCATCAAAAGAATAAATCTTCTAAATCAAATGAGCTAGAGGTTACCTAGAGTCTTCCCCGGTGGCCATCAAGCACAGGTTCACTACTTCTTGTTCCTTTTCATTTTATAATTCATCATCATCGCTCCTAGTAGCCACATGTGCCTTGTGCTTCTTCTTTGATTAACCATTCTTCTTTAATTACGTGCAATCGTATTTGACATGCCTGGGCTTTTTGCATTTATAGAAAATAATCAGGTCCTTCTCATTTGGTTAATTTTTTAAGCCTTCATTTCTTTTGAATTTTCTTCCTCTGTTGGGCTTCATTATTTTCTGAATCGTTTGGCAAAAATTAACATTTCTTCATCATCGTCATCATCATCAGAATCACTCTCATCTTTTATGGATTTGAGAGCAACTCCAACGTTCTTCTTTTGTCTCTGCCTCCTTCTTTGTCTCGTCCTTCTTCTCGAGGTCTACCTCATCTTGAATCATCATTTTATGTGTGAGGAGAGAACCGATAAGCTCATCGAGAGTTAAAGATTTTAGGTTTTTAGCTTTGATAATCGTCGTCTTCTTTGATTGCCAAGCTTTTGGAAGAGAATAAATTATCTTCCTTATAAGCTTCTCATTTGGAATGTGTAACCACCATTTTTCATACCCCTAAACTTAACCCTAGATATATCATGCCTACAGCACCGCCGGTGGTTCCAAGCACTGCCACCACCGCCATTTCCCAAGTCTCCTACCACCACTGGTCAGATCTGTCAGGGATATCAACAAAACCCCGTAATATACGGGGCATTAAAAGCACACCATCATCAACACAGTAGCACCACAGTATATCTAGGATTTTATTTATTTTTTTAAACCTATGTAAAATCAGTTATAAGAACCGAGCTATGTAACAAGAGAGAGGATCTCTTCCTCTCGTTTTTTTAGTTGAAATACAAGAGCCTTTTTTTAAAGGTATTGTTCTTCTCCTCTTCGTTTTTTTCTTTAGTTTTAAAAAGATAATAAAACTAATAAAGCTTAAATAAATTTTTTATATAGTAAATAGAGAAAGAAAATAAGTAAGAGTAAGTTTACCTGGAGTTTTTGTGTTCCTTGTCGAATAGAGTCGTAAGGGAAGAGATTAGAGCCGGTTAGTGTAGTTTGGGTATTAGCGCTGCCGTGTGTGGTGGCTCTCTTTTGGTTTTCGACCTTTCGGCCAAGGTAGACGAGGGGCTAGGCTGGGTTGTCGGTAAGGTTTGTTGGTGATGGGTTCCACTGCTTTGAGGGTAGACGGATGAGAGAATGGCCACCCATATAGGGTGGCCGAGACGGTGATGCTTTGTTTGCTATGGGTATCGGCTGCCGTGGGGTTGAGTAAGGAAGAAAAGGAGAGGGAGTTAGGGATTAGAAACCACAGGCTAAATGATTTGGAAAGGGAGAAGGTATTGATATTTAAGGATTTTTTGGGTAAACCACGCTAAGGTCCCTAGACCTTTAGCGTGTTTCACGTTTTGGTCACCAGTTTAGGGTTAAATCATCCTTTTGGTCCTTTCTGTTTAATATGATCAATGTGTTAGTTATTTTTTAAGGTTAATCGTGCCTCAGGTCCTCCTAATTTTAGCATTTTTTGTGATTTAGTCACCATTTCCTTTTATTTTCTAAGATTTACGAATTAGGTGCATGTTTTTATATTATTTTAATTTAGTCCTCTGTTGGATTTATTATTTTTTGTTCGAGATTGGCTACTGATGTTGATGTTTTTATATTTTAGTCCTATGTTTATGGTTTTATTATGATTTTGGTGCTTCTATTTGTTATTTTCTTGTTTAATGCTATAATATTTGTTTTATTAATGTTTAGGATATCAAAGTTACTTTATAATTATTTTGTCATTATGTTATGAATGAATCCAAGTGTATATTGTTTATTTTTACCATTAAAGTATGTTTTATGTTCTAGGTATTTATTTTACTTGTATTATACATTATTTTATGTACATAAGATTGTATGTAGAGCATGGTATAAATTTTTTTTTCATTTTTATTATATTTTAGAATAAATAGCATGTTCTATGTTTAATATAATATTTAGAAAATATTTATATATTTATAAAGTAAAATAAAATAAAGTTAAAAATAGATTTAAAATTGTTCTTTTAATCCATGTGTATTTATATTTTTTTCTCTAAGTTCTTTAATGTATCAAATTTTATTTAAAAGCCTCATTAGCATAACTTAATCGATTACATAATTGGATTAAGGGTAGTATTTATGTATTTTAAAATATTAAGAAGTGACAGTCTTAAGACAACTAGAAGTCATTTTCCGATATTTTAAAATAAATAAATATCCCACTAGAAAAAACCTAAAAAAATTGATTGCTTTGAAAATTAATTAATTTTGAAGGGAAAGGAAATATTCACTATATTAAACTTATCGAGACAATTTGCTAATTTTATTAGAGATTAAATCTCGGTATTTTTAAATTATTGAATATCCCTTATCTTTTCTAATAATATAATTCGGATTAATGAATTTAATTTCTTTCTTTGGTAGAATAAAAATTATTTTAATATTGAATTCTTAGAAAAAATTATTATATTTCTTTTATTTCAGTTGGAAAATTCGTCCTAAAGTATTTTAGGGAGTATTTTCTCTTCAATTGGAAATAAGAGAATATTTTATATTTTTCCTTAGAATTTTTGTTCTATAATATTTGTATGGTTGAATTAGGTATAATAGAATCGTGATTTAAATATATATTTGAATTCTTAGATTTTTATTATTTAGAGACAATATATAATCGATGGGTACTAATTTTGGGCGTTGTGAGGGTGCTTATCCTTCCCCATACGTAATCGACCCCGAACTCTTTTTATTACTAAAAAATGAATTTTGGTTATACGTGGATCAATGCATCTTTTAAAATGATGTTTTTCTTAAAAACTCTTTAAAAAAAGATTTTTGGGTATTTGGCCTACCTAACCCAAAAGGTCGATGGCAACTCCGAAACATTTCTTTTATAAAATTGGGTTTTCGTAAAAAAAGTCGACACTCGTCGTATCGCCGAAAATCAGTTACGACAGAATGATTTCTCTATATGCTTTGAGTCCATTGACAATCACAGAAAATTTATCTGTCATAACTTTAATGTCTTCATTCGGTTTCATCCTGAAATTTTCATAGCTATGAGTTATAAGACTAATTTTAGATTCTTTTACCTCGTTGGTGCCTTAATGAGTGACTTGTAGTTTATCTCATATCTCATTGGTGGTTGTACAAGATAAAACTCTCTTATTCATCTGGTCCAAGAGCACAAAATAGAATATGGATAGCTTTTGAGTTGAGTTGGAACATTCTCGTCTCTTCTTTACTCCATAAATTTGGATGTGTGGATGGTTCGATGTATACGTTCACCACGATTTTCCATGCTCTCATGTCTCTAGCTTGAATGAAATATCTAATCTTATTCTTCCAATAGGCATAATTAGCACCATTGAAGAAATGAGGCTTGTTTACGGGCTAAGAATCAAGAACGAAGTCGAAGTTTGAAGTGGAGGCTATTGATGACTTGAATATCGATATAACTCTTCCCGAATCGACTCAAGAGGTGGTGAAACCTTTAAATGAGTGTAGCTCTGATACCAATTGTTGAGTTAATCGATTGACAAATAGGCCAAGACGGGGAGTGAATTGGCAATAAAAATTTTGGAGGAAGCTTTTGCAGAAAATTGAAAATATTTACACATCGATTTAGAGTGGTTCGACTTTCTCAACCAAAATCTACGTCACTACCTTAGCTATCCACACTAAGGATTTTCCACAAATTCACTAATTTGTATTTCTTTTGAGGACAAAGAGTAACCTTACAACTCTATCAAGAATTATACCCATAATTCTTGATAACACTCTCTCCCAAAGAGAAAATTACAAATTTCGCAAACTTACAGAAAAACCTCTCAAGGCAATATGTTTGCACAATTCAAGAACAAAGAAAGAGCACTAAAAATGAATACAATTGAATACAAATGGTGTTCTTGAAAGCAAAATGAATATTGAATGGAGAATAGATTTGAACTTCTTAAACTTGAGGTTTGATGTTTTATCTTTGATTCTATCTCAATTCTGGTTGATCAATGGCTTCAGAACTTGTTTAAATACACCTTGGATTGATTCTGAACGTTGGGGATCATTGGTGAAGTCAATAGAGCCGTTGTTGTATGTTTTCCATTTAAAAATATGTTAGGAGCGTAAGTGTATCGGTACACTATCAAAGTGTATCGGTACACTCAGTGTAAAATTCAAATATTTCGACCGTTATTTGACCGAGTGTATCGGTACACACCAGGTGTATCGGTACACTAATTACATTTGATGTTTCTCGGAGCCAGGAGTGTATCGATACATCAGCTATGTATAGATACCCTTATTCCATTCGAAGTTGGGGTGTATCGATACTTCCAAGGAGTGTATCGGTACCTCCCTTCACAAAACTTGTTTTTGGCTCGTTTAAGGTTCGAAACACTTTGTAAAATTGTTTCAAAAATATTTTAAGATTAAAACACAATTTTACACTTAAGTAAGGTTTAAAATTGACATTTGAAAACTTGAGTAATATTTTGATATTTGAATAATTTACTCAAATATTAATTTTGAAATCGAATATAAAATCTTAAAATTCATTTATACTTTATTTGTTATATCGAAATATCAAAATATTTTCAACATGTTGTAAATTTTCCCTTGAATTTTGAATTAATTCAATTCAATCCCTGTTATATTTTTTATATTTTTGCAATTTGACCCCCTAACTTCTATTTTTCCCCTTGCAGCTTCCAATTAACTTCAATTTGACCTTTAATTTCAAATGTTTTTAAATTTAATCCTTCTTTAATATTTCTTTTAATTTAATATTGATTTATTTATTTACTTATTATTTATTTTTCATTTTCGTTTTATCCTATTTTATTATTTAATATCAATTTGGTTTTCTTAGGACAATTTTCATTGGTCAAAGGTAGGTAATTTGGTTCAAACTTTTAAATTTTAATTTAGCTTTTAATTTTCCTAATTAAGACAACCGAGAAATTGAATTGGTGCCGAAAGGGCAGTACAAGGGTGTTAATCCTTCCCTGACTGTAATCGATTCCCGAATCTGACAAATTTCTGGTAAAACATAGATCAGATAACGGTAAGTTATGGTATCTGATCGACCAAATTAAAATAATTGGTGGCGGCTCCAACATATCAAAATTAAGTCGAAACCCAATTTTGGGCCCACCCAAAGGACGATTACGACATTTATTAATCGAAAATAACATCACGTAGTACATAAATATAAACAGAATCCAGTAAATTATAACTAAAAGATATAAATGAGTTTGAGGTCGTTGCTCATTGTGCAATAACATGCATAAAGATATTAGTCGTTCATCATATAGAACAAACTTTGATACCAGAATGTGCATCCAAGTATTGTCCAACTTCAACTAGGTGATCACTAATCACCCATAAATCACTGCTGTTGAACAAGTTAACTTAAATGGTGAAGCCAACAATTTAGTCTATTTCTTTTGGGTAAATTACACAATTTATCATCTAATTATCTTATCACTTCTATTTTTTTAATTTAATCACTAGACTTTGAATTACTCCTATTTAAGTCACTCTCATTACATGGATTATTTTATGATTTTTTTATTTTAACATAAAAATTTATTAATATTTAATGATAAAAATTAAAATTATAAATAATTAAAATTTCTAATTTTAATCCCTAAATACCACCCACCACACCACACCCCAATATAATCCCTAACCCCTAATCAGAACCCCACAAACATCCAATCCTCCTGCATCCACGCTAACGCCTCAACTTCCACTCAACCACCTTTGATATTGACCGTTACTCAACCATCGACTTCCACTCTTACTTTATCTCCATTTCTAATGACAGCTTCTCTACCATCAATTTCAGCTCCTCCTCTAATTCAAATAAAATTTATAGTCAAAACAAAAATATAGAAATATAAAAAAAATCCAAAATTTAAAATATATGATTAGAACTTAAAACAATATTAATAAAAAAGCTTACATGAAAATCGAAATGACGATTAAATGTAAGGTATCAGTCCAACTTACATAATCACCCATAAAAAGAGAATAAGTGTTGGGAGTGTTCCCACCAATGCATAATAGTTCAACAAGATCGTGAAATTAGCAAATGGCCATAGATATCGCCGCAGATGGTGACGTGACATTTCACTGACTAAAACATTTCACTCTTCCAAGAGGATCACATGCGCTTGCTCACATAGAGTCTTTATCTTCGTCTCCGATAGCGGCTTGCACTACATTAAGTGTTCGATCTACGATCTAGATTCATGTGGGACGACATTTTCTGGTAGTTGAGAGATTTGATACTGATTTTCTTTTGCTTTGTATTATATGATGGGGTTTGATCGTACACCGAAGGATAATAATTGAGATTTTAGATCAGATCATGGTTAGGGTTAAGGAGATTAAATTTAAACCTCAAAGTTCTCTTTTTCTCAATTCCCGGGAAGCTAAATATTGGAATTTGCATTTGTAAGCTCCTTAAGTTTCCTCTATTTATGAATTGCAGTGGTAGAGGAACTGAAATCGGGGTGGAAAAATATCAAGTGGGAATGAAGTAGGAAGAGCAGTGAAAGCCGATGATGGAGTAGCAATCAATTTCGGAGGTGGTTGAGTGGAAGCTGGGGCGTTAGTGTGGTTGTACGAAGATTATAAGTTGGTGGGGTTTGGATTGTGGATTAAGGTCTGGATTGGGTTGTGATTTATGGATTAAAATTAAAAAAAAATTTATTTTAATTTGTTTCCATTAAATATTAATAAAATTTTTCATATTATAATAAAACAAAAAACAAAATAATAATATATGTTATTAGAGAGATTAGAGCATGAGTAATTCGAAAGTTTAGTAATTAAACTGAAAGGTTTTAAATTTTAGAGACCAGAATAAGAGAAATAAGATATTTAAGTGATGAACAATGTATTTTATCCATTTCTTTTTACAATGACCATGAGATATGTCGTTCATTTTGAAGAGAAAAAAAAGGGGAAAACTATTTGTCGTTCGTCAAAAGATTTTCCATCAAATAATAATAAGAAAAAAATGTAGAAAACGATGTCGTTTCATAGAAGCATGGTTGCCTACTATAAAGACGCATAAACCCCACCTTCGTCTATGTGCGATTCTAAAACCCTAACATAACCCCTTTCCGTTTTCTTCGGAGCTCTCTTCTCGTCTGTTAGAAACAACACATTTTCATAAACGAAACTATGATGAACACCTTCTTAAAACGCTCAACTTCCTTAGCCTCCAGGAGGCTTCTCGTCTCCTCCGTCCAAACTCTCCTTCAACACTTCCAGTCAACAGCTGCAGCAGCTACCACTATAGATGCCGAGACTCATTTTATTAACAGATTCAAACCCTTTTCTGGCTTTCCGGGGTATGCACCGAAGGGGATCCACGCCAAATCAGGGCCGTTGAATTTCAGGGCATCCACGAACTTGCAGGCGGAGTATGCTGTCGAGGATTATGTTGAAGAGAAGGGAAGTGATGGGCTTGAGATATCTGCTCTGGGGATTGCTCCTGAAATTGTTTCTGCTCTGAATAAAAAGGGTATCACCAAATTATTTCCAATCCAGGTAAAATTATACGCACACACACACACACCCCTTGCTTTAGGCTCTTACCATTTTAATGATTTTTTATTTTTTTGCAAAAAAAATAATTTCTCCCTTCATTTTCATTGTAGAGAGCGGTGCTGGAACCAGCAATGCAAGGAAGGGATATGATTGGAAGGGCTAAGACAGGGACAGGCAAAACGCTTGCTTTTGGGATTCCTATCATGGACAAAATCATTCGATACAATGCTCAACATGGGTTTGTTGATCCCCCTCCCTTTTTCTTATTGTTAATGTTATTGATACTTTTGCTACTTTTTTATGTCCGAAATGATAAGTTTTTTTTTTGTTTCTAATTCTGAAATGAAAAGGTAAAAAGTCGCATATGGAGATTCATAATTTGCTTTTATTCTGAATGGTTAAACTATCTTCAATTTGTTTTATGCTTGAACTATGAGCTCATTTTTATCAAATGGTAATAATATGACAGTGATACCACAACAATGTAGCTTTTTAGTGTTTACTTTTAGCTTTTAGCAACTATTAAGGAAGCAAAAGGTAAATATAGCAAGTCAACAACCAAAGAGACCTTATTGATTTATATATTGATTCTTTTTGTGCTGTGAAAAACTAAAATTTTGGTTGATTATGGACAGTTTTATTACCATTTTTAACCGGTTGTGTTCTTTTGTGTTAAATATGCAGACGTGGTAGAAACCCCTCGTGCTTGGTTTTGGCACCAACGAGGGAACTTGCTAAACAAGTTGAGAAGGAATTTCATGAGTCTGCCCCCAACTTGGATACAATTTGTGTTTATGGGGGTACACCCATTTCCAAACAAATGAGGCAACTTGACTATGGTGTTGATATAGCTGTTGGTACACCTGGCCGCATTATTGATCTGCTTAAGAGGGGTACTCTCAACTTAACAGAGGTTCAATTTCTTGTTCTTGATGAAGCTGATCAAATGCTTCAAGTTGGATTTGCTGAAGATGTTGAAATCATACTGGAGAAGCTGCCTGCAAATCGTCAAAGCTTGATGTTTTCAGCAACAATGCCTAATTGGATTAGAAGCCTAACCCAAAAGCACTTAAAAAACCCATTAACTATTGATCTGGTTAGCTTGCATATCTTCTTTCACCATTATTTTCTTATGGTTATGATTTCTTGCTTCTAGTTATTGGTTCATTCCTATATTGTTTTAGCGTATTTCCCTACTGAGTTGGTGCTGTGCTGCCTTTAGCATTTGCTGTATATTTATGGAAATTTGGTGATTTGGAAATGAATGCTAGCATGATCAAAGTTTTACCATCATAATCTATATTCCAATACTTAAATTTCGGTTATTTTAAAAGTACACTTCTAATTAAGGATCAATTCTGTTTTCATTTTCATTTTTTTTGCATAATGAAGATAAGCTCTGAAAGAGGGCAAGACACATTCACCTAGCACCACTTATTTCTAGTGGCTTATGTTCACCTGCAGGTTGGAGAAGATGATCAAAAGTTGGCTGAAGGAATTTCCTTGTATTCGGTTGCAGCAGATTCGCGTGGGAAAGCATCAATTCTTGGTCCTCTAATTACAGTAAGGGCCATGCCCATGGGTTTTGTTTGTTTGTTTTCCTGCTTGGCTTTTTCACTTTTTTTTTTCTTTTCATTTTAATTCCAGTTTTGTACCCATTTCAAATTCATTATGTTTTTTTCTCAATTGTCATTGCTTTCATCATCAAATTCTTTTTTAGGAACATGCGAAAGGAGGAAAGTGTATTGTTTTCACTCAAACAAAGCGTGATGCTGATCGGCTGGCATATGCCATGTCAAGAAACTTTAAATGTGAGGCTTTGCATGGTGATATCACTCAGGCTCGGAGGGAAGCAACTCTCTCAGGATTCCGAAATGGGCTTTTTAATATTTTAGTTGCTACTGATGTTGCTGCTCGTGGCCTTGATATACCTAGTGTTGACCTGGTTAGGCTTTCATGTTACTTTCTGGTGATTCCAGGCATTTTTAGCTAGATTTGTTAGTAAATATTGTTACTTTGTTGATTATAAATGTTAATTTAATATTAAAATCCTGTGATGCCAGACAATGTCTTGTTTGATGATTTCTTAGTCATGGTACCACTTCAAGGAAAATCTACTTATGGGTCTGTTCAATGTGGCATCCTAGAAGAATTTGTATGATCTGTGATGTGTGAATTGCAAAATTTTATCTTATGGTATAATGTTGTTGGCATCAATATTCTGCACTTTTCCGTTTGCAATTGCTTGGGTCACCTATTATTTAGGCCATTTTAGAGTAGTGAGCCATGATTTTAATTGTTAAACCAATACAAAGATGCAGACATCTTTTAGAAAATTATGTTTGTTGAAATTGAGGAGTTTATGGAAGAACCGCCATGTATTTTTTGCGGAACTGCTAATTACATATGATGAATTTTCTAGTATTATTACATTTTTGGAATCCGTCATTATTTAATGTGCATGTGTTTGTCCATGCTAGCATCATTTTGAATAATGTTTCTGCATGAGTTGATATTGCGGAATTTGATCCTTGATGCTCTTTAATTTGATTCTTACATAGGTAATACATTATGAGCTTCCAAACACGTCTGAAACTTTTGTCCATCGAACTGGCCGAACTGGTCGTGCTGGAAGGAAAGGAAGTGCAATTCTTATCTACACTCGAGAGCAGAGTAGGGCTCTTAGGGTTATTGAGAAAGAAGTAGGATGCAAATTTTCTGAGGTAATATCTTGTATCCTTTTTTTGTGCATGTTTTTTTTTTCATTTTATTTTCCGTTCTTTATTAGGGGAGGTTTTTTTAAATATCTTTTACAATGTTGATGCTGTATTGAGGATTTTGAACGTTAGGAATAGGGAAGCTAAAAGAAGTTTTAATAGCTAAAGTGAAAGTTTTTAAGTGAGTCTAGCAAAAGTCAAGTTTTCAACTTTGACAATCTTTTTTTATAAGAATAGAGCCTCATTAAAAACCTCCTTCATAACCATCAAGCCCCGAAAAAAAAACGGCTATTGGGAGGAGGAAAAGAGTGCCCAAAATTTTATTGCTAAACATAAAGATACATCCAGGTACAGATCAGACACATTACAAAAGATCCCCATTTAAACATCCACAACAGACATCCACCTCACCCAACCAAAGCACCTGACCTTACACTAGCCTATGCCCGTTTTAGTTAAACTATCAGCTTCCCCATTAATACATCTGTTAACAAGCCTATTTATAACATTGAACTCTAACACTATCTTAGCAATTCCTCTAACCAGATGAACATAAAGAACTGGGCATGTCTCCGGATTGTTAATCCATTTCAATGCAATAGAGGAATCACTCTCTAAAATAAGACTCCCCTTATCCCTCCACACTGAATTCAAAAACAAATCTAAACCAGCTTGAATTGCTTTAAACTCGGCAAGGATTGGGTCCGGATGCTCTTGAGAAAAACCCCAACCTCTTATCTTTAGCATCCTTGAGCACACCGTCAATACCACTGCACCTCCAGTCAAAATTAACAGCCCCATCAACATTCACTTTAAAGAAACCCGGAGGGGGGACACCACTGTGACTTAGTCAAAACAATCTTCGAAGAAGAACGGTGCAAATCAGCCAAGGTTAAGTCTCCCATAAGGCAATCAAGAGGGATAGGGTAATTAGAATTCTTAGCCAAGAACCAAGAAGCCACCCTATACCTAACCAGAAAGAAAAGATTAATCTGATCCAACCTACCCTTCTCTAACACTATATTATTTCTGCAATTTCAAACAGTTCACAAAAACAACACCCGTCACAAATTTCCAAATTTCCGAATCCGGAATTAAATCCAACCAAGATAACAGAAAACCTTTGGGATTATTGGGGAAAACAGAGTATAAATTCCACATTCGAAGAAACCGCGCCCAAATCCCCCAAACAACTTTGCAAGAAAAGAACAAGTGGCACACCGACTCCGGCTCCAAACCATAGACCGTGCATAGAGAATCCTCGATTCCTCGAACACCCCGACTCAATAAGGCAGTTTTAACAGCCAACTTCTAGTGGAGCACCTGTCAAAGAAGAACCTCCACTTTTGGAGGCGCTAAACCAACCCATACAAGCTTAGACCAGCACAAATCCGGATTGGACAGGCTAGATACTAAGTTAAGGCATGATTTAACCGAATATACTCCCTCCCCGTTACCCTTCCAAGCGTAGCAATCATCCACCTCCAATCCAATACGAACACTATCCAACAAAAGAAGCAGTTCAATCCTTAGAGCATATTCACTCTCCATCAAATTCCTTCTCATTTGAATGTCCCAAACCCACCTCCCATTGCTAACACAACCATAGTTCACAATAACCCCATCCTTTTTAATCGACAATGCTAACAACCTAGGAAATTAGTCTTCAATGGGATGTTGCATAACCAATTATCATGCCAAAACAAAATGGACTCTCCCTTCCCCACTTGTAGAATAAGGTGATTATGAAAGCACAATCCAAAGGTATCATTCGTCTGATAGTTGTTTATGACTCATTTCCAAATCCAAGAGGCAAGGGTGGATGTATTCTTGTCCATCGCAATTGATTTCCTATCTAAATTATACTTGCAACAAACCATCCGCTTCCACCAAGACTCCTTCTCACTACTAAACTTACAAACCCATTTCCCAATAGAGCCCTATTCCTCATATTTAAATCGGAGATACCCAAACCCCCAAAATCTTTCTTTTTACAAACTGTTGACCATTTCACCCAGTGGATCCGACTTTTCTGTGCCAAGCTTCCCTACAAAAAATTGGCCATTAGAGCTTCCAACTTTTTCCGGACACCCACAGGCAGTTTGAATAATGACATATAATAATTTGGTAGCAAATTCAAGACAGATTTAATTAGAACAACCCTTCTCGCAAGGGATAACGTTCCCGTTTTCCACCCAACCAGCTTTTGATAGAAATTCTTAACTATATGTTCCCATAGAGAAACCGAATTCCGCCTTGCACCCAATGGAAGCCCCATATAATCCGTCGGAAAAACTCCAAAACTACACCCTATAGAGCTTGCCCACTCTTTGACTATATGATCTTCCACATTAATGCCGTAAATCTTACTCTTTGATAGATTCAGCTACAAACATGTGCACAACTCAAAGACTACCAAAATCCTCTTGCTATTCTTTAGTTGACCTTCTGAGGCTCTACAAAAAATTATCAAATCATTTGCGAATTGCAAATGAGAAAGTGAGAAGGACCTATTGTTGCAACCGATCTGAAAGCCATCGAACAGCCCCAACTCAATTGCTTTGGAAAGCAGCAGGTTAAGAAACTCTCCCCCTAGATTGAAAAGAAGCGGAGATAAGGAACATCCTTGGCGTGATCCCCGAGATATGTTAAAGCTTTCTGTGGAAGAGCCATTCACTAGAACCGAAATGAAAGTTGAAGATAAGCACTCTAAGATCCAAGACCGCCATCTCTGTCCGAACCCCATGTACTCCATAATTTTGAGCAAGATCGTCCAATCCAAAGTATCATAGGCTCTTCTAAAATCCACTTTGAACACAAAACCTTTCCTCCCTTTCCTCCTCCAATAATCGATGCCTTCATTTGCTATAAAGGAGCAGTCACAAATCTGTCTCCCTGGAATGAATGCAAACTGTGAAGGGCCAATCAACACTTCTATGCACGTCCTTAATCTTCTTGATAATACTTTAGACAAAATCTTATACAAACTCCCTACCAAACTAATGGGCCTATACTCCTCTATACCAACCGGATTCGGCTTCTTCGGAATAAGCGTGATAAATGAGTGATTCACGCCTTTACTTAATTTCTTCCCATAATAGAACCCCTTCAAAACTTCAGAATGTCTTCTTTCAGCACCGGCCAAAATCTCTTAAAGAAGCCCATGTTCAACACATCCGGTTTCGGCGCCTTATTACTATCCGATGAGACGACTGCCTCCCAAATTTCGTTCTCCGAGAAATTGTTTTCCAAAACGGCACTTTGCTCCTCAGAAAGCCTACTAAAATTCAGATCCAAATGCTCCACCTCCAACGTTGGCTTAAAATTATAAGCTTTCTTGAAAAATTCAAGAATATTAGATTTTATCTGATTCGGATCTGAAGTCAAATTACCGTCCACTTCCAAAGTCTTTAGAGCATTAACCCTGCCTCTATTTGATGTACACTGGTGAAAATATCTTGAGATTCGATCACCATCCTGAATCCAATTCGCCCTTGACTTTTGGAACCAAATAAGTTCGTCTTTTTTATACAAAGACCGTAACTCTCTCTTATCTCTTGCAATGGCCTCCATCGAAACCAGGGAATTCCCTTGCTGTAATTCTGCTTCCCGATCAGAAATGTACTTCTCCAAATTCTCTATCAATCTCGGTATTTCAAACGGCTATTGTTTGACCAGCTTCTAATCACCTCCTTTGATTCTTATAATAAGCTTTCGATACCCCTCCTTTTCCCCTTCTTCATCTCTTTGATCTTCCCTTCTAATGTGTCTTGAAATCCCACCTCGTCCATAATATAATTAAAGAGTTTGAAAGGTTTCAGACCCCGATTAATGTTACACGTTTCCAACGCCACTGCATTATGATCCGAAAGTGATTTTGGCATTAGGACCTGTACAATGTCTAGGAACAGCAGTAAAAATTTGTCATTTACTAAAAACCGATCCAGTCTCCAAAAAGAAGGAACTTCCCTGTTGTTGCACCATGTGAAACTCCCTCCAGCCAACGGTAGGTCCACTAGTTTAGCTTGAAACACGAAATCCCTGAAGAGCCTTAAAGAGTTCACATTCTGTGTTTTCCCAATCTTCTCATCCTGCGACAAATAAGCATTGAAATCACCTCCTATACACAAGGGATAGTCCATTGTACTAACGAAGCTAAGCAGTTCCTCAAAGAAAGCCTCCTTTCCCGAATCAACTATAGGACCATACACATTTAAAAAGCAGCAGTCTTCTTTTCTTTCCTTAATTGTTCCTTTAATTGTCATGAACCTGAACGATATTTGCTGCATTTGTGGAACGAACCAATTATCGTCCCAAAAACTTTGACAATCTTTTAGCCTCTTGAAACTGGAGCTGACCAGAACATTATTAAGCTATTTTAGCCTTTTATCTTATGTTGTAATCTTAACTAGTTTTTGCCTGGTTTTATCTGGTTTTGTTGTCGCTCTGTACTGGTTTGCACATTAATAATTCCCTTTGAACCAAAGACCTGACCAGTACTAGTTCAAACTTGCTGGTTTTAATTTGTAAAGCGTTTGTTTTCAGTTTCAGGCTAAATTTCCAGTACTAACTCTCAAATAGTCAATCTTCAAATGTTATTTGTACAAGTCGTTCTGCATTCAAATATCGAATTGTCTATATAATTAAAGATTTGTGGTGTGAGATTCTCAATCTTTGTTTCTTGGGAAATGATAATGAGTTCCTACAGCATTGGTGCAGGTGATAAATATTCTCTTGAATATGGTGAGAATAGCACATTAATTAAAAAAAATCCTAAAATAGAAATTTAACTAAATTTAACTAGTATCTATAAGATCCCCATGAACCAGACCCTAGTTTCTTTCTAATAATATGACTCCTCAATCCTCATTTAAGAATCAAAATCACCATTAAAGTGTAAAGAAGGGAGTAAATTACCATAGAATAGAAGAAAATCTTTAACTATCCTTCCAACCTGGACCTTCCTAGCTGCTTTAATACATTGTCTAGCTTTTAAATGATTGGAGAATAGTATCATATAGTCTAAGAATATTAAGAATGACATAAATTCAATGTTGCACGTAAAACATTATAACATACCTGATGTACAGAAAGAGGGGGGAAATGACCAGCTGCTATTATGACTCAAACATCTAATTCTTTTTTTTTATAGGAATCGAAGGCCTCATTAAAAAACCCCTTCTTGATTGTATGAGCTTGTAGAGAAGCTCATCAATCAGCGGAAGAGGGAAAAGAGTGCCTTAAAAATTTTATTAACCATAATAAAATACAGCCAAGGGACTATATCAAAATAACCAAAAACAAAAAACTACCCAAACATGCCAAACAGCCCTGTACAATCTACAACGACCTCAACTGTGTCTGGCCTGTAACCGAATCGGCCAGAAAACCAACACAACATTCCCACCCAAATGAGAAACCTCTATTATGAAAGAATTTTTTTCATTCAATCCTTACCCAAATGATTAGACCAAGTTATGCATAAAACATGGATTGCGAAAGGGAAAAAGTCTTGTATGCCAACCAATTACAATTAATTAACATCACATTCTAAAATGAGAACATAAATAAAATAATTCTTATAAAAAATGACCTCTTGGTAAGTAATGGTACCTGAAAGATATACATGAATTTGACATGGATTGTTATGTTACCCTATATTTTCATGTATTGAACTTATAGACTGATTGATCTTAATTTTTGCAGCTTCCTGGGATTCAGGTTGATGGTGAGAGCACTGGCATGTTCGATGATGTCGGTGCTGGTGGTCGATTTGGGTCATTTGGAGGTACACGAGATCGTGGATATGGTGATATGGGTTTTGGTCGTTCTGGTCGGCAAGGGGAATATGGATTTGGCCGTTCTGGAGGTAATAGGAGTTCCGGATTTGCTCGTAGTGGTGGGTTTTCTGATGAGATGGGTGGTTATGGAGGTCGCTTTGGATCGAATAACCGGTCTGGAAACTTTGGTGGTTCTGCATTCGGTCGTCCAAGTGGATTTGGGGAATTGGGTAAATCAGATGGTTCTAGTAGCTATGGTAATTTTGGTACGAGACGTACTAGTGGATTTGGGGACTTTGGTTCAGGCAATCCAGGTGGATTTAATGACAATCGTTCTGGTGGATTTGGTGGTAATCGTTCAGTCCAAAGTGGTGGAAGCCATGGTGATTCTCGATCTAGTCGTTTTAGCAGCTTTGGGGGCTCCAATGCTGATAATGATTAGGGAACTGGAAGAACATCCTTCTAAATTCCTTTGAGGTAAGCATTATATAGAAAGCAACTTCTTATATCAATTTTGTAACAAACATTTTACCCGTGAATGGTATTTTTTTTTGGCTTGATTGACTGGTGCTACCTTATTTTCTATGCATTTGTATTACTTATCATCTTTCCCTTAGTCTTTCTGGAATTAGTTTTCTCTGTTAAAGCCTTCTAGATTGTGGTGGATTAGATTAAATGTGAATATGATCCCTAGAGGTACCTTTTTTTTCTCTTCTGTTCTATATTTCTTCTTTTATAGAAATGGAAAACTGCCACTGTATTTATGTTGAAGTTCTTATTTTCTAATATGCCGTAATAGCATACATATGTCCCCTATTTAATACTTATTAACTGCTAATAAAGTACTTTGTTGGAAGATAAAGTTTATCCAGAGATAAAGATAATAAGGACTCCTAATCTTAAAAGACTCCTAAAACAGTAGGTACTCTTAATAAAACAGTAAACATAGTTAGGGCTCTAATGCAATTAGACAACATAAATGTTTACAAAATCTGCTGCTGATAATACTGAAAAAATCTAAGTCTTTGTTTGGCTGACACTGGATTTCAAGGATACAAATGATTTTCGATGATATAAACACAACCGAAGACAAATGCCTTCTTGATTTTAGTTATTCATTTTGCTGGTATGGGAGTTGGATTGGGTTTTCCTTTGGGCTTTTGGTTTATGATTTGGTGGTGAGTAACATGTCCTCTTTTCTTTGTGAGTATGGTGTGGTCGGAGGAAGAAATGGTTGGCACTGGTGGAAGCTGGAGCTTTGGTGACAGGTCACTGAGTTGATGATGTAAAAGTAATGTGCTGTTGGGATTGGGGAAAGTGTAAGACCAGTTTTCTAAAACAGTGGCTATTTCATGTTTCTTGCTTCATAGAGGATTGACTACTAAAGGTTTTTTAGCTCCATTATTTTCTGTCAATCTTTTTTTTCTGGTGCCTTCCGAAGTCCAAACTTTGGACTATGCACCAAATGACTTTTCCAAGAGTAATTTTTCTTCAGTGGAGTGTAAGTTTTTGGATGACCTGTTTTCCCTTTAAGGTCCTATCTTCATTTTTTGCTTTATCACATTAATTTGATGACAGAAAGTGCACTTACTGCATAAACCTGATTCTTGTATCATGCTGCTAACAAGTGCTTAGTTCATCCCCTTTACCCATTTGCTAGGATGTTATTGACAGGTCGTTTGTTTTCTATGACACATTTGTTTTCATTTGCATTTTGGAATGACATGGAAGAAGGCAGCAACTCCGGTGACTGCTTCCGATGGGAAACAGATACAGAGAAGCAAGGAAATTTTTTTGGGGGGATGTGAAGAGTTTGTTGGGAAGAAAGAAAATGAGGTAGAACCCCAATCCCCTGTCAGGACTCAAGTCTCTGCTAATATTATATATACTAGTTACTCGCATGGGAATGTTTAAAGATGCTGACTATTGTTATTTAAGTTGATTATATCTGAAGGAAAAAATGTAATAAAAGATTCATTGTGGGAGAGTGGAATGATCTTCTCCGTCTTTTTACCGTTCAATTCCTATTGGTGGCCTGGAATGGAGACAAGGGGCGGTATGCATTGGCCTTGCCCACCGCACCCAAAATTTATCCTGGTCCCAGCATAAAATGCTTGGCCTCACTCTTGTTTTGCTGGTGGTTGTGCATGCCCTAATGCTTGCTTTTTTGTCTTCCCATAACCCTACCCTACTGTCCTTGTTATTTTGTTCCTTCTAACCAAACCATATCAACTTATTCGTTTCCTTATATCATATTGTGTAGGATTAGCTTTCTTTCCATCTCTAATCAGGTTACCTACACCATAATCCCGATAGACCGAGTCGGGAATCATATCTATAATGGTAGGTAGCCGCTGTTACCGAACCTATAGGCGTGTTGTTGTCTTCAGTAAATAGGTTTTTAGCTTGACTATGATTCTGTATTCTCGAAATGCCTGCTTGTAAGCGTTTGGTCATGTTCTTTAGGTATAGTTTGAGCACTTATTTTTACATTAACCCAAATAGAAAAAAACGCTTTGGATCATTTGCATGCGACTCTTGTAGCCAAATCTGGTTGTCAACGATAGATTATGGGAGCCAACATTAATGTTTTCACTATTTTAGCAAGTTTTCGGTTTCTTTTTTTGTGATTTGAAGGCCTAAAATTAAGTTGTTTGGTAAGAGGAATGATATATTATTAATTATTAGATGTGAGATTACTTATTAAATTATTTAAGATTACATTACTAGTTTATTGATTGAAAAAAAAAGCTGAGATTATTTTAGCATGTTTTATTAAATTATCTTTGTTATAATTTTTAAATATTTTGATATGTTAAAATTTATGATAATAGAAAGAAAATTTTAAAAATATTTTAAGATAATTTATCAGAAATATAAAAAAATCGAAAATTAATTTGGGCACTTCAAATTTATTTTGGTTTTTGTTTTTCTCATGATAAATTTACAAATGAATTTGATATGTTCATTTGGATTTAGATATTTTATGTTATTTTCATTTTTTTACATAATAGAAAATATTAAGGAATATGTATTTGGTTGTAAAATTAAAAAATAATTTAAGGAAAATAAAAGCAAAAATAAGTTAAAATATGAAAACATAGAAAAGATGTTTACATTATTTTCATTGAAATTATTTTGGAAATTTAAAAAAATATGATATCATGAGATCTAGAATTTTAACTTACATAGATTTAAATCCTTCTAATAATAATTTTTTTACTTAATGGTATATGATCCCTCAAAATTTTGTTAAAAAGCAATGTGATCTTTTAACTTTTTCTACACACAAGGTGGTTTTTAAATTGGTTTTTTTAATAATTTAATTTGTTGAATATCTTAATAATTGTTTATATTTTAAATTTTAAATTTAAATACTTTCTTATTTTTTTAAAAATTAAGTAAGTCTTCAAACTTTCTAAAAGAATTGATTAGGTTTCAAACTTATTCAAAAATATCAATTAAGCACATTACCATGTCATCGTCCATTATATACTATCATATCAACATCGTAAACTGTCACATCAGCATTGTAGATTATTATGTAAGCATTGTGAACTGTATGTAAGCGTTGTGATAGTCATTTTAACGCTTGATTCTGATAATCAAATGATTTTTTTCTCATATTAAAGGTCACATTTAATATAAAAAAATTAGGGACTAAACTAATTTTATTTTTCAATAATTTTAAAAAAGTGTTGCATTAGTAACTGTCGAGATATAATACATTTTGATCAGTATTGTTGTGCACACATTTTATGATGAAACAACAACTAATTAGCTATGAAATTGATGTAGCTATAATTTTCATTAAGAGTGATAATACCACTATTATTTGTCTTGTTAAGAATCTCATCCAACATTTTAAAATTAAACATATTAAAATTAGACATCATTTCATTAAAAATTGTTTTGAAAAATGCAATTCTATAATATGTAGACATTTTATGAGTATTTCAACCCAACATTTTAGTTCAACGAATAATATATTTAATATTTTAAATTAAATATTTAATTTTTCAAATGCATAGGATTAAAATGTTCATTTTAATTGTAACTTTTTTTTAACATTTCATCCTAGTACAAAGATAAATTAAATCTAACATTCTAAAAGTTAAAATCTCGTTTGAACTAATTAAATTTCCAAAAAGAAGGTGAAAGCTACATTTATGTTAATTTGTTATAATTTATCACACTTATTTTCTTGTGTTTTTTTAAAATAAATAGCATATTCATCAACAGGTTGATTCAAGTGGTAACTAATTTGATAATATTATTTAAGTAGGTCTTAAGTTTAAGTCATTGTGTATGTAAAAAATCCTCATTAGGAGACTCATCCACTAAAACCAGGTGTGCGACACGGGTCAGTCTGAATTAGTTAGGGCTGAAACGGGAGGACAATTAAAAAATAATATATTTAGGGATTAGTATGTGTTGTGTAGGGTCGAGCCTACTTGAAACAAATATATTAATAAAAATATTAATTTTATTCGATAAAAACATAGATTTAATTAAAAAATAATATATAGATGATTGTTATTACAATTATCCTTAAATATATAAGATACAATTGTATTATTTTTGGGGTCGGGTTATATATTTTCACCTTAAACCCTAATTCAGCTCGACATAAACATGTCCTCTAAAACATTTGATCCGACTCGACTCGAACCCAATTATTTTTAAAAATTCGACTCAATAGAATTGAATCGGGTCGAAACTTGTAAGATTCAAGTCTCGTGTCTAGTCATAAGTTTATTGTTTAAATTAAGGGTAAAGTATATTAATGGTCACTGAACTTTTCTAAAGCTTTCATTTAGGTCTCCCAACTTTTAAAACTTGAAATACAGTCCTCCAACATTTAGTCTGTTTGCAATATGATCCCTGACCGTTACACTATCGTTAGTACGTTTGCAATATGGTCACTGAACTTTTCAGGTGCTTGTATTTAAGTCCTTCAACTTTTAAAACTTACAACACAGCCTTAATTTTATTCCAAACCCCAAATTCCTTTTCGATCTCAAATTTCCTTTTTTTCTTCTATATTCTCATTTCTAGCGTAACTTTTTAGCCGGGGATGCATGGGGAATTCTAATCTAACTTTGAATTATGTGGAGGTGTTGACTTGAATAAGGTTCCATTGAGAGAAGACCCGACCAAGACACTATCGGGACCATCAACGATTCAAGGTGTAATGATAGATACAAGTCATCTCAAGTGAAACATAGATGATGGATGAAATGCTTGTGAGAAAAAATGGGGTTAGAAATGCAGAGTTGACAAATACTACTAAGATAAACTAAGTATCATTGTTGAAAGTCACCCACAAAGCTGGAATTATTTTGTATAAATGACATATGATAATTTATTCGTTTAATCCTTATGGTTAAAGATTTTCCAACAGATGATCAAATATAATGAAATCCCAAACAGCTCATTCACCTTTCAATCTCTTTCGCTCGCATGCACTCTCGTTTGGTTTTTGTTCTTTAATTTTCCGCCATGTAAAATTGTAAACCCATGCAGTGCTCTGTCTTTCAACTTTTTATTTACAAAGAAAAAATGGAGGAAGAATTGCTGGAACGCAACACCGATTGCGTTTATTTCTTAGCATCTCCCCTCACTTGCAAGAATGTATTTATTTTCTCTTTTGGGATATCCGGAAGTAAGCTTTTCCTCTATCGCATTTTCCCATTTTCAGCTCGCATTGTGTGTTTTTTTGTTGAATTTTTTATGTTTCTGGAATTGCATGTTAATGATCTGGATATTCAGTGTTAGTTTTGAACCAAACCATCTAATTTTATTTCCTTCTTCTTAATCAAAACTTTTAGTACTCCTTATGAAAGATATTCAGTTCATCAAAATAGAAGTGAAAGAATGTCCTAGGCTAAATTTTTTTGATCTTCTTGTTTGGTTTTTTCTTTAAATCATGGAATTGATTATGAGTATCGACATAGTGAAATCGCCAGACTCAATCTGAGAGACTGCTAGTACTAGTTTACTGGGAATTGTATTGATTCAACTGTGGTTTTCGGCGTCATGTAAGCTCGTATTCTTTTTAATAAGTTCATGTTGATTATGTGACTGAACGAATTGGATTTTTTTACATGTTTTGGAAATTTTACAGTTTAATCTGTATTGAATTATAACTTTAGAAGATAATTCTGCATGCACGTAACTCGAAAGGCATCATGAGAGGGTAGTATATTTACAACAGCTACTTGATATGTTGCCCAGTCATTGCACATTTGCTCCTTCACTTCTGGCATATATATGTTTGTGGCAGTGTCCTCTATGTTTTACAATATCTTTTAATGCTGACATGCCATGAATTTACAAGAATTATGAGGTCCTATGATTTTAGTTTCTCTATATGCTTTAGATTCTCGTCATGTTTGGCTATTGAGGAACATTAAACATGGAGCATTAGAAGCAATTATATGTTAAAAGGGTAAGCCATTAATGTATTTACAACTGGTAATGTTGTATTTGGCATCTAATGTCTATCTTAAACAACCCATTTGACGCCTTATCTTTGGAGTGACTATGACTGAATCTCTTTCCCTTTATTTATTAAGTCCTTCTTTTGAATGAGTTATTAATTAATATTTGTAACATCCTCAATACCGAGTTAGTGACTAAATTGTAAAACTTTAGAATTTGGTGACTAAAGTAGATAATTTGAAAAGTTTAGGGACTTATATAGAAATTTTGTGTAGGATTGAATTTCAAAGAATGATGAATATAAGGAAAAAATTGTCAATTGATAAATAAATAATTAAATTGGGAGTGGTTATATTAAAACCACGTGGAAGTAAAAGGAGGCAAATTAAAAGTTTCTAGAGTTCTATTCTTCTTCTTCCTTCTTCATACGTAAAAGTCAAAGCAAAGGTGAGTTTTCTTGTTAGTTGATTTTTAGTTGAAAATTAAGTTTGGTTTTGATCATTAGGTGATACTTAAGCTTAAGGAAAACTTAAGTTCTCTTAAAACAATTAGATGAAGGGGATATAATGAATAAAGATGAGGGGTTTTAAATGAAATCTTTGTAAAGAGGTAGTAATTAGATTTCAAGACTAAATTTGACTTATCATCAGTGGAATTAAGGAGTATGAAGTGTTAGAATTGAAATTAGAACCTGTTGAAAATTTGGTATGATTCTTGATTTCTATATAGAGGATAGAATTTGAAAGATAAAGATGTGATAAATGAGCACACATGGGTTTAAGTATGAATATTTGAGTTTAGAGTATGAAAGGGAATGAAACATGAAGAATTTAAGTGATATGGATTAATTTTGAGCTTAAGAAGTGAAATCTGGGCTTTGGGTATCGGTATTGCTTCATCCAGTACCGATACTTCAAGAGCAAAATAGGGATATTTGGTACAAGGGTATCGATACCAGTTGAACAGTATCGATACAAAAGGTATCGATACCATAAGAGCTGTATCGGTACAATTTTTTAAATAATAACATCGAATGCAAAATTGGTCTCGATACCCGGATTGGTATTGATACCACAACTAGGGAAGTATCGATACCCTACAGGGGGTACCAATACTACTTTAATTAGAAAAGGAAATTTAGTCTTTCTTATAGTCCAAGAAATTAAGGATTCGAATCATGATATTGGAATGTTGATATGTGTATAAATGTATGATTTTGTAGACATCGAGCGTAAGCAAGTTCCGGAATAATCAAAGAAGTAGAGCAGTCAAGAGAGAGATACAGTTCTAGGAACTGATTCGAATTAAGTGAGGCTAAGGTGAGTGCATATCATAGTTAGTATAGATATTGTTTTATGGGAATAAACTTGTGATAAGTCTAATTCCTATATTTGATTTCACGATTTCATATTCATATACATACATAAGTTATAATTATAATGAGTACATGCATAACTCATACATGCTTCCATATGATATAATATATGATGTATGCAATTATAAGTGAACAAATTCAAGTTATGCATTATAAGACAAGTGATCATATATGTACATGTGATTTGTTCATATGAAAAATGATTTGAAAATGTAACATGTATTCATATTTAAGCCCAAGTTATTTGATATGAGAGTTGTAGGCATAATTGGCATGCCAAGAGTTGAGGGTTATAAGTGGTCCTTCGGGACATAATGGTCTTTCAGACAAAGTGGTCATTCGGACAAATTTTAAGTGCCCCTAGTGGGAATTTATTCGAGCTGTGGTGACATCATTTGATCACAACCTTAGTGTACTCACATACCTCCTGTTATCAATAATATATGGGCATTTAAAGATAAATTGAATTGAAACTCTCATAAGAAGTTAGGTTTCATTTGTGCATGTCATGAACATATATGTTATAGTTTAGCAGATATATGCAAATGGTAGTGTTACAATGGAGTGATAGTAGTGCATGTTTCATGAATTCATTGTTATATATTTTATTATGCTTCATTAAGTCTGTGACTTAGCGTGTAAGTAATTTATACGTAGGTACCAAGAAACAGGAAGATCAGAATTAGGATTTGCAGGGACAACATAACTCTACTATAAGATCAGATCAGAAGTAATTCATGAAGTATGTATTTTGTTGTATCAAGTGTATTGGCATGTAAACAAGGTGTGAATTACATATGCTCTGATCGATTTTATATTATTTTGATCCAACTTATGTAAATTAACAAATTTTATTTTAATAAAAGTTTAAATTTTCATGATTTTTATAAAAGTCAAATTTTTTATTAAAAAAATCAACGTGACACCTCGAATTTGTATCCGGGTCGAGTACGGGTTGGGGGTGTTATATTTATTGGTATCAGAGCCAGGTTTAGCCGGTTCTAGGCCTAAACCGAAGTCTAGAATAATTTTAAATGTATATATGTCAACAAAATAGTGAAAACTTCTTATCTGATAGAATAATGAGTATGTTGTTTTGCTAATAAAATGATACGATTATATCTTATTAGATGTCCTGACATGATAGTTCTCAAAGTGAAGAGGGAGATGATAGGCCCATTGAGAGTAGTAATTCACCTGCCATGGCCAGGCAAGGTGAAGAACATGCACCATCTGAAGTGTCTGTAGTGATCAAGGTATTTTCTTCAGGACGTTAGACGTTGTCTTAGCGTGTTTCCAACCTCCTACTTCTTTAACTTAGAGAATGAATGTTGCGAAGGAGTTGAAGGGTTTAGGAGCTCCATAATTTAGAGGTGAAGCCAAAGAAGGTCTTGTTGCTGCGGACCTTTGGCTTAATGATGTGAAAATCATGTTGGAAGGACTTCATTGTTTCTTATTCGGAGAAGCTGGATGGAGTGGTCTCCTTGATCCGAGGGCAAGCAAGAATTTGGTGGACTAATGTTACACTAAGAATGAATAGTGATCAGATAACTTGGTACTTGTTTTTATAGGAGTTCAAGCATAAGTATATAAGAGATCAGTTCATCTGACAAATGAAGCAAGAGTTTATGAATCTGAAGAAATGAAATCGCACAGTGTATGAATATGAATGTGAGTTCAACAAGTTGAGCCGCTCTATTGTCGAACTTATTTCTACAGAGAATGATGCTTGTCAGTGCTTTGTGGAATGATTGCGTCCTTGATTGAAAGAGATGTTGATTGTTGAACATGTCCTCGTTTCAACAAGTAGTTAATCGTGCCAAAGCTCTTGAAAGAGCTCAGAATGAAAGGTTTTGAGACCAAAGAGCTAGACGTCTAAAAAAATGGGTGCTTCTTCAAGTTTCACACCAGTAAAAAAAGGTAGAGATGCTGGTTCTCAATCCCAGGCGAGATCGGAGATAGTTGCATCATCCGCCAGAGGATCGAATCTGATGAGAGCTAGACAAACTCATTCTATGGGATCTGGAACTGGGAGATCTAACCAGGGCCAAGTCATACAGTGTCCAAATTATGGAAAGAATAATCCAGGGTTATGTAGAATGATTTCTGGAGCTTGCTTCAAATGTGGGGACATCGGGTATTTTATCCGGGATTGTCCCATGATAGACGGGGAGTTTGCACAGTCGGAGAGGTCTGTTACTATGACTCAGAGAGAAGGGGTAGAGGTAGAGAAAGAAGTCAGCCAAGTCCTCTACTCAACAAGAAATATGCTCCACTACTCGAGTGTATAATCTCAAGACTAATGAAGATCGAGATTACCTAGAGATTATTGCAGTTATTTTTTAATTGCATGATAAGAATGTTTTAGTACTGATTCATTCGGGTTCTATATATTCTTACATTAGTAGTAAGTTAGTGAGGGAATTGAACATTCAGTTAGAAGCTACTAGCAATGATGTGATAGTGACAAATTGTTAGGGTATAGTGCTCGAGTAAATATGGTGTGTCGGAGGTGTCCCATACAGGTTCAGGGAATTGAATTCCCTTCTAATCTGATGGAATTACCCTTTGACGAATTCGAAGTGATATTGGGAATGGATTGGTTATATCATTATCATGTTAATGTTGATTGTAGACTAAAGAAAGTAACGCTGATCAGTTCAGAAGGAGTAGAAGTTATTATATTTAGTGAAGGATGAAATCCATTGGCAAATGTAATATCAGTGATGTTAGCAAATAAATTACTGCTACAGGGATATCAGGGGTTCATTGCTAATGTGTTGGATGTTAGAACCAAAGAAAAAAGGATTGAAGAAATTCCCATAGTAAGAAAATTCCCAGATGTATTTCCTACAGAGTTTCCAGGTTTACCTCCAGATAGAGAGATGGAATTTCAATTGAGGTAATGCCGGAAATAGCACCAATTGCAATGGCACAATATAGAATGGACCTAAAATAGTTGCAGGAAATAAAGATTCAATTACAAGAATTGTTGGACAAAGGGTTTATTAGACCAAGTGTATCACCTTGGGGAGCTCCAGTTTTATTTGTAAAAAAGAAAGATAAATGTATCTCTGCATTGATTATAGACAACTCCATAAGGTGACTAACAAGAATAAGTATCCCCTTCCTAGAATTGACAATTTGTTTGATCAGTTGAAGGGAGCTTCAGTGTTCTCCAAGATTGATTTGCGGCCGGGATATCATCAATTGAAGATTCAAGAGAAAGATATTCCAAAGACGACATTTAGAACGAGGTATGGTTAATATGAGTTTATTGTGATGTCTTTTGGAGTTACAAATGCACTGGCTACTTTCATGGATCTAATGAATAGAATATTTCAACCATATTTGGACCAGTTCATAGTGGTATTTATTGACGATATATTGGCGTATTCGAAGTCGGAAGAAGAGCATAGTATGCATTTGAAGATAGTTTTGCAAATTTTGCGAGATAAGAAGTTATATGCTAAATTATCTAAATGTGAGTTCTGGTTGAGCGAAGTGACATTCCTTGGACATGTAATTTCTGTGAAGGAATTCGAGTGGATACTCAAAAGATTAAAGCCATTATAGAGTGGGAAGTTCCAAAGAATATGTCTGAAGTTTGAAGTTTTTTAGGGTTTATCGATTATTATCGAAGATTCGTTCAAAACTTTTCGATGATAATTTTACCCTTAACTAGGTTGATGAGGAAATATGTAAAATTTGTTTGGACTCTGGAATGCCAAGAGAGTTTGAAATGTTAAAGAAGATTTTGACAGAAGCTCCAGTGTTAGTTCAACCTGGGTCTGACAAGAATTTTATGATTTATAGCGATGCGTCCCATAATGGTTTGGGATGTGTGTTGATGCAAGAAGACAATGTGGTGGCTTATGCTTCGAGACAATTAAAATCGCATGAGAAGAATTATCTAATGCACGATCTAGAGATGAATGCAGTTGTGTTCGCTCTTAAGATATGTTGTCACTATCTATATGGCAAACATTGCTATTTATACACCGATCATAAAAGTTTGAAGTATTTTATGACTCATAAAGAGTTGAATTTAAGATAAGAAGATGGGTGGAATTTTTAAAAGATTATGATGTGGTGATTGATTTATATCTTAGAAAAGCGAATGTAGTAGCGGATACATTAAGTCGAAATACGTTTTTAGCTTTGCGAGCTTTAGATACAGATTGTCATTAAATGGAGATGGTACAATATGTGCGGAATTGAATCTTAAGCCATTATGTCTAGATCGAATTAAGGAATTATAAGCAAAAGATGAAAATTGTTTAAAGAAGTTGCAACAAGTAAACAATGAGGAGATAAAAGATTATGAGATCAAGTCTAATGGGAACCTGTATTACCGAGGGAGATTAGTGAATCCGGATGATTATGAGTTAAAGAAAGAATTGTTAACAGAAGCTCATTGTATTCCATTGACGATGCATCCTGGAGGAAACAAAATGTATATGGACCTCAAGAGTCGATATTGGTGGCCTGGGATGAAAATGAATATTACAGAATTTGTATCCAAGTGTTTGACTTGCCAGCAAGTCAAAGCCAAGCATCATGTTCCGTTAGGATTGTTACAACCAATGTCTATTCCTCAGTGGAAATGGGAAAATGTAACGATGATTTTGTGACGGTGTTGCCTTTAACTCCGAACAAAAAAGATTCAATCTGGGTGATTATAGATAGATTGACTAAGTCAACTCATTTCATTTCGGTACGAGTTGATTTCTCCATGGATAAATATACTGAATTGTATATCAGAGAGATTGTACAATTATATGGTGTACCTATTTCCATTATTTCTGATCGAGATCCTAGATTCACATCATGGTTTTGGAAGACTTTGCATAGAGCATTAGGAACTCGATTGAACTTTAGCACAACGTTTGATCCTCAGACTGATGGACAGTTTGAGCGGACTGTCCAAATTTTGGATGATATGTTGAGAGCCTGTGTAATAAAATTCAAAGGATCATGGAAAATATACTTACCACTTGCTGAATTCGCTTACAAAATAGCTATCAGTCAAGCATCAAAATGGCTCTTATTAAGCTCTATATGGAAGAAGATGTCGTACGCCCTTGAATTAGTTTGAACTTAAAGACAGAGAAGTATTCGACCCTAAATTGATTCAGAAGTGGAAGAAAAAGTTCAAGTGATTCAGAGTAATCTGAAAGGAGTAGCTGATAGACAGAAGTCATATGCGAATCTGAAGAGAAAAAAAATTGATTTTCAAGTTAGGACAGTATTTTAAAGGTATCTCCTTGGAAGAAGGTTTTGAGATTTGGAAGAAAATGGAAGCTTAGTCCATGGTTCATTGGACCCTATGAGATCATTAAGAGAGTGGGACCAGTGGCATATAAATTAACTTTGCCACTTGAAATGGAGACGATACATGATGTCTTTTATGTTTCAATGGTTCGGAGATATAGATCTAATCCCTCCCATATTTTGACATCAAAAGAGATCGAGATTCAACCTGACTTGACTTATGAGGAAGAACCAGTCCAAATATTAGATCACGAGGTGAAACAGTTAAGGAATACGATGATTTCATTAGTCAAAGTATTGTGGAGAAATCACAAGATAGAGGAAGCAATGTGGGAGCGTAAAGAGGATAAGAGGAATCAATACCCCTATCTCTTTGTGTAATGAAAATTCGAGGATGAATTTTCTTAAGGGAGAGATTTGTAACATCCTCAATACCGGGTTAGTGACTAAATTGTAAAACTTCAGAATTTGGTGACTAAAGTAGATAATTTGAAAAGTTTAGGGACTTATATGGAAATTTTGTGTATGATTGAATTTCAAAGAATGATGAATATAAGGAAAAAATTGTCAATTGATAAATAAATAATTAAATTGGGAGTGGTTATATTAAAACCACGTGGAAGTAAAAGGAGGCAAATTAAAAGTTTCCAGAGTTCTCTTATTCTTCTTACTTCTTCATACGTGAAAGCCAAAGCAAATGTGAGTTTTCTTATTAGTTGAAAATTAAGTTTGGTTTTGATCATTAGGTGATACTTAAGCTTAAAAAAGGCTTAAGTTATCTTAAAATAATTAAATAAAGAGGATATGAAGGATTAAAGACGAGGGTTTTTAAATGAAATCTTTGTAGAGAGGTAGTAATTAGATTTCAAGACTAAATTTGACTTGTCATCAGTGGAATTCAGGAGTATAAAGTGTTAGAATTGAAATTAGAACCTACTGAAAATTTGGTATGAATCTTGATTTCTATATAGAGGATAGATTTGGAAGATAAAGTTGTGATAAATGAGTACAAATGGGTTTAAGTATGTGTATTTGAGTTAAGAGTATGAAACATGAAAAATTTAAGTTGATATGAATTAATTTTTGAGCTTAAGAAGTGAAATATGGGCTTTGGGTATCAGTACTGCTTCATCCGATACCGATACTTCAAGAGTAAAATATGGACATTTGGTATAGGGGTATCGATACCAGTTGAACAATATCGGTACCAAAGGTACCGATACCATAAGGACCGTATCGGTATCATTTTTAAAACAAGAACATCGAATGCAAAATTGGTATCGATACCACAACTAGGGAAATATCGATACCCTACAAGGGGTACCGATACTACTTTAAGTAGAAAAGGAAATTTAATCTTTCTTATAGTCCAAGAAATTAAGGATTCGAATCATGATATTGGAATGCTAATATGTGTATAAATGTATGATTACGTAGACATCGAGCGTAAGCAAGTTCTAGAACAATCGAAGAATTAGAGCGGTCAAGAGAGAGATACAGTTCTAAGAATTGATTTGAATCAAGTGAGGCTAAGGTGAGTGCATATCATAGTTAGTATAGATATTGTTTATGGGAATAAGACTTGTGATAAGTCTAATTCCTATATTTGATTTCACGATTTCATATTCATGTATATGCATATGTTATAATTATAATGAGTACATGCATAACTCATACATGTTTCCATATGATATATATATATATGTATGCATTTATAAGAGAAAAATCCAAGTTATGCATTATATGACAAGTGATCATATATGTACATGTGATTTGTTCATATGAAAAGTGATTTGAAAATGTAACATGTATTCATATTTAAGCCCATGTTATATGATATGAGAGTTGTAGGTATAATTGGCATGCCAAGAGTCGAGGGTTATAAGTGGTCCTTCGGGACATAGTGGTCCTTCGGGACAAAGTGGTCATTCGGGATAAATTTTAAGTGCCCCTAGTGGGAATTTATTCGATCTGTGGTGACAGCATTTGTGTACAACCTCAGTGTACTCACGTACCTCATGTTCTCAATAATGTACACGAGCATTTAAAGATAAATTGAATTGAAACTCTCATAAGAAGTTAGGTTTCATTTGTGCATATCATGAACATATATGTTATATTTTAGTAGATATATGCAAATGGTAGTGTTACAATTGAGTGATAGTAGTGCATGTTTCATGAATTCATTGTTATATATTTTATTATGCATCACTAAGTCTGTGAAGGTTTATACGTAGGTACCAAGAAACAGGAAGATCGAATTAGGATTTGTAGGGACATCATAACTCTACTAGCAGATCAGATCAGAAGTAATTCGTGAAGTATGTATTTTGTTGTATCAAGTGTGTTGGCATGTAAACAAGTTGTGAATTACATATGCTCTGATCGATTTTGTATTATTTTGATCCAACTTATGTAAATTAACAAATTTTATTTTAATGAAAGTTTAGATTTTCATGATTTTTATAAGAGTCAATTTTCTTTAAAAAGTCAATGTGACACCTCAGATTCGTATCCGGGTTGGGGTGTTACAATATTCTTGATTTATTTTAGTTATTGCTTGGTTGTATGTTGTAGTCCTATGAACTAAAACTCTTTACTACTTTCACAGTTTTTGGATGTGCATACTCAAGTTCCATCCAAACTTATTGGATTGTCATACCAAAGTGTGACAGCTGCGAACAAGACAAATTGTCCTTGTTACTTTTACTTCGACGGTTTATGCAGTAAACGTGATAGATGCACTTTTCATGTTCAAAGTGTGGCAGCCGCTGGATGTGCATGTAACAAACCTCAAATTTATATTGAAGTAAACACTATCAAATAATAAATTCATGATCAAAATTCCAAAACACTTCAATTACATTCTAAACCCCAAATTCTAAAATATTTTAATTATATTCTAAACCCTAAATTAATGTATTTTAAAATTAGGGTTTAAAATGTAATTGAATTATTTTGAAATTTGGGGTTTATAATGAAATTGAGGATTACGTTGCAAGTTTTAAAAGTTGAGGGACCTAAATGCAAGTATCTGAAAAGTTCAGTGACCATATTACAAATGTATAACGGCAGTGTAACGGTCAGAGACCATATTTCAAACGGACTAAATGTTGAAGAATTGTATTGCAAGTTTTAAAAGTTGGAGAATCTAAATGAAAGCTTTAGAAAAGTTCAGTGACCATTACTATATTTTATCCTTAAATTAATTAGTAAACAAAATTTCGTGATCAGTAGTTTTTTAAAATGAAAGATCAGTCATATTGATTAATAATTATAGTAAACAAAATTTCGTGATCAGTAGTTTTTTTAAAATGAAAAATCAGTCATATTGATTAATAATTATAATAAACAAAATTTCGTGATCAGTAGTTTTTTTTAAATGAAAAATCAATTAATTATCTTTAACATATCTAATATTAACAAATTTATAATATCAAATTTTAAAAATGGGAAAGAAAAGCTATTGATTTTGACCAAGTTTTATATTGGCGTTGGAGTTGACTGCGGACGGAATCCGTTCACCGCAATCTCCTGATTTGGTATATACTTTATTATTTACATCTATTTTGATATATTTGTTCCTCTCTCTTCTCTGACCCCTACCAATAATTTCAATATTTCTGGTTCCTCAAGTCCTTTTATGTTTACTTCTTCATTTCCTTTTAATCCCTTCTGGGTTACAATACCCACAATTTATTTACTATCCATTGATTTCAATATCTTAGGTGTCTCATCAATTCTCACGTCCTTTTGTTTAATTTCTGAGAAAATTGGTAAAAGGAGGAAGATGGGCGTGAAGCAAGTTATAAAAAGCCTAGACGCTTTTCCTCGTGCGGAGGAACATTTGTTGCAGAAGACACAATCGGGAGCACTTGGTGAATTATCTCTCTTTTCCTGTTTGTTTAGTTATATTTAATCCAAAATGATGTTACTTCTTCATCAAAACAATTGCTAATCTCTTCTCTTTCTCTCTCTTTTTTTGGGGTAAAATTCTGTATTATAGTCTCGATTGTTGGTTTAGTGATAATGGCCACGCTGTTTATTCACGAGCTTACGTATTATCTATCAATATACATCGTTCATGAGGTTTGTATTTTTCTAATTTTCATTACTTTCACTACCTGTTTTTTGTGGGTAAATTGTTGGGACGGAATGATGCATTGTTGTTTTGTTGAATTTTCTAACCTTGGATAGAAGCAACTCAAATTAACATGCTTAGCTTTAGACTTTCTGGGTCCTAATCTTTCCTTTCTTTACAAAGGGTGTCATAGAGGCTTAATGTGCCAAGGGCACGATTGAATCTTGTCTTCTGGCGAAATGTGCTTCAATGCCACCTAGGGAGAATGATGGGCAAAGCTCGGGGAGACATCATTATGTTTAGGGATGATGTCCCATTTGGTACCTGTACTTTGACAATATGTCTAACATGGTACATGTTCTTTTTAGATGTCCATGTGGTACCCGTACTTTGATAAAATATCCAATGTGGTGCTTGAATGATCATTCTGTCTATCATTGTAGTACTTGGAGTTAACATCAGTATTAGGTGCCAAACCAGCCAGTAAATATTTGGCACACAATTTTTTTTTTCAAATCGGTATCTCCTTTTTCTTTTCTTCATGTTTTTTTATAGGAAAAGGCCTCGTTAAAAACCCCTTCTTAACAGTCAAGCTACATAGGTATCTCAACGGGCATTGGAATGAGGAAAAGAGTTCCCAAATTTTATTACTAAAACAGAAAATACATCCAGGGTAAAAACCACCTTAGGTATCTCCTTTCTTCATGTTCATTTGTACTTTCAATCTCTCCGTTATCTATCACTTCAATCCATTGAAGAAATTCACATCCAACACCCAAACACAAGAAAATAAGTTCAATACAAATTTGGAAAAAATCATTTCCTTTTTGTTTTATTTATATTTTTCACATAATATTATAATATCCACGTGCATTTACTGATTTGACAAAAATTCCCATATATCAAATGTTCATTGATTTATTTGTCTGATTTGTCTTGTAGTGTTGTTAACCTCATGTGCCATAATAATACATGGAATAACAGTTTAAGTATCATATTGGATATTTTGTCAAAGTACAAGTGCTGCTTTGGATATTTTAAAAGTACATGTATCACATTAGACATTTTGTCAATGTACCATATTAGACATTTTAAAAGTACAAGAAATGCATTGAACATTTTATCAAAATACAAGTACCAGATGTGACATTATCTCTTATGTTTATGGGTAGAATTATGTTTATTTCTCTTTGTCAGCGCCTGTTGTATTCTGATTTACTTATTGGCATCCAAGTCATTTGTTCTATTGTTGGATAATCTTTGGTGTAAGAGGAGTCTTCTTCAAGACAGTGAATGCTTTTATCTAATGCTTTCTTTTTATTTAGTTATTTTATAAATGCTTTATATATTTCTATAAAAAAAATGCTTTATATATCAGCAAATCAAATCTCTATCTTCTCCCAGATACTAGGCATGCCGAAGTCAACTTACAGCAATTTTGACGTCGTTTGCATACAGTCATTATCTAATAACAGTTTTAACTCAACCGCCACTTTTTGAAATATAAACCTTTCACTTTAGAATCCCACGATTCCCTAGCCCAACTCACCTCAAGTTCCATGAATGCAGTTTTCTATAAACTCTTCTATATTAACAACAGCACCCTAGCAACTTAAGTTCTTAAACAAGTTGATTTGCTCTCCTACCTTTCTGAGTTAGCTATGTGATCGAATTCCGTTGCCAGTGATGCGATGCCATTAATAGTTTTTGATTAAAGTTAGTCGAGATGTCAAACTGAATAAGTATTTCACAGATGTCTGTAGACTTGACACGTGGAGAAACGCTTCCAATTCAGATTAACATGACATTTCCTTCATTGCCTTGTGATGGTTAGTCCGCCTCCTTTTGTGAAAATCCTCCTTCTATTTGTAGGTTTTGTTTCTATCTTATATTTGGAATATTAATGATTGTTGCTCTATGAAATTAATTTTGCAGTCGTAAGTGTTGATGCTGTTGACATGTCAGGAAAGCACGAAGTGGATCTTGATACCAACATATGGAAAGTAAGACAATGCTTCTTTTCTGTAGTCTTTATTGCCTTAATGATAGTTGTGTACTACTGAATGCAGCATTCTTCTTAAAAAGCCCCTCTACCTCCTTTAGAGATGAATGTGGGGTTTGTGGTTAGATTTCCTCGTCTGTTATCTAGCTAACTGTGTTAGACTTCCTGCAGCTTCGCCTGGACAGTTATGGTCATATCATTGGCATTGAATATTTGTCTGACCTTGTGGAGAAAGATCATGCTACTCACAATCATGGTATTCTCCTTGGTGTCATCTGCCTCATGGTTCTAATTTTTTTGATAGAATATTAGGCCTCATTAAAAACCCCCCTTCATATCCTACATGTTACAAACATAACATGAAGGACATAGGAAGAGGAAAAGAGTGCCTCTAACTTTTATTAATGTGAACAATAATACACCTGCACACCTAAACATCTAACTGCTAACAACATAACATTTAAACCATAACTCTGATTACATAACACATGACCTAAAACTCCCTTCAGAAGAACAACCAAGGCACAACACCTTTAACCACTACACAAAACCTGAAAATCAACCTATACCAGCTTTAATTTGTTTTTTTGGAGCTGCATCCATGCTTACAATATATGGTTATGTTATCTTGAGGCTGTTATTTGTATCAAGCAAGCAACATCATTTGCACATGTTGATGATTGTCAATACTCTGCCTTTTTCTTTTCCTTTTATTTTGGGTTGAATAATTATTTTTTTGATAGGAATAGGAGGTCTCATTAAAAACCTTCTTCTTAGTTGGCTCTTTTGGAAGAGGCAACTATCGGAAGGAGGAAAATAGTACCTCATCTTATTAATAAACAAGAATTACATAATCTTACATCTTACATAATAAACTTCCCGAAATAATATACAAACCAAACCAACCATAAAGCTATAAACATCAACCAATCCCCTCCTTAGCTAACTTGTCTGCCTCCGAATTGTAACTCCTAGGAATCCATCTAACAATAATACCCCTAGCAGAAACTAAGGTCCCAATTTCCCCAACCAAAGTACTGAAAAACTTAGGGGCAGAAAATAGCAACAAAATCCAATCAACTGCTGTTTTACAATCACTCTCTAGGATTAATCTACCCTTCGATGCCCATTCAGAAGAAAGGAATAAATCAATTCCTTGTTTAATATCTTTCAGCTCAGCTAACATAGGAGGACCAGGACCCACCGCAATAGAAAATGAGTTTAAAATATAACAATTCGAATCTTTCAAGACTCCACCAATTTCACCCTGCAGCCCATCACCTCTCACGGCTTCATCAACATTGAATTTAAAGAAATCAGTAGGAGGCGGAGACCAGTAAATAGCCTTCTTCCTTTTATAGGATTTAGTAGGAAATCTATCTGCCATCGATGGATCCCCTACCAGTAGGTCAACCTGAATATTAACATGAGGGAATTTCGTTAAAAACCATTTAGCTAATCTAAACTTGGAAATGAAGAACAGAGATGAAGTGTCTAGTTTCCAATTTTCAAACACCACCGAGTTCCTAGCTTTCCATAAAGACCATAGAACGACTCCTGGAATAAACTTCCAAATAGTAGAATGCTCCCTTAGATAAGACCACGAACAAAGAAGGGAAGAAGGTTCTTGGGGCATAACTGAAGAGATATCCCACAATCTTAGAAATCTATACCACAACTCCTCTGCAACCGAGCAAGAAATAAACAGATGATGGATTGTTTCCTCATATTTATGACATAAAGGACACATAACATATTCTATAGTAATCCCGCTTTTCTTCAATTCCACTATAACTGCCAATTTCTGGTGAGTAATCTGCCATAGAAATGTTTCCACTATAGGAGGAGCCATTCCAGACCACACCCATTTCTTCCACTGAAAAGAAGTTCCATTTCTGCTTGAAATAGTCAGTCTACACGATTTTGCCGAATACAAACCTTCACCTTTCCCCGACCACGCCAGAAAATCATCCACAGATTCATTTAAGACTATGTTCTGAATCAAACGCATTTAGGAAAACCACTGCTCAAATTCCCAGTCACAAAGATTTCTCCTTAGCTGAATGTTCCAAACCCAACCATTAATTTCAAAGCCACCAAATTCAGCCACTTTACCCCTTTTATTAATCGAAAGGGCAAAAATCCTAGGGAATTGAATCTTTAAAGAAGATCCATTGACCCAAACATCATTCCAAAACTCAATTGACCTACCGTTCCCCACTTGTATCTTCGAATTGGACCTCAAACACTCTCCTATCTCGTCCTTTTTCTCATAGTGACTTAGAATCCCTCTCCATAACCAAAAATCTTGAGGAGAAACAGCTTTGCCTATTGACAAAGATAACTTACTGACATTATGCGTACAACAAATTAATTTTTTCCATTGAGAGTCTTTCTCATTTGCATACTTCCAAACCCATTTCCCAAGCAAAACTCTATTAACCAAACTCAAGTCCAAGACTCCTAAGCCACCCTCTTCAAATGGTTGACATACCGTATTCCAATTCACCCAATGAACCCTTTTCTTGTCTGAAACTTCAACCCAAAGAAATCTGCCCATTACTGAATTTAGTTTCTGATTAACCTTAACCGGAATTTTAAAAATAGAGAGGTAGAAAATAGGTAAGGATGACAACACCGATTTTACCAACACCAATCTTCCAGCCATCGATAGAGAGGCTGCTTTCCAACCTGCTAATCTCGTGTAGACTTTCTGTAAAACTGACTCCCACAATAGCTCAGAATTTTTATTTGCTCCTATCGGTATACCTAGGTAAGTCATAGGAAAAGATCCAACCCCGCAACTTGCTTCCAGTGCAAATTCTTATAAACTGTCCTCTGCCATATTAACCCCAAACAATTTACTCTTGGACATATTAAGATGAAGCCCTGTAATTAAGCTGAACACCCTCAAAACTCTCTTAATATTAAGAATTTGGGTTGAGGAGTCTCTGCAGAATATGATTAGATCCTCTGCAAATTGGAGATGTGTCAAATTAAAAAGATTCCCATCCTTACCGATATTGAACCCTTCGAAAAGGCCAAGAACAACAACCTTACTCAACATTAAATTTAAGAGCTCACCAACAATGTTAAACAAAGAGGGGACAAACTACAACCTTGTTTCAACCCCTTGCCCATATGAAATTCTTGTGTAGGAGATCCATTAACTAGAACCGATATTGAAGCAGAAGAAATACAATAATCCATCCAAGAGATCCATTTGTCCCTAAAACCCATTACCTTCAATAATCTCAAAATAATTGGCCATTCCACTGAATCATAGGCTCTCTGAAAATCGACTTTAAAAACCACTCCTTTTCTTCCTTTTTTCCTCTAATAATCAATATATTCATTGGCCATAAAAGCACAATCCAGCAGCTGCCTATCTGGAATAAAGGCGAACTGCGATGGGCTGATCAAATCTTTAATATCCGAAACCAGTCTTCTCGATAAGATTTTGGAGATAATTTGGTACAGGCTGCCAACTAGACTTATAGGTCTGTAATCTTCAATGCCTTCAGGATTTAGTTTCTTAGGGATCAATGTAATAAAAGCATGATTGACCCCATGCTCCCAACTCCTTCCTCTGTGAAAGTCATCCACAAACTTCATAAGATGGTCCTTCATAATATGCCATAATTTCTTAAAAAACCCCATCGTGAAACCGTCTGGACCCGGGGCTTTGGAACTGTTCGAATGAAACACTGCCTCCCAAACTTCTTGTTCTGAAAATTTCACCTCCAGACCAATCTTCTGCTCCTCTGATAATTTTACAAAATTAAGATTAATGTCCTCTACCTCTAGCGTAGCTTGTGAACTGTAATTCTGCTTAAAATACTCAAAGACAGTTTTTCAGCCTATCCCGATCATAAATCTCTTCATCAGCCACTTTCAAAGCTGAAATTGCCTTCATTCTGTTTCTATTAATTGATGTTAAATGGAAAAACTTTTTATTCCTATCCCCTTCCTTGATCCACTTCAGTCTTGATCTTTGTAACCAAATACTCTCTTCCCTCCTGTGCAACTTCCACAGTTCGTTCCTAGATCGAATTAGCAAATCCCGTTCTTGGATGGAAATCCCTCCTCCTTGTAACTTCAATTCCAGACCATTTATCTTGCTTTCTAGCTGAGAAATATCTTCAGAAATCCCCTTGAGACTCGTATTTGGCCTATTCCTGATATTTTGTTTAGTTCCTCGAAGTAAACTAAATAGACCCCTCGACCATTAGCTTTCTTCACATTAGACAATGAATTTTCAACCAACTCAACAAACCCTTCTTCCTCTAGCAAATAGTTGAATAATCGAAAAGGCTTAGGTCCCCAATTATTACATTCTTCTACTAACATTATGGGATTATGGCCCGAAAGGGATTTGGGAAGCATTTTTTGGATCACATTAGGAAACTGATTTAGGAATGAACCACTAAAAATAAACCGATCCAGCCTTACCCAAGTCAGAGACTCTCTATTATTGCACCAAGTATATCTTCCCCCAACTAATGGTAAATCCATAAGATTAAAGTGTTGAACAAAGGATCTAAACAAATCCAAGGAATGCCAATTTTGTGCAACACAACATTTCTCCTCTGTATCCAAATAAGCATTAAAATCCCCCCCTATGCAAACTGGCAGATTCAAACTCTGTACAAAACACATCAGCTCCCTAAAGAATTCCTCTTTATCCGCCGCCTCTACTGCCGGACCATATACATTAATTAAAACACAATCAAAGTTGTACAGCTTTAAATTCCCTGATAATGCTATGAATTTGTTCTGATTATATTCTGCACTGACCTCAAAAAAATTCTCATTCCACAAACTTATCAAACCACCTGCAGAACCCTCAGCTGGATTAAAGATATGACCTTTCAATAGATTACCCCCTAACCTCCTCCATAGACCACTATTACAAACATTTAGTTTTGACTCCTGTAAAAATAAGATGAACGACTTCTCTCTATTAACAAGTCTGGCCACTATGATTTTTTCTCTTCTCCCAAGACCTCTAATATTCCATGTGATCACTTTTATCTTTGACATTTGAAATGAAAATCCTAAATTCCACACCCAACCCGAGAAACCTTCAGGATCTCCTTGAAGACCCCTTCATCTCCATCTTAAAAATCTCCTCCTCTAATAATTGCTGCCCCCTTTAAAGGTAATCCCCAACAGTTCACAGACCTCCCTAGTAGCAGCAGCTTCATTCCTAGCTCTAACAGAAGATTAGGAAGACTGAGATGCCTCCCTAACTTGTTCCAATGAATCTCTGACCATACTTCTCCAAACCCTTCTATACACTCTATCAAAAAAGTTGATAGACACTTCAGTATCCAAACATACACTTCCTGAACAACGTGGAGCAATTCTCAACTTTCTTTGATTAACAAGACTTTTAGACCGAGGAATAGACTGATCCTGATGTTCAATAGGAACTAGATGAATCTCCTTTGCTTTAAACTGATCGACCCTCTTAGGACCTGCAATACTTCCCTCTTGGTACTCATTGCTCCTAATCCTTCCTCTCGAACTTGAGAAGCTTTCCTCAATGAAGTTACACAGACTATCCTCCATGACCTTCATCTTCTTTAAACCTTCCGATTGATCAACTGAAAATTTGCTCCTCTCTCCATTATGAATCTGTAAACTGGAAATGCGATCCCCATCCAGACTTTTCGTGCCAACATACTTTTCTTTACTCATTACAACACCCTATTTGCTTGGAAGCACTTCCTTCTCCCCCTGTGAATTATCTTTCATTACCCTAACCTCCCTCTCCTCAGAAGCAAGCAACTGATTTTCAGAAATGGCATTGGGCTGCAAGATAAACTTATCCCCAACCCATTTTAAATTAAATGCAGTCCCATTAGGAACCAATTTTTTAATTGATGATAAAGCAACCTCATTGTCCTCATATTGAACTAAGTCCACCGAGTCAATTTTATCTCTCAAACCCAGGCCCATGTGATTATCATTCTGGCTTGTCCTAATTTCCAAGAAACCTGACAACCCACAATCAGAATTATCTGTTGTTGACTTACCCGATTGGACATGTCCCCCACTGACTCCATTCACTCCACTATTCTGCCCATAATTCAACCAAGAAATAACTTTACGCCTAGCATCCTCTGTGAACTCATCCCTATCTGCATCCAGAGTAGGACAACTGCCATCTCCCTCGTTAGACATGATATAACCACTGTTCCTTTTTTTTTGAAAATTTCTCCATCTTCTTCCTCCCCTCTTCTTCTTCTGGTTTATTCACAACAGACCCCAATGAGGTCTTAACTTTGAACGATCTTCCATACGAGCCTATCATGACCGTTTCAGGAACATCATAAAGACTTTCCACCCTGAGCAACTTTCGCCGACGAGAGGTCCGATCTGCTCTCTTGATCTTCATTAAAATATAAAAACTGACCCCACTTCTCAGTAAGTTTTCTTAAGAATGCCTCATTCCAACACAGTAGAGGCAATCCAAATAACTCTATCTGGCAAAGGGACGACAGAACACCCTCCTTGTTCAAAACTGGAGCCAACCAATCTAAGCACATGAACAACTCTTCCTTTTTATTCGTCCAAACCATAGAGAACTCCTCCACCGAATTGAAAGTAATGATGCATGCATTCCATGTATAACCCCATCTAACCACCTGAACTTCCATACTCGCTATCTCCAAAGCTTCCTTCAACGAGTCATGGTCGAAAGAAGATTTCATAATCCCTGTTAATGAACGTTTCACCCATTTCGAATTGTCTGATGGAATATGCATCTCCCAAACGTTCCTCACACCAGTTGCATTTTGCTTGTTAGCCTCCAATTTTGCCCCTGATATAGGTTCACTTCTCACCTTAAATTCAGAGTTCACCACATCCTCATACGATTTGCCATCTATCATGCTTCTCAACAACTCAGCTATCCTCCCAGATCATGAAGTATCCCTTTCCCCCGACTTGATCTCCAACATCCTCTTCCCCTTCGCAGTTTCCTTCCTCTTCACCTTTTGATACTTAGCAATTCCTACTGAGACTCTTCTCCCATCAATCCACTTCCCATTCACGAACTGGATTGCCTTGTTTCTACTTTCCTCACCAGCAAATTGGACAAATGCAAAAGTAGAGGACTTATAGTTTGGGTTTTCTAAAAAACGGGTGATGAAAATCCTCAGAATCTGACCAAAAGGACTAAAATAATTCTTTAACACCCCTCGTGAAACACTCTTACTAAGATTATCAATGAACACTGTCCATTCCTCATCACGAACGCTGGATTTTTTCGAAATTACTCTCGCTCTCTCTCTACCTATCGCGCTCATTCTCTCTCTTCTGCAGGGTTGTTTTGATTCTTATAAATTTTCCTCTCATGCAAAATGAGCTATTTTTGAAGTTGGGCTTCCATCTTCAAACTAATGTACTGGGAACTCCCCTTATGTTGAATATTTTTATTCATTAACTAGATGTAAAATGTTTTTGCTCACCAAGCCTCTGTCAAGGGCTGCCATCAACTAATATCAGATATCTATTATAAAGTCAAAGAAGTTTGAAATCTTAAAAAGATGGAAACTGGGGGGGTGAGGACCGGAGTAATGATATTTGCTTAATTCATAAAGTATTTGTTTTAAGAATATCGGTAACGGGTCATATCAGTTAGGCTGTCAGTAGTTGGGTGTGATTTTTTTTTCTTTTATAGATCCTCGTAGTTTACAAGGCGGCTGTTTCTTTGAGGTGATTGGGTTGGGTTCAATCTAGAGGTCTGGCTTATTGATTAATTAAATTTGACTGGTGCGAAAGATCTAACTTCTCCATTGTTGCGCTTTTTCTTCCTCACCCATGTTCTTGTTGCTGTTATTGTGAAGGTCTTCTTAGAACACTTGAATTTATTAGTATAGATGGTATGTAATGGAAAACAATCATGCTTGACTCTTTCAATGAAAGATGTGGATTGCTTTGAAAATAAAGTATAAGCATGTTCAGTGATTTATTAAGGCAAATATTTGTGACTTGTGCTTAAGCCAATTTGCCAAGTTGTAGAGTGTATTTTTTTTAAAAAATTATTGTTACCCTTTCTTGGAAATACCTAATTGCTTAGCAGATTTTGTTTAGGATAAATATGGGGCTTCCTTGTTTTTGGTTAGGATACATTAAAGCATAAATTTATGGATATATAATTCCCATAACTTTGTTTTGATGGTTTTCAGTTCATGTCTTATATGTATAAAGAAAAAGAGAGATTGTCTTTATGTTATGTTTCTCCAAGGCAATAAGTCAGCAATTTAAATAATAAATTTCTCGGAACGAATGTAACCAGATGATGAGAAAGAGCATCATGATGATTCTGTTAAGAAGCTCCATGCATTCGGTTTTGATGAAGAAGCAGAAAAACTGATCAAGAAGACGAAGCAAGCATTGGAAAATACAGAAGGATGTCGGGTATTTATCATATAAAATTTCCTTAATTAAACCTATAAGCTCTTTAACTAAGCGGTTAGTTTTATTTTTTGGGATCAGCAGAGAGTCAGAAATATATATATATATATATATATATATATATATATATATGGGTTAAAATCCAGTTGCACAATATAAAACTCTTTTAGTTATACATAAATATAGGACTGTTAGATGAGTGAAAATAGATGGCTGAGATTAACTCCTTGTTTTTGTTCCCATGAATATCTTCTCATTTCCTATTGTTAATCTCAATCGTCTATTTTCACTCATCCAACGGTCCTAAATCTGTGTACAACTAAAAGAGTTTTGCACAGTGTAATTAGATCTTATCCCTATATATGTGTGTGTGTGTGTGTGTATAGGAAGGACTACTAATCAATTAATTAACATTCGCTGCAGGTTTACGGGGTATTAGATGTCCAGAGGGTGGCTGGAAACTTTCACATTTCAGTTCATGGGTTAAACATTTATGTTGCTCAATTGGTTAGTAATTTTTCAGTTTTTCTCTTAGCACTCTAATTTCATGTCATAATTTTTTTAAATCTATTTAGTATTATGAAGCTGATGGAAGAGCTTTGGTGTTCAGCAGGTCCTTTTTCCTTTAGTTTATAGTGAATTGTTCCAAGAATGAGTGCATTATACATCTGATTTCAGGATATGCTCTTGTGTTGAGCTTTTCATAGGTTTTAGGTTGAAGATTTTCCATTTATTATTATTTTATGAAAGAAGATGTTCCGTTATTACAGAGAAAAAGGCGCTGAATTTCTTTAATCAGAGATCTTAGTTATATTGGTTCAAATGTAAGTGCCTTATTCTGATCTTAAGACCTGTCAAGCTTGAGAGAAAGCTCTTCGCCTCGAAGATTAATTTCTCCTACGATTTGAAATTTTAATTGGAGCGAAAATGCACTGTGTTTCCTCTCGTAGTTTCTTGGCACTAGAATCATTAGCATTTCTACAACACCGTCTTTAATTTTTTTTGAAGTACTACAACATCTTTAGTTCCTTGTCACGTGACCCTTTTTTAGTCATTTGCAAATTAAGCAGAAGTCCTTTTTTCTTTGCTGACAGATCTTTGGAGGAGCAACGCATGTCAATGTAAGTCATATAATTCATGATTTATCATTTGGGCCAAAATATCCAGGAATCCACAACCTACTTGATGATACTGTGAGGATTTTGCGTGACACAAGTGGAACATTCAAGTACTATATAAAGGTTTGAATTCCATTCATTCTCTTGATTTACCGAAGATTTATGCCAGTCTCAGCCATTTCAAGGAACTTGCGTATGGCAAATATTTCATAGAACTGTATGTCCTGCAAAATTTCTGCTAGTAGAGTGTACAAATTGATGATCCTTGTTTTCTGCATTAAATTGGTCATTGTCTTCTGTCGATGAACTTGTCGATCTAGTTAGCGGCCCAATTATGCATTGTAGCTATTGCTGACTATGTAAAAGAGTTAAAACCTCCTTAGTATTATCTCTCTTTCATTTAGTGCTTGAGCCAAAATTGTAGCGGTCTTCTAAGAAGTAACCGTGTGAGCTTTGCAACATTTCTTATTATTTCATTGTACGATTGGTGGGAAGAGATGCAACATAAACCTTTTAAGAAATCCTCGTTAAACATAGATTGGTTTGCTTGATCCAAAGCAGCAGGAATATATTATGTTGGTGATTGTTTTCATCCTTCACTTATAAGGGGGTTGCACTTCATTTTCTCGTACCTATCTTTGTTCTTCCTTTGTAGCCTCCGTATAAACATTCCAAAGCAGCAGGAATATATTATGTTGGTGATTGTTTTCATCCTTCACTTATAAGAGGAGGATGCACTTCATTTTCTCATACCTATCTGTAGGTTATGTAAAGTTGTAGGAATTATAGAAATGTGTTGTTCAATTCCTTAAATTAAGAGATTCTGTAATTATGCTCTGTTTTTCAATCCCTTGTTTCAAGGGATTGCATCTCATAGGATTATTATATTTCCTAACTTAGAGTTTTCTAGTTTAGAGGCATTATTTGTATATAAATATGTAATATACTCTACTGAATGAAATAAGAAAACATAACAGACTATTTTGTTTTCTACAGTCTGTTTTCTATATGGTATCAGAGCAGAACGATCAATCCAATTTCCGCTTCTCTTTAAATCAGTTCTTGTTCAACTCTATTTTTTTTCATGGCTAATCCGGATCCCTCAGCATCTGAAATCACTTCCCAGATCAGCTCCTATCAATCTGATTTTCAGATTTCATATTCCTCTCACCGATAACCTCCTACAAACTAAATGGAAACAACTACCTACCATGGTCCCAGTCCGTACGGCTATATATCACAAGAAGAAGGAAAATCGCCTATCTTTCTGACTCAATGCCGATTCCAGAAGAGACAGACTCAAAGTACAACACATGGCAGAGTGAAAATACCATGATAATGTCATGGTTAATAAATTCCATGATTCCTGAAGTAGGGGATAATTTCATGCTATACCAAACTGCTGCAGAAATTTGGAATGCAGCGCGAGATACTTATTCCAGTGCTGACAATACATCGGAGCTCTTTGGGATTGAGAATCACATTAAAGATCTCAGACAAGGAGACCTTACTGTCGCACAGTACTTCGGAATTCTCAACAAGTATTGGCAGCAAATCGACTTATATGAAAAGAATGAATGGAAGTGCCAGGAAGATAGCAACTTCTACAATAGGCAGACAAATCAGAGGAGAGTTTTTCAGTTTCTATCTGGACTGAATGGAGAATTCGATGGAGCAAGAGGAAGGATTCTTGCCACCAAACCCCTTCCTTTGGTCCGAGAAGTTTTTTCAGAGATTCGGAGGGAGGAAAGCCGACGATCTCTGATGGTGCCACCAGTTCAGCGAACAGATGCTTCTGCACTTGTCACTAGTTCCACCTCTAGGAACCAACAGAGGAAAAATCGCCCCTGGTGTGAACATTGTAAGAAACCAGGCCATATGATAGATCAATGTTGGAAGTTGCACGGGAAACCAACCGATCGACAGCTCACACGGTCCAGGTTTCAAAAAGAGGCCTATATTGCCTCTCAAGATGATTCCTCCAGCAGTTTTAGCAAGAAACAGATAGAGGAGCTACAACAGATTTTGAGCAGTATGACAGCCAAACCTACCAATGTGGCTTATACTGCTACAGAAGGTAATCATTCATATACTTCCTCGGTACAATGGATAATAGACTCGGGTGCATCAGATCATATGACAGGAAACGTTGATCTCTTGGAGGAATATAGTGAAAACAGCTTACCAGCCTCTATAAAAATAGCAGATGGCTCTCTCACTACAGTCAAAGGGAGTGGTTTTGTTACATTAAACAAAAATCTACTACTTCATAATGTCCTCTATGTTCCTAAACTTGCATGCAATCTGTTGTCAGTCAGCAAATTAATTCAAGATTATGGTTGTAATGTTGTGTTTGGTATTGGTGGTTGTATTTTTCAGGCACAGGACTCGAAGAGGGTGATTGGCAGTGCTAGGCTGGGCAAAGGATTGTACACCGTTGGAGGTCAAGCATCTCAAAATCATGCCTTATCCAGTGCTCTTAGAAAACCAGTTTTATCTTCTGATCTCAATACCAATAAAATTATGTTATGGAACTCTAGATTAGGTCATCCTAATTTTTTCTATCTTTCCAAAATGTTACCAAACTTATTTATAAATAAAGATCCTTCTTTGTTTTCCTGTGAAATTTGTCAAATAGCCAAACACACTAGAAAACCATATATTGCAGCCAAATTTGAGCCAACACCTTTTTCCATCATCCATAGTGACATTTGGGGCCCTTCTCCTGTCAAAAGTATTTCTGGGTATAAGTGGTTTGTATCTTTTATAGATGATTACTCTAGGACAACATGTGTATTCTTAATGAGAGAAAAGTCTGAGGTTGAGTATCTCTTTAAAAGTTTTTATCAAAAAGTTAAAACCCAATTTGACACAAAAATCAAAATTCTAAGGAGTGACAATAGGAGTGAGTATTTGAATAAAACCCTTGGGTATTTCTTTAAGGAAAAAGGTATTGTTCACCTTACTTCTTGTGTCAACACACCTCAACAAAACGGGGTAGCAGAAAGGAAAAATAGACATCTTCTAGAGGTTACTCGTTTTCTTATGTTTGCTGCTAATGCTCCTAAGTATCTTTGGGGGGAAGCTCTTCTTACAGCTACTTACCTCATCAATAGAATGCCAAGTAAGACCTTAGATTTCAAAATTCCTACTAAGGTTCTGTTTCAGCTTTATCCCCATTTTAAACATTTAAACTCAAGTCTTTCTCCACGGGTGTTTGGGTGTACAACCTTTGTTCATATCCACAACAGAGGGAAATTAGATCCTAGGTCCATAAAGTGCGTTTTCTTGGGCTATTCTTCGAGTCAGAAGGATTACAAGTGTTACTCACCTTCCACAAAAAAGACCTATGTCTCCTTTGATGTTACATTTTTTGAAAACCAACCTTATTTTTCAGGAACATAAATTCAGGGGGAGAGTTACAAGGAATTTCAGCCTGTCCAAACCAATATTCCTTTACAGCCTATCATTTCTTTACCTATTACTATCTCTCCAAAGCCAGCTAGCACTGTCCCAATTCCTAGTGAGGATGATGGGAATAACCTAAATAACTCTGATGAATTACCTTCCTCCTTATCTCAACACTCTAGTCCGTGCAAAACACCTTCCACCACTACCAAAAATGCTCCTAACAATGACCCTAAAACCATAACTCCCCAACCGAAACAACTCAGTGTTTACTCAAGAAGAAGGAAAGATGTTGCTGAAGAAATTAGTCAGCCTAGCATTTGCCAAGAACCAGATTCAGATCTTGTTGCAGCTGGAACAGAAGGTAATGATGGTTCCCAAGATGCTACTACTGTTGATATTGATGATTTTCTTATTGCTATTAGGAAGGGGGTAAGAAAATGCACTGTTCATCCCATAAATAAGTATGTTGCATATGGGAAATTACAGTCTAATTTCAAGGCCTTCACTGCCAGCATTAACAGTGTGAAAATCCCAAGAAATGTGATAGAAGCATTAACAGTGGAAAAAAGTCGTGGAAGAGGAGATAAAAGCGTTGCAAAAGAATAAGACATGGAGTTTGACAGATTTTCCAGAAGGGAAGAGAGCTGTTGGATGCAGGTGGATATTCACAGTCAAATATCATTCGGATGGGAGTGTGGAAAGATACAAGGCAAGGCTGGTTGCTAAAGGTTTTTCTTAGTCCTATGACATCGACTACCAGGAGACTTTTGCACCGGTTGCAAAATTGAATACCATCATAATATTGTTATTAGTAGGTGTTAGTTTCTTAATTAGAGAATTGGATTCCCAATTGTCATCCAAATGGGCTGAAGGAACCGGGTCCACTTCTTTTCTCAACCCAAGACCCGCAAATTTCATTTTGGGATTTTTCCCATTTTCAAGGGAACCTGACACCCAATTAATAGAAGGTTCCGTGTAGGTCTTCTGTTTCAGTTGCTGTCCCCCACCAACTTCTTTCAAACCACTCAAATCTCCTTGATTCAGCCATGTGTCCACCTTTGATCGAACCTCCTCAGAAGACATTCCACGTTCAGCTGCTGCCAGTGCAGGACGTCCGTCCTCATCTTCCTCCGACGAAGCATCATCATTGTACCACTCATCTAAACCCCTTTCCATCTCTTCCCTATTAGAACGGAAATTTTTTTATACACCGATCCCAACTTAATTTGAACTTTAAAAGATTTGTCATATGACCCTATATTAATAATTTTCGGGATATCAGAAGGGCTCGCCACCCTGATCAATAATCTCGCTGATAAGAGGTCCTCGCTATTTCTTGTCTCCTCAGTAATACACACAAACTCCCCCCACCTCTCAGCAAGTTTCTCCAGAAACAACCCACTCCAGCTAAGTAGTGGGATTCCGATTAACACAACCAAACAATACGCCAATGGAACACCTTCATCATTTAACAATGGAGCCAACCAATCAAACCAAAATAAAAGCTCCTCTCGATGATTAATCCACACTTTTGAGAACTCTTCACTCGACTTGAACATGAGGATTTGATAACCCCTGTTAAAGAACTTTTCGTCCGGTTTGATTCTTTTGTAGGAATATGCATTTCCCATACATCCCTCAACCCTTTTATAGCTTGCATTGAGCCTCCCATATTAACCCCTGTTTCTTGTTCGATTCTCGATCTATTCTCCACGTTCAAAACTTCCTTGTATGTTCTGCCATTCCTCAGACTACTCGGTAACTCGACATCTTCCTCAGACCTTCTTTTGTCACCTCTTACTGGCTTGTTAACTTCCGTCTGGAATCTGCCATCATCAGCTTGTCTTTTCCTATAGTTATTATATTTTTCAACCCCCACCGTAACGCTCTTCCCATCAATCCACGTTCCATTAATATTCTGGATTGCCCTTCTTCTACCGACCTTCGCAAACTGGACAAAGGCGAACGTTGAAGATTTATAATTCGGTTTATTCGTATAATTTGGGATGAAGACCCTCACAACTTGACCATGATGATTGAATAGTTTCCTTAATGCTCCTCTAGAAACCCTCTTACTTAGGGGCTGTTTGTTTATTTTAGAATGATTAAGTGCTGAATGATTCAAATGCTGAATGATTCAAATGCTCTGAATGAATTAGCTCTGAATGTGACATGCTGTTTGTTTACTGGCTCTGAATCATTCAGAATGTACTTTTGTGCTGAATCATTCAACACTGTTTTGCTGAATCAGTCAGCACTGAATCATTCAGAGGTGCGAAACAAACGCGCTGAATGCTGAACGGTTTAACATTCAGCGCTGAATGATTCCATTAAGAGGTAAACAAACAGCCCCTTAGATTGTTAACAAAGACAATCCATTCCTCACCGGAGGAGGAACGACCTTTCTCTCTCTCTCTCTCTCTCTATACCTCTCGCACTTATGTTTTTTTCTTTTTTTGTCTCAAGGAACTAATTATTTTAAATTTTTGTCATCTCCATTCATCCTAATGTTCTTTTTACTGTGCTTGCAGATAGTTCCTACTGAGTACAGATATATCTCAAAAAGAAGTTTTGCCAACAAATCAATTCTCTGTCTCAGAATATTTTTCGCCTATGGACGAGTTTGATAGGACATGGCCAGGTTGGTTTGAAGTGTGATTTTACTCCATTTGGTTAGTGATTTACTTACTACTTTCCCCCTTTTTTCAGCTGTTTATTTTTTGTATGATCTGTCACCAATCACTGTAACGATAAAAGAAGAGCGTCGGAGCTTTCTGCATTTCATCACTCGACTCTGTGCAGTTCTGGGCGGTACATTTGTTTTAACAGGTTTGCTGCATCCTGCTTAATTGCAGAGAACTTACGCCATTTGCAATTGCTTATATCCTTGGATGTTTAATTGGGTTAAAAAAAAAACAGGAATGCTAGATCGTTGGATGTTTAGACTTCTCGAGGCACTGACTAAACCAAGCGCGAGAGGTGTACATCGGTAGATCGGAACTTGGAGTGCAAGAAAGAGGAAATCTCAATTTTGTGGAAATAACTGCCTTTAAATGAAGAATATAAACTATATATATAAATATATTGTATGAGACTTTCTAATTTATTCCATGCAGTATTGTTCCTTGTTACTGGGTGAGGGGGTTGATTTCTGAACCAACAATGTTTAGTATTAAAGTGATGCATAATCTCTTGTATCTGCTAAATGTGTCTTTTGAAAAATTGAACCCAAACATATAATAAATGTTAGTTTTCCATACCCATTAGTACATTGATGCTTTTATTCTGTTATTTATTTTCTAATTAGTATAATGGGTGCAAACCAAGTGATTTTGGTAGTAAAAGAATTATTGTTGTTCTTTGATGTCTGGATTCGAGTACTAGGAATATTAGGGATATGTATGTTTAATGTTAAATGATTGAGAGTTATTTTTAAATAGATACTATCTTGTACTTATCTCAAATTAATAAAAAAAAATGGTATAATGGAACATTTATAAAGAATATATTTTTTTAATATAATAAATCTTAAAATTTATTTAAAAAGTTTAGTTGCGTTATCTTTTTGAAGGTAAAGTTTGAGTTATGGTTACATTATGAAAGGTTTGTTTGAAAGAACGGTTTATTATAGGATAATTTGTATTTTAGATATTTGATTTTTATTTAGATCAAAAGTTTCTAGTTTATTAAATATTATTATTTAACTTGTATTATTAAAAAATATGTTGTTATTCTTTAAGGTTTAGGTTAGGGATGGCAAACGGGAACAGTTTCGTGGATTCCGCACCGCATCCGCTCCAATTGGGGCGGGGATGGGTATAATTTTAGCGGGTAGTGGGCGGGTGTGGATTTAGAAAGTGGTACCCGTCGCAGGTGGTGGGCGGGTAATGGGTTTGAGACATTATCCGCCCCGCATCCGCCCGCCCCGCATCCGCTCGCCCCACATCCGCCCGCCCAGCTAAATATCCATTAAATTTTGGACCATTATGAATTTAGGTGTAATTTTAGAGACTAATTTATAAATTCTAATATTGTATAAGATATAACATGTAATTTATCCAACTCTCCAACAAATAGCAAAGGATATTTTGGGCATTACTGTCTCCACTGTCCCATCAAAATTTGCATTCAGTATAGGTGGAAGAGTAATTGGTCCTTATCGTAGTCGACTACTTCCGGAGACGATTGAAGCATTAATGTATGCTCAAAATTGGTTTTGGGCCGATATTAAAGGTAATATTATTATTTAGTTTATATTAATTGTCAAATTGTGCTTAATTATCTTATTAAAGTTTAGTTACTAACTTATATTAGTTTTACTTTCTATTATATATGTAGGTAGTAGTGAATTTAAATTGGAGCGCTCTCAGTTGGAGGAAATAGAGAATGATGATTGTAATACTGGAGTATTATATGTCACAAATATTGCCTGAAATTTTAGAATGTTGTGCCAAAGAACAAAAACATTATGTGTTTGTCATTTATGTTTCTAGACTTTAATTATGTCATTTATTATGGTGTTTTATGTATTTTAAGATCTATATTAACACTTAACTTAGATAATCATTGGATTATTTTATTATGTTTCTTAATGGACATGTTTTTTTATGTTTGTTGCTTATGTATAACTTAAGTTTGCTGTCAGGCGGGTCTAGACGGGTCCGTCGCTAGTGAGTAGTGGTGTGGGGATGGATTTGAGAATGTACCCGCGTGGGCGGGTGTGGATTTAAAAATTTGTACCCATCATGGGTGGTGGGCGGGTGGTGAATTGAAAAATATTAGGTGGATATAGGAATGGGGGAGGAGATATCCGCACCCGATCCGGCCGTTTGCCATCCCTAGTTTAGGTTTATTAAAAAAAAGAAATATTATTATTAATAAAATAAATCATTTATACTAACATCATCAAATAATTATAACAAAAAATAAAATAAAATTTGACATTTTTACTTAATTTTTTTATTAAACTAAGATGATTACAATGTAATATCTATTCTAAATATCTTCAATCATTTGACAATGAACGCTCAATCCACCCTTGAAGCCGTTGGTATTCGAATCTGTGACCTCTAAAAACAACAATATTTCTTTTAACAAATTTTTTTTAACAAAATATTTTACTAACATACATTTAAATAATCTTACATTATTTCAATCAAACAATGTAATATTATATTATTACTGAACAAATCATCAAATAATATAATATTTTCAGAATAATATTAATATTTAATCTAGTGAGATGAGATATTAGATTTTTTAAACAAGATCAAGAGTTCAAATACTGATGTTTAGAAATAAAACCCTTTGTATTACTTGCCTAAATTATTCAGTCAAAATATCATATATTAATGATTAATTCAAAAAATCTTGAAAGAATTTAAACATCTCTATAGAAAATTGCATACAGTAAATATAAAAGATAAATTTCGTTGTTTCCTCTCTTTGGTTATTCCGGAAAAATAAAAATGGATATTTTTCAAATATTTAATTTTCAATTTTCTTAAAATATATAAATATCTAACCATAATTATGTCGAGATTTTAACGTCTTCAGCTCTATCTTTTGCTTCGCCTCTGAACCAAGGAGAAATGGAGGTATCTCATTCTTCTTCTTTGATACATGGCTCAGACCTTCATCAAAACATCTCAAGACGCTCGCCACTGACTTCTTCCATGTCCATCAATTCTCGGCTTTCCTTTCCCACAACTCTTGTGGCGAACCCACTTCCCCCAAAGCTTTACTTATCAGCTAAACGCGCAAATCTTAGAGTTGGACACTCCCCAAGGTCCTTTCCTCTCATTTTAATCACTGCCCACTTCTTTTCTTTTATTTTACTTGCGATTCCATTTGTTCTAAGGCCTTTGGTTGAATTCCTTTCTGGGTTTCTTTAACAGGTTACTCAAAGTAGGTGGCTATAATCCTTTGGTTGGGGTAATCTCAATGGGAATGTTGGCTCCTAGAAAGTTTTTTAAGAAAAGGAAGAAAGTGGAGCATTTCAAAGATGCAGCTGATGAAGCTAAACAGAAGAGCTGGAGGAAACTAATGCAGGAAATTGAGGATACAGGTTCTGCTTCTGCAGTACTTAGAAGCCAACGGACTAGTGACCAATCTCTTTCTAAAGACTTGCTTTTAGGCACTTTGGTTAGGTTTAAGCAGATGAAAAAATGGCAATATGTTAGCGAGGTATCTTTCATTAGTTATGTATATCTATGTTTTGAGCCTTATCTACTTCAGCTTTAACATTAGCTAATTATCCTGATTTCCCCCTATAAATAGTATCCTGGTTTTGGGTTAATTTTTAGCAACCTGCTGAACATATGTTTCTCACTGATATGGTTCATATGGAAAATAAAGGAAAAACTATCGAATTTGAGAAGCCTAATGGATTGTTTTGTTGATTGCTGACACATGACTCTCATAAATCCTGAACACTTGAGGTTGGGGGGGGATCTAAGTAGTCACAGTATGATAGTGCTTCGTTTTAGTACAAAAATGAACTCATTTTATATGATGAAGAGGTAAAATTTTATAAGCATAGCCAAAATATAAGGCATAAATAAATGCATTCATGAATGGATTTGGTTCAATGATGTGGCATGTGTTAACAAATTCTTCCCTAGATGTGAAACTGCTATTGTGGATTGTATTTGGAAAATTTTCCAAAGTCCCGCTTTGGTCAAAATTAATTTGCTATTTCTATTCTTTTGGTCAATATATAAACAAACACGCGGATGAAACGGAAAAAGAGTGGGGATCAGATACCACAAACTTAGTGTCATACAGAAAGGCAACAGAAACTTTGGCAAACTACCCGAGCGTAGGGATTCTTGCATACTGTTTTATGTTCCTAGTTTGTAACAAGGAGAGAAGGCATCTATTTTTTCAAGTTTTTTGGCTTAAAAGCAGACAAGATCTTTTAGTTTATGCAAATATGAGACTTTTGTGTGATCTTTATGTTCTAATTGCTCATTATATCATTGACTAACCTTTTCTATTCTATAGATTCTTGAGTGGCTTCGAGCTCAAAGCTGGTGGGACTTCAGTGAAATGGACTTCCTTATGCTCATAACAGCATATGGGAAGCAAGGGGACTTCAATAAGGCTGAGAAAGTTTTGAGCTTTATGAATAAAAAGGGTTATGTACCAAGTGTTGTATCACATACTGCTCTCATGGAGGCATATGGGAAGGGAGGTCGATACAATAATGCTGAAGCCATTTTTAGAAGGATGCAAGCTTCAGGCCCTGAACCTTCTGCTGTGACATATCAAATAATACTTAAAATACTTGTCGAGGTAGTATGATTCTTCAAAATCTTGTTCTATCTTCCATCAAATTTTCTTTTTAAACAACATTAACATATAGATCAGTCAGATATTCATCCGCGAGATGCTATTAGTAGAGAGACATTTTGATTCCCGGAAAAGAAGCAGCCTATATAAACTGTGGCATATTTCAAAATTTTTGGTTGTCTTTGTCCTTTTCATCATTTTAATATTTTTCTTGCTTTTATCAGAGTAATAGTCGTTAATATCTTATTATAGGGGAACAAATTTAAGGGGGCGGAAGAAGTTTTTGAGACACTTTTGGATAAGGAAAAATCTCTGATGAAGCCTGACCAAAAAATGTTTCACATGATGATTTATATGCATAAGAAAGCTGGGAGTTATGAGAAGGCCCGTAAACTATTTGCACTGATGGCCGAACGAGGAATTAAGCAATCCACGGTCACTTACAATAGTCTTATGTCATTTGAAACCAATTACAAGGAAGTTTCAAAGATATACGATCAGGTATAATTTTTAGGCATTGTCTGACTTAAATTTCATGTTTTTGCATTATAGCATGGGGATGTGGTTATAAATTTTTGTAAGAAACTTTTTATTGGAACACATAAGTTGCTCTGAATTGTCTCCAGTTCACTGTTCAAAGACGAACTATGAAAAGAATATTGAATGTCATTTTTTGTCCAACATATTGTTTGCTAATCCATTCTGGTCTTTTCTTTTCTTTTACATCCACATAAATAATGATTTTATGTATCATTTAACTGATTCTTATGTCATAAGGTATCTCCGTTCTATTTTCTATATCTTCCTCCTTCGTTCACCATCCTTGAGTACATGGAAGAGTTTTTCAGTGGTGATCTTAATAGAGGGTAGTATATAAATCTTATTCTGATCATCTTGACTGATAAGTTGTGTTTAATAATCAGTCCTATGGTAACACATTTCCTTATATGAAAGTGGTCTTATCCCACATCTGTTGAATTGGGTTTCCTATGGCCTTATATTAAGTTGGTCTCTCCATCAATTGCAAATTGGTTTAAGGTCGGATGCTTAGCATGGTATCAAAGCCCAAGTTTTGCTAAGTTCTTCTTGTCTAACCCCAATCGTGGTTGATGATACCTAATGAGGTTGTCCATGTGTAAGTCCCGCAAACTACAGTTGAGGGGAGTGTTAGTGTTGAGGAGAGTCTTATCTAATGAGGTTCTGTTTTGCTTTTGTTGTCTAATTGAATATGACAGATTCAAGAAATCCACTTGGAACTTACGTGAACTTGTTCTGATGCATAATCCTATAAAGAGAACACATTTTAGGGGTTTGAATTGTGGAATAAGGGTGTCTGGGGGTGGCAGTGAAGGTTGAATATCTTTTGAGAAATAGTTTGATGATGTCATATTTATAGGAGGAAATATATTGGGGTTTGAATGTGGCTTGCTTAGTGCAGGGTAGCTTGGGGATTATGGGTGGGTTTTTTGAGGTGCTGGAATTTACATACTGTTATGCACAATAATCCGAAGGTATTTCTAGCCTCTTGGGCTGATTTAGTTTCGAAGTTAGAGATCTGGAAAGTCATCCCGAGTGTTGTTTTGTGGTCTTTATGGAAATGTAGAACCAATTGGTCTTTCAGAAAGGGAAGCTTGATCAAACTCGGCTGTTTTTCTTAGCTAGATATAGGGTGGCTATTTGGTTTTCGGCGAAAGTGCCTAATTTCCACGTTCATCTAGATTATCTTGTGGGGGATCCATCTCTGGCTGATTTTTTTATAAGAAAAAATGCCTCGTTAAAAACCCCTTCATAACCGTCAAGCTACAAAGGTATCTTGACGGACATTGGAAGGAGGAAAAGAGTGCCCACATTTTATTTATAGAACATAAAGTACATCTGGGTAAAAAACCCCTTGATTACAACCTACCCCACAAACAACACCTCTCCCCTCAAAAAACATCCTACACATCGAACAAAATACACCCTACATTACCCGATTCCCGCCTTAGCTAAACCATCTGCTTCTCAACTAATACATATCTGAACATGCCTACTGATCACATTTTAATCCAACACGTTCTTGGAAATCTCCTTAACCAGATTACCAAATGCATCATGACTTGCTTCTGGATTTTTAATCCAATTCACAACATTCAAAGAATCACTTTCCAAAATAAGACGCCCCTCATCTTTCCACTTCGAATATAAAAACAACTTCAAACCAGCTTGAATTGCTTTAAGCTCAGCAAGGACCGCAGGACCTGGTCCAGACGCAACCGAGAAGGACCCCACCTGTTTACCGTCAGTATCTCTAAGCAGCCCACCGATACCACTACACCTCCAGTCACAACCCACAGCCTCGTCCACATTGACTTTAAACCACCCCGATAGGGGACACCACCATATTGAGGGAGGAATTTTCTTCATCGAACCAGTGTGCAAATTAACCAAAGTTAGATCACCCACAAGACAGTCTAGGGGAACAGGAAAATCGAACTTCTTTCGTAAGAACCAAGCAGCCACCCAATATCTAGCCAGAAAAAAAAGAAGAGGTCGATCCAATCTTCCATTCTCAAACACCATCTAGCCAGAATGAATTTCCAAATATCAGATTTGGAGTTAAATCAGCTCAATAGTACATAAATTCCTTGGGATTATTGGGCAAGTCTGAACATATATTCCACAACCTTAAGAACCGCACCCACACTCCCCAAGCTATCTTGCATGAGAAGAATAAATGACAAACAGACTCAGGTTCTTTGGCTGATTCTCGCAATGGTTTAAGGGAGAATTTTTCTTCCCCTTCCGCGTGGAGTCTCCCGATTTCTTTAAATTTAATGTAGATGGGACTGTAAGCAGCGATTGGAAGTACAGTGGGATAGGTGGTTTTCTTCGGGATGCCGAGAACAAGTTGTTGGGATCATTCTCGGTTGCTTCTGGCCCTGGCCCTCCTATATTAGTTGAGTTGAAAGCTATTCAAGCTGGTTTTTCTCTTTTTCTGGAATCGAAGTGGAGTGTTAAGGGTCGTCTTATATTGGAGAGCGATTCGGTTAATGCGCTGAAGTGGATCAAGAATCCGGGAGCGTAGCTTCTTTTGGTCTTATGGTCAAGGAAATTGTTGATTGTGTGTTGGATCATAATGTGATTATTAAGCATATACAACGATGTTTTAATTGGGAAGCTGATAGTTTAACAAAGGCTGGCATAGGGTTATTTGGGTTGTATTTTGTATGTTGGGGAGTTGGTGTGTTTAAATTAAGGGATAAGCTTAGTTTAGTGGATATTGGTTGTATCAATTTGGGGTTTTAACCTTGGTGTATTTTTCAGTAGTAATAAAATATAGAGCACTCTTTTCCTCCTTCCAATGTCCTTTAAGCTACTTTCGTAGCGTGACGGTTATGAAGGGTTTTTTTAATGAGGCTCTTTTTCTTATAAAAAAATGTGGCTTGCTAGTGGTAGAAAGGGATGTTAGTTTGTTACATTAACTTTAAGATGTATTAATGGAATAATTAGATCTGGTTGTGCAATTTGTATTTAGACTAATTATTCAAACTAAAAATCATTGCAGTAAGTAATTGAATTTTAATGTTCAATATTATTGCAAATTAATACATGAAAAATTAGGTTGTTTAATTTCTGGTGAAGTTGGTAAATTTTGCTTCCTTTCTGAAAATGTTGTCAACTGCTAATCTTATCATTTTATACATTGTATAACTGGTATATTACATGCAACATGATATATATTTTCTTAAAGGTGATACTTGTTCCTTTTATTATTTGTTGAATTGACTTTCATGTATTTGTGTGTTGATGTATTAAAAATCCATAGCCCTTTTAAAGCGCCTCCCTATGTAATCACATTTCTACACAAAATATGAAAAATAAGGCATGCTTGATTTGCCTCACATCTATTATGAATGTAGACATAAATAGTCCATTATATCTTTATTTGAAGGAAAAAATGACTCATTTTTTCAGTATTGCATTATTTATCTCACAAGAGGCTTGCAAGCAAATAGACACCAAATTGTTTCATCTCATCATATAGTCAAACCAATGTTTGATTTTTGAGCATTTTTGTTATTTCTCTCTCAATATTTCATTGTTGATAATTATGTAACGATTCTTGTTAATTATATTTTAGATGCAAAGAGCTGGTCTTTGCCCTGATGTGGTGAGTTATGCCTTGCTCATTAATGCTTATGGAAAAGCTAGGAGGGAAGAGGAAGCTTTGGCTGTTTTTGAGGAAATGTTGGATGCTGGAATCAGGTGTGTATTTTTTTATAAGATTAAGGCCTAATTAAAAACCCCCTTCATAACAATCAAGTTTCGAAAAACTCAACGGCTATTGGAAGGAGGAAAAGAGTGCCCAAAATTTTATTACTAACACAAGGAGTACATCCAAGAAAAAATCATTTTAAGTACAAAAGTTCCCCACTAAGACACCCAAAGCACTCACCCACCTCACTCAACCAAAACACCCCACACTATCCTATGCCCGACTTAGCTAAACTATTTGCTTCCCAATTAGAACATCTCTGAACATGCCTAATAGTCATATTGTACTTCATCACTCGCTTGGAAATATCCTTAACCAAATGAACATAAGCAACATGACTAGCCTCCAGATTGTTAATCCACTTCTAAGCAATAGAAGAATCACTTTCTTTTAACATATTTAGGAAGAAGAAAAATTCTTATTTCTTATAATAGTACACCCTTTTAACATAGCAGAAAAAGAATAAAAAGGAAAGAATAAAAAGGAAATAATCTCTAATAATTAGTCTATCCCTAAAAATTAGTAATTAGATTATGACTAATATTTACAAGGAAATTCCTAGAATTAAGGTAGAGAATCTCCTTAATTTAAGGATTTCCAACACTCCCCCTCAAGTTGGAGTGTAGATGTCAATCGAACCTAGCTTGCTCATAATTTCTTCGAACCTATTTCTGCTCAAGCTCTTGGTTAACACATCTGCTATTTGTTGTCGAGTAGGTATATATGAAACACAAACTTCCCCTTTGTTAATTTTCTCCGTAATAAAGTGACGATCGATTTCTATATGCTTGGTGCGGTCATGGTGTACAGGGTTGTGAGTTATACTAACTGTTGCCTAATTATCACAGTCCAGTATTATAGGTGTTGTGTACGATAATTTTAGTTCTCCCATTAGTCGTTGTAGCCACATTCTTTCACATATACCTTGGGACAGAGCTTGATACTTAGCTTCAGCACTGTTGCGTGCCACAACCGACTGTTTTTTACTCCTCCATGTCACAAGATTACCCCAAACATAGATGCAGTAACCACTTGTGGAGCGCCTTTCATTAACAACACATGCCCAATATGCATCAATGTAGACTTCTATGCTTCGATTTACATTTTTCTTGAAATGCAACCCCTTACCAGGAGTCCCTTTTAAGTATCTCAATATCTTGTAGGCAGCTTCTAAATGTTTCTCCCTAGGAGCTTGCATAAATTGACTAATAACACTTACTCCAAATGTTATGTCTAGACGAGTGTGAGAAAGATAAGTTTTCCCTCTAACCGTTGATATCTCCCCCTATCTACCTTTTCATCCTTATTAGTTTCTAATTTAAGGTTGGGTTCCATGGGAGTCTCGGCTGGTTTGCAACCCAACAGTCCGACTTCAAAAAGTAGATCAAGAACATACTTTCTTTGAGAGATTGAAATACCTGCCTTTGACCTTGCTATCTCCATTCCAAGAAAATATCTAAGATTCCCCAAGTCTTTAAGTTGAAAATCAAGACTTAAGAATTCTTTGTCTTTCAATTTCAATAGAGTCATCTCCTGTCGATATTATGTCATCAACGTATACAATGAGAATACAACACTTCCCATTAGCCTAGTGTTTGTAGAATATGGTGTGATCAGCTTGACCTTGAATATAATGTCTACTTGTCATGGCTTTGGCAAAACGATTAAACCAAGTCCTAGGGGAGTGCTTTAGTCCATACAAAGACTTCTTCAACTTGCATACTTGGCCCTTGCTTCCTTCGAATCCGGGCGGAAAATCCATGTAGACTTCTTCGTTTAATTCTCTATTGAGAAAAGCATTCTTTACATCCAATTGGATTAAAGGCCAATCTAAATTGACAGCAATTGAGAAGAGCACTCGAATAGTATTTAGTTTGGCCACTGGTGCAAATGTTTCCTCATAGTCCAACCCATATGTTTGAGTGAAACCCCTGGCCACAAGTCTAGCCTTGTATCGATCAATGCTCCCATCTGGTTTAACTTTCGTAGTGAAAATCCACTTATAACCCACTGTCTTCTTTACAGTAGGTAGTTTAGATATTTCCCACGATTCATTATCTTCAAGAGCCTTTATTTCTTCTAACACGGCTTGCTTCCATTTGGTTGACTTAAGAATCTCTTCTATGTTCTTTGGAGTTTCTACAGAGTCAATATTAAAAATAAAGGCATTATAGGATTTAGACAAGTTCCCACAGGATATAAACCGAGAAATAGGATGTTGAGTGCAGCTTCTAGTTCCCTTTCTGATTGCAATTGAAAGATAGATGGAAGGCGAAGGAGGTGAGACTTCTTCCTCAGGACAATCCTCGGGTAAAGATGGCATTGGCATTGCTGTGTCAGTTTCTGGCAGCTGATGTTTCCGAGAGTATAAAAGAAGTTGCTGAGTTTTTTCTTGTTTTTCAGAAGAAGGTTGTTTTTCTTCATTTGTATGATTAATCGCCCTTATTTCTTATTGTTGCATAGTGAAGTCGAGTAAAATAGGGTCTAAATCAGGAATTACAGTGGTTGTAGGAATTTCAGCAATGGTTGTAAGATTTTCAGTAGTGGCTGTATGAATTTTAGCAGGTTTTGTAGTGGTGGTAGGATTGATAGAGTCTTGAGGTATAATGAGAAGGTTGTTCAACAATGTCTCATCTTCACTAAATATCTCCCCTTGAAGATGAGAGGTTGAAAAATATGGCTCGTTTTCGAAGAAAGTAACATCAAGGGACACAAACATCAAGTGTAGGGTTAGAGAATAGCACTTGTACCCCTTTTGTGTAGGTGAGTATCCAAGAAAGACACAAGTGTGGGCTCTAGGATCAAGTTTAGATCAGTTAGGTTGATGATTGTGGACAAATGCTTTGCAACCGAAAGTTTTGGTTGAGAGATTAGGAATACGAAACAAGGGAAATTTTTTTGAAGAGTATGTAAAGGTGTTTGAAAGTTTAATACCTTTTATGGGAGTCAGTTTATAAAATAACAAGCAGTGAGAACAGCTTCTCCCCATAAATACTTCGGTACACCCATAGTAAACATAAAAGCACGAGCCACGACTACAAGGTGTATGTTTTTCCTCTCGGAAACCCTATTTTATTGAGAGGTGTCGGGACAAGAACTCTGATGTATGATTCCTTGCTCATAAAGATAAGGGCTTAGGATAGAATTAAAGTACTCTATCCCATTATCAATTCTAAGGGTGAGAAATTTGGAATTGAACTGAGTTTGAATCATTGAATGAAAACTTTGGAAGACTCTAGAGACTTTGGTTTTTTCTTTGAGGAGATACCCAACAAACTCTAGTGTGGTCATCAATGAATATTGACATTTTTTACTCGACTGGCTCCTCATAGATCACTGTGGATTAAATAGAAAGGTTGAGATTGAACATAAGATTTCAAAGGATAAGGGACACGAGTATGTTTAGACAGTTGGCAAACTTCACAATTCAAGGAACTTATTTTCACTCAGAGGTTAATCATTCTTTCATTTCCCTTATTCCTAAGAAGGCCAGTCCGGATGAGTTGGAAGATTTTAGGCCAATTAACGTAGTTGGAGGGTTATATAAAATTCTATCAAAGGTCTTAGCTAGAAGATTGAGTTTGTGCATTAACGAGATAATGAGTCCGTCACAATTCGCTTTCATTCCGGGAAGGAACATATTGGACTGCTCGTTTATTACAAATGAAAGTATTAACTTTTGGAGGAAGAAAGGGTTGAAAGGAGTAGTTTTCAAGGTGGATTTTAAGAGAGCCTACGATTCGGTTGATTGGACAATTTTGATGAAAATAATGAGCAAAATGGGGTTTGGTGATAAGTGGTGGTCATGGATGTATCAGTGTATGTCATCAGTTTCCATTTCGGTTCTAGTAAACGAGTCACCTACGAAGAAATTTCACACAACGAGGGGACTAAGACAGGGATGTTCGTTATCGCCTTTGTTGTTTAATTTGGCTGGTGAGCTGCTGCATTTGTTGCTATCTAAAGCAGTGGATATGAGACTGTTTTCGGGCTTCAATTTAGGTGTTCATGATCGGGCATTCAAGTTATCGCACTTTCAATTTGCGGATGATCTTATAATTTTCACTAAAAGTTCTATTCGTGATTTGAGGAACGTTAGAAGAGTGTTATTAATCTATGAGCAATTGGTGGGGTTGAAGCTAAATCTAGTCCAAAGCAAAATTTATGGTATTAATGTTGAGGATGGGGTGTTAGCTACTTGGGCTAATGATATTGGCTGCTCGGTAGGTCATCTCCCATCAGAATATTTAGGCTTACCTTTGGGGTACAAGAGGAATTCGGTTGCTATGTGGGAGCCAATAGTGAAGAGATTTCATGTTAAGTTGAGTGGTTGGATGGCTAATTCCTTGTCGTTAGCAGGAAGGATGGTGTTGGTTAAATCGATGTTGTGCTCTCTCCCTTTTATTTTCTTTCTATCTTCTGAATTCCAGCTTCTGTGCTACAGAAACTAAATTCTATCATGGTTTTATTTCTGTGGGGGTGCAGCAGATAAAAAAATATCCACTGGGTGAATTGGAATTTGGTCAGTAAACCAAAAAGATTGGGGGGTTTAGGGATCCCGAATTTATCACTCTTGAACAGAGCTTTACTGGGGAAATGGGTATGGAAGTTTGCATCAGAAAATGAGTCTTGGTGGAAGAGAGTGGCGTGTGGCGTATACAACTTGGATCCGAATTTCATAATGATGGGAATTCGTGGATAGCCTGTGCTCGTGGATTTGGAGAAGTGTGGTTAAAAATTTATTTACCAATGATGGTTTTGGGGATTGTCTTAGAAAGAATGTGTTTGAAAACTGGAATGGGAAATCTGTGGAGTTCTGGAATAATGTATGGTTGGGAGAAGTTCCCCTGAAAGTTCAGTTTCCTAGACTTTATGCTCTTTCGAGCAATAAATCGGGTAAAGTGATGGAGTTTAGGGTGAATAATGCCTCTGGCTGGGTGTGAGATATTCAAATGAGAAGAAATTTGGCGGATTGGGAGGTTGAACAGTGGCTTCAGTTGATTTCTATGTTTAATAATATCTTTCTGTCACCTTGTGAGGAAGACTGCTAGATTTGGTCAGGAAATGGAGAGGGTTGTTTTTCAGCGAAATCTTGTATCAACATTTTCTTTGATCAAGATGGTATTGTGGAGAATCATGAGACTTGGGATAGGCATATTTGGGTAGGGATTGCACCTACACGGGTGGAAACATTTGTTTGGCAAGTTGCTCATCAGAGACTGGCGGTTAAGGAGGAATTATTGAAGTGAGGTGTGGCGGGGATTGATGATCCTTTATGTCCACTGTGTGGTAGGGAGGTGGAATCAGTTTCACATCTTTTTTTTGCATTGTGAGGTAGTATGGGGCCTGTGGTCTAGATTTTTGAATATTTGGAATTTGTCCTTGGTGATTCCAAAGAATATCATTGACTTTTTCATTTTTGGGATGATTCACTGTCGAACTCTTTGATCTGGAAATTTATTCCAAGGGTAGTGATGTGGTCAGTGTGGAAAATTAGGAATGAGGTTATTTTTCAGAAAGGAAAGCTGGATGTGGTGAGACTGTTCTTTATTGTTCGATTTAGAATAACTTTCTGGTTTGCTACAAGGTTCAACGATGTGCATATCCCTTTAGACTCCCTAGTGGGTGATTTAAAACTTGCTGATTCGGTGGGAAGACAGGGAAAAGGTCGCTCTCAACCAATTTGCTGGGTTCCTCCTCCGGATGAGTTCTTAAAGCTAAATGTTGATGGAGCGATGGTAAAAGGCTGGGATAAAGGAAGTATTGGTGGTCTGATTCGGGACAACAGTGGTGTGTTGCTTCAATGGTTCTCTGAAAGAGTTGGGGGTGGTCCTCCTATCATGGCAGAATTATTGGCGATAAGAGGTGGCTATGTCTTCTGGAAGACTTAGGTTCTGTTCTTGATCAGAGGTTTATTCTAGAATCGGGCTCAAGTAATGCTTTGAAGTGGATCAAGAATCCGGGTTTATGCACCCCTATGTTTCAATCCTTGGTGAGGGATATAGTCTCTCTTATGGCAGGAAAAGATATTACTATTAGGCATATTTTGAGGGCTGCAAACTGGGAAGCTGACAAATTAGCTAAAGATGGGATAGGTTGATTTTTTGGTTTCTGTTGGTTGTGTTGAGGTGCAGGAAATGTTATTTCCTGTGTTGTAAGGAGTTTTGTTTTTAGTTTTATGTTATTTATGTTGGTGTTTTAGTGGTATGTTAGGGTCTGGCAATGTACTATTGTTCAGCTTAATAAAATTCTAGGCACTCTTTTCCTCCTTCCATCGTCCTTCATGTTACTGTTATAACATGGAGGGTATGAAGGGAGTTTTTAATGAGGCCTAATCTTTTTATAAAAAAAAGGAACTTATTTTCTTATTTAGAAATAGTAGAGGAAACAGTTTCTTCAAGTACATAAAATTAGGGTGTCCTAGTCTATGGTTCCATAGCATGATAGATTCTTCTTTCGATATAGATAAGTCCATCCCTTCTTGTGAACTGTTTTTATTCCAAATATATAAGCCATCATCAACTTTAGCAGTGCCAATCTTCTTCCCCAATTCCTGTTCATGAACCATATAATCGAAAGCAGAAAATTCAGCAAGTACTTTCTCATCCTTTGTAAGCTTGCTAATTGAGAGTAAATTACAAGAAAGTTTTGGAACATATAAAACTTTATCAATGGAAAAATTTTCAGTAAGTCTGATTGTTCTAATTCCAGCCACCGGCGAGTAAGATCCATCAGCTATGCGAATCCGGGTGTGATCATGACAAGGTAAATATGTGTGAAACAAACTTAGATTACCTGTCATGTGGTTGGATGCACCCGAATCTAGTATCCAGATGGGTTCATGTGTAGTATTTAAGGCAGTACCTTGAATAACTAGTGACCCACTTGTTGTAGGAGTCCCGAGGAGTTTATGAAGAGCCTCAAGTTGAGTTTTGGTTAGCCAAACATCTTGGGCATCTTCTTCAGTAGTAGATATCATTGTTGCCTTGTTTTCTTTCTGGTTTTTTTCCAGGATAGCCACGAAGTTTAAAGCATTTCTCCTTGGTATGTCCAACCCGGTTACAATGGCTACACCATGGCCTATTTTAACCGGAATCAATTCCAGTCTTGTACCTTTGAGACTGTGGGCCTTTTGAAATAAGGGCAGTGTTCTCGGAAGGATTATGACCAGCTGTGGTCAAAGGTTTTAGTTCTCTTGTGTCTCCCAAAATAATAAGACGTCGTTTCTCTTCCCTCCTTACTTCAGTAAATGCTTCTCCAATGGTTGGTAGTGTGGTTCTGCCTAGTATTAGTCCTCGGACCTCATCAAGATCACAATTTAGTCCTACTAGGAACTCATAGAGACGCTCTTTGTTAATATGTTCCCATGAACTTGGTGTGTTCCTCGCCCTCGCCCCAATAAGCTTCATAATACATGTCCAACTCTTGCCATAAGATCTTTAGGTTGTAATATTAAGTGACTTCAAGTGCTCCTTGTCGAATATCTTTCAACTTTAATTTGATCTCGAATACTTAGGAAGCATTTCCAAGATCCGAGTAATTCTCCTTAATTGCATCCCACATTACTTTGGCAGTTTTAAAAAAAAGGTAAGTTCGACTTATATTACCTTCCATCGAATTTATAAGTCAAGCCATAACCATTGAGTTGTTAAGCTCCCAAGTTGGATAATCAGATTCTGTCGATGCTGGTTGGGGAATGTCTCCATTGATGTACCCAATTTTTCCTCGGCCACGAAGAACCATAAGGACATATTGTGACCATTACAAGAATTTTTTTTCCATCTAATCGATGATTTGTGATTGTAAGAGAGGAGTTAAGGTCAATTTGAGGGATTGGATGTGATTTTGAGTAATTTGTGAGATTTTAGTCTCAGAGAGAGTTTCATTGATATCACCCATGAGAGAAGGAAAAAAATTGTTTAAGAAGAGAGATGAGAAACAAATGAGTAGGTCAAATGAATCCTATGACTCTGATACCATGAACAGATTTAGGAAGAAGAAAAATTCTCATTTCTTTTAATAGGAGTACACCCTTTTAACATAGCAGAAAAATAATAAAAAGGAAATAATTTCTAATAATTAGTCTATCCTTAAAAATTAGTAATTAAATTATGGCTAATATTTACAAGAAAATTCTTAGAACTAAAGTAGAGAATCTCCTTAATTTAAGAATTTTCAACATTCTAAAATAAGAATCCCCTTATCACGCCACTCCGAATCCAAAAACAAACTTAAACCAGCTTGAATTGCTTTAAGCTCAGCAAGGATCAGAGGGCCTGGTTCGGACGCTCCTGAGAAATACCCTAACCTCTTATTATCAACATCCCTAAGCAAACCACCAATACAATTGTACCTCTAGTCGCAACTTACGGACCCATCCACATTCACTTTAAAAGATCCCAGAGGAGGGGGACACCACTGTGACTTAGGGGAAACTTTCTTCGTAGGAAAACGGTGCAAATCAGGCAAGGTTAAGTCTCCCACAAGGCAATCTAGAAGGATAGGGAAATTTGAGTTCTTTGTCGAGAACCATGAAGCCACCCTATACCTAGCCAAAAAGAAAAGATTAGTCTGATCCAGCCTACCATTCTCGAACACTATATGTTGGAAATTTGGTCATTGAAAACCTTGATTTAGTCATAATCAATGAGATATTCTAGGATTTGTTTTCTATGTAAATATAGAAAGTAAAAGATGTAAATTAAGACAAAGTAGGAAAGTAGAAGCTGTCAAATATTGACTCTAATTAGTTTCCTTTTTTTGTTGTAATTTCCCTCTGTATAAAAGGAAGCCTTGTACTCATTCAAGAAATAAGGCACATTATTTTTTTATTTTTTTATTTTTTTTCCAAGTCTATATGATTTCGACATTTCCATACAGTCCACATTACATCACCCGGGACGAATTTCCATATGTCCGAATCCGGAAGTAAAACAAACCAGGAATACATAAAACCTTTGGGATTATTGGGCAAAACTGTATATATATTCCACAATCGTAGAAACCGCACCCAAATCACCCAAACTACTATGCACGAGAAAAATAAGTGGCGCACCGACTCCGACTCCAATCCACAGATCGAGAAGAGAGAATCCTCGATCCATCTAACACCCTGACTCATTAATACAGTCTTAACAACCAACTTCTGGTGGGACACTTGCCAAATTAAAACCTCCACTTTTGGAGGTGCTAAACCAACCCAAACAAGCTTCGACCAAGACAAATCCGGATCAGACAGGTTAGATACTAAGTTAATGCATGATTTAACCGAATAAACACTGTCCCCATTTCCCTTCCAAGCGCAACAATCATCCACCTCCAATCCAAGACAAACACTATCCAACAAAGACAACAATTCGATCCATTGTTCAGTTTCCCAATCCAGCAAATTTCGTCTCATTTGAATATTCTAGACCCACCTCCCATTGCTTAGGAATCCAAAGTTTTCAATGACCCAATCCTTCTTATCCGACAAGGTGAACAACCTAGGGAAGTTTGTCTTCAATGGAATGTTGCATAACCAACTATCATGCCAAAACAAAGTGGAATCTCCCTTCTTCACTTGCAGAGTAAGGTGATTACGAAAGCACAATCCAAAGGCATCATTCGTCTGATAGTTGTTGACAACCCTTGCCTTTTCCTTCCTTCCCAACCCCCTTATATTCCAAGTCACACACAAGAACCCAACCATTTAACAACAAAATTTACATCTTATCCAGAGCTGTGGGATTAATTCCCACCCACCTCACCCCTGTTTGTAGTCATTTCCGAAAACTTCGTAGCAAAAGTGTTCTTCCCTCCCCTAAAGGTTACCCCCATCATTTTGCTAATCTGTCAAGTACACAAGAGCTCCTCATTCGCTACAGAATCTTCCAACGCAGAAAAACCCACATCCGAATCCACTCTAGACTTCTTTTTATTTGATCTACTAGACACTCTGTCGCAGAACAATGTTGAACCACTGCTTGTGCGTCTCCAATTCGTTAGCGGGGAAGAACTTCTGGTTAAAACCCTTTCTTGTGTATTACCTAGATGTCCATCAACAACAATTCCTGTCTCTCGTATGACTCTTTCCGAGACATCCTGCTCCAGCTCCACTTGAGGCTCCGCCCGACCCTCTCTTTATTTGCCAAACCCCAACAGAGCTAAATTCAGTGCAGGCCCAGACGGTTTAATTCTCAAATTGGGAGAAATGGGCTCGCAATTATCATCAGATTGGGCTTGTTCAATCCACTCCATATTCACATTCTTACGAAGACCAAGCCCCTCATATTCCCCTCTATAATTACTCCCATAAACGAGGGTATTTGACACCCATTCTTTATTATGTTCCCTTTCTCTCTCCTTCAGCGATGACTGTTGTCCCCCACTGCCGCCAACAAATCCAGCAACTCCTCCCCCTTCCATCCACGTGTCAACCCTTAACCGAGCTTCCTCAACTGACTGTTAACTTCTACCTTCCGCCACTGTTGTCCGACCTCCATCCTCATCCTCCGACGCTACATCCTTACTCCCTCTGTTGCCTTTTCTGAAAAAACATTTGGTTTTCTAAACACCGACCCCATCTTAGTTTTCACCTTAAAGGATCTCCCATATACTCCTAACGTGACCGTATTCGGAACGTCGAAAGGGCTCGCCACCCTCACCAGCAACCTTGCCGCTGACAAATCTTCTCTATTGTTCGTCGACTCCTAAATGCAAATCAGCTTCTCCCACTGCCCAGCAAGCCTCTCCAGGAACAGAACATTCCAGCATAATAGTGGAACTCCATACAGTTCAATTGAGCATAACGCCATTGGGATTCCATCCTTACTCAGAAGTGGATCAAGCCAGTCAAACCAAAAAAATAGGTCCTCTTTCTTCTACGTCTACATCTCCGATAGCTCTTCAGCCGACCCAAAGGTGATAATGCAGGAGTTCTATGCGTACCCCCAGTTGGCGACCTTTACCTTAAACCCATCACTGGACAAACCCTTCTGCACCAGTTCCAAATCAAAAGATGGTTTGATGATCCCTGTTAAATAGCTTTTTATCCAACACGATTAGTCCGAATCTCCCACGCATTCCTCATCTCTGTTTCAGCTCGCATATGCCCCTCTCTATTTTTCTTGGTCGCAGGTTTATCCCTCCACCTTCCGTCCGAGACCAGGGCATCTTTGTAGGATCTTTCATCCCTTAACCTTCTCATAGACTCAACTCCCTCTCTTCTCCTTCTATTTTCGTCCTTATTTGACTTCTCAACTTCCACCTGGGCTCTGCCAGCAGCAGTTATCCTTGATCGATGGTTCTGGTATTTTGCAGCCCCTACTGATACTCTCCTCCCATCAAGCCACAATCCATTGACGTTCTCGATCGCATTCCTTAAACCATCCTCCTTAGCAAACTGAACAAAAGCATACGTAGAGTTTTTGTATTTTGGTTTGTTGGTTACACTCGGAATATAGACTCGCACGACTGGACCTTGGTATTGGAAGAGTTCCCTTACCGCTCTCCTTGAAACTCTCTTGCTCAGATTATCCACAAACGCCGTCCTTTCCTCACCAGAGGAAAAATGACTTATCAGATTCTCTCTCACTCCCTCTCTACCGCTCTCTCTCATATTTTTTCCACCAGCGCTCATGATTAATAGTTAAATAACCAAAAATGACAGAACGTAAAGCTAAAAACTAAAAACTAAATGGAGTTTTTTTCTGAGGCATGGACGAGGGGGGAAAAGCAAAAGATAAACTTAAGTATGGTGTGTAAGTTCAAATTGTATATCCAATCTGAAGTCACATTTATTAGAAACTACTGCGATTAGTTAAGCAGCTAGAGTCACTTAAAAGATAGAACAGAAAATAAATTCAGCAAAGACGTACATTACTTTTCTTTTCTTTTCTTTTTTGACATCTGACATATAGGTCATATCAGAACAGTTTGGTTGATTAATAGATGTCCATAACTCATTTAGTTAACACTTCATTAGAGGGTTTAAGGTCTAAGATCAATTCCCCTCAACACCTTGTTTCAAAAATATGTTTCAACTCCATAAACAGTTGATGCAAATTAGTTGCTTGCATCTTAGATTTATTCAAGTAATAACAATTTTTGTTCCGTATAGTTCACAGGGCTGGTTAAACTTCCACCTGGATGATTGAGGTAGTTATTAGATGGGATGCAAACCAAACGTCTTATTTTGCGACTTAAATCTTGGGAAACATTTTATCAATGGCCTAGATGATCATCTGTTCTTTCTTAACCAGCTTTAGCCCCAATAGAATAGTTTTTTTCATCACTCTTTGTAGTTTATATAATCAGGAATAATGCTAGGTTCATATATTTGATGGATTCAGTGAGCATCCTCGTGAATACAGATAGAATGCTAATATGAATCGAGTGAACAGGATAAAGTTGATGTAGGTGGTGCATAATGATGACTTCACTATGCAACTAGAATGTAATGGCAAACCATTAACAATTTTTTGCGGTTTAACTCAGAGATTACTGTTTCTTGTTTTTTTCGTTCACTAATTGACTGCCAGGTTGTGGCTGGCTATTTGACAGCTAATACATATTCAATCTGCCAAAGTTGATGCTATCCTATTCTTAGTACTATCATGTTGTCTACTTTTCAGGCCTACACATAAGTCTTATAATATTTTGCTTGACGCATTTGCAATTTCGGGAATGGTGGATCAAGCTCGGACTGTTTTCAAAAGCATGAGAAGAGACAGGTAAAGCGTTATAATTTCAAAGTCAAACAACTATAATGACATTTCCCAATGAATGGTTTCTGTTGTTATGTTTAGGTATCTTATTTTAGTTTATTCCATCATGATCAAGCTCTATTTTTTACTTAAAAAAGAAAAAGTAAGTTACTTTTAGATGTGAGCCTAGCTTTAGGAATGAGATCAGATGATATTTCAAAATTGACATAGTTCGGAGCTCTATTTTTCTCCATCCCTTTTATAAAATTGCCACTCAATTTGATATTGATTGACTATTATTCTATGAGCCCTAAAATGTTGTAGTAAATGATGTTACCTGACCATGTATACAGTGGTTCTGCCTTGGAAAGCTGCTCATGAAAAACCTTGGTTTTTGTGAGTTTTAAATCACTTTAAATTCGATTTGGGAATTGTTCTTGAATTCATCCGAAATCAAATTAATCCTTGTTTCTTTAATTTTTCCTCTCCAGGGCAATTCATAAGATATGCTTTCATATTCTTAACTTCGCTGCTTTAGTTTGTCTTCCTTTTGATGCCCACTTTATTTTTTTTCTCACCTGAATTTTAGCAAAGCAATGTCCATCAAATTTAGAACTTCCAGTTTTCAACGAAAAATAGAGAAATATCCCATCCTTCTTTATCCAATAGACCTTATAGCGAATATCATTTTCAATCCTGATTGTTTACTAGGGTCACCAAATGGTTTACTCGTGGCTTTATCCTTTCAAAGAAATAACATGTACGACTGATTCAGTACCGAAACATTCAACTTTTTGTTTGTATTTCCTTGCAGATATACCCCTGATATCTGTTCTTATACAACTATGCTATCAGCTTATGTCAATGCATGTGATATGGAGGGTGCTGAAAATTTCTTCACAAGATTGAAACAAGATGGACTTCGACCCAATATTGTCACATATGGGACGCTGATGAAAGGGTATGCCAAGGTAAATAAACTTGAAAAGATGATGGAAACGTATGAAGAAATGCGTTTAAATGGTATCAAAGCAAATCAAACCATCTTCACGACTCTCATGGATGCATATGGGAAGAACAGGGATTTCGGTAGTGCTGTTGTTTGGTATAAAGAAATGGAAGCTTATGGTGTTCCACCTGACCAGAAAGCGAAAAACATCCTTTTGTCTTTGGCAAAAACTGTGGATGAACAAAAGGAGGCAAACCAACTTGTAGGATATATGGAGACTAAGGTGAACCGGTTTTCCAAGTTTTCAGATGAAGAAGATTACATCGATGATATACAGGAGGCCGTATTGTATGAAAAAAGGGGTCAATTATAGTTTCTTCAAGTTATTGTTATCAAGACAAGGAAGACTCTGATATGTAAAGCTTGGAATTTTGTCTTCTGGTAATGCTCCTCAACCATGAAAAAGTATCACTGTCTTCAATTATGCAGAGTATTGGCCGAACACTAGAGCTGTTATACTTGGTTACTCGCGATGTCATAGTTATATGATTGTATATCTCTAATGTTAATGGCTACTGATATTTTTGTTATCGATGTGGTGGCAGGTTGGTCTCTAGCAAGCCAGTTTTCGACTAAAATCGGAGAACTTGCAGATACTAAAAAAGGAATTCAGTTTCCTGTAATTGGTTTTCAATTCAATATCAAATTTTCAGTCCCTTTTAGTCCTTCAATCTTGATCTGTTGTGATGTATAAACAAAGTTAGATCTAATCACAAAAGATAATATGAGCTGATAGCCGCAGGGCAGAACAGCAAAGAGAATTGCTGATAACATAATTATCCCTCCCTAGTTGAACCTTTGTTCTTTAATGTACTTATATGTAAGTTGGGGATGTTTTCCTGTTACAATTTTACACTGGTATTCTGATACCCAAGCTTTCAACAGAAGTCTTGCAAAACAAAAACGGTGAAGTTTCAACATAATTCTAACAATTCATGAAAGTACCATAGAACAGCTAAACATTCGATCACTGCAAATGTGGTTTCCAGTTCCCCCAACTTCAGCAGGAGGAGCATTTTCCTTTGGTATTCAAGAGATCCAATAGATGATGCAACTCCATTGCCTAAACTTCTCAATTCATGCCGGCTCATGCGAGTCATCTTGCAGTGGTTGCTGCTATTGGGAATGGTGGGGGTGGGGGTGGGTAACCTCTGGGCTTGGGATAGATGTGGCAGGATTCAGGTCTTCTTTCCCCATCTGTTGCACTTCAACTGTAGAGAGTATCTTGATATTCCATACATTGTTCACGAATTCCCTGGTTTTCACAAAACATGCAACAAAAAGAAAAAAGAAAAATGTTAAATCCTATCGAAATCAAATCTCGAACAATCCATTGCAAAACTCTGAAGAAAGAATTTAAGATTTAATTTTTCTTTTGATGCTTTGGCAAAAGTCATGCGAAAAATAGTTGCATATACATAATTTAACATAAGGGAGCAATCTAATGTATTCATCACTGAACTTATCCAGCACTGTGCATTACTTAGAGATAAGCTACATTAAGTCCTGATTTCCATTCATTGACAAAATATATAGACATATTTCCTAAGAGAAAACACTAGGTGAATTTCTAAGTGGTCAAGCTTGATTTTGCTTATCCTGCTGGTCGGTGAATTTGTTGGATTCCATCTTCTCTCCCTAAATTTGGTCACTACAAGACTAATACTGCTGATGTTATTTTAAAAGTTTACAAATGACTTTGGTAGTTAAAGGGAGTTTCATTCTCCCTAGAGGTAATCAAGCAGCTACGAGTGGGTGTGCGTTGTCAATGGATAAGAAAGAATTTTAACAGATACTATCTTGTAATCACCCTTAGACTATTCAAAAAAAAAATTACAAATGCGTAGAAGACTTCCACTAATTTTTTCAGCCTTTCAGGAAATATGAGTCTAAAAAGCAGTTCTACATCAACTAGGAACTTCCAAACCAAAATAAGAATTCCACGAAACCGACCAAGTCTTCCATTTTGATTCAGACAACAAACATGTCAAAAGAAGAAGATTAAATACCATAATGTGAGAATATTATGCTTGTTATTCAATTTACTGACCTCACATAGGTGGTAGAATCAAGTTTTGACTTTTTGCGTGTGTAAGGAAATAGCAAGTTTTATTTTCAGTAGATAGTATTTTACAAGGGCGGCTTAAATATTTGTTTTAATGCCCAAGTTAAAAGTTCAGCTCTATGTCAAAACTTAATCGGCTGATAGTAATGAAACTCTACACATCTCCGCATTCACTGTCGATAAAATAAAACCTACTAGTGCCTTTCAAGGTATCTTTAAGCTTGCATCACCAATTGATTGCTCAACAACTAAGGTTTCCTATTTAACATCTTTCCTCATTATTTTGAGTCAGATCTGGAATTTAATACTGCCCCTTAGTGAAAGATATATTTTTTTGATAGAAATAGAAGGCCTCATTAAAAATCTTCCTATTAGTTGGCTCTTGTGAAGAGGCTACTAGCGGAAGGAGGAAAAGAGTATCTAAATTTATTAATAAACCATAATTACATAAGATTACAACTTACACAATAAACACCCCGAAATAAAATACAGAACTAAACATCAATAAAGCTCCAAACATTCATCCAATCCCCTCCTTCGCTAACTTGTTTGCCTCCCAATTACAACTCCTAGGAATCAATCTAACAATAATCTCCCTAGCAGAAACTAGGGCCCCAATTTCCCCAACCAAAGAACTGAAAAACGTAGGGGCAAAAAATGGCATCAAAATCCAGTCAACTGCTGTTTTACAATCAATCTCTAAGATAAGTTTTCCCTTCAAAGTTCAGAAGAAAGGAATAAATCAATGCCTTTAATGGCTTTCAACTCCACGAACGTAGGAGGACCTGGTCCCACAGCAGTAGAGAAAGTTGTTAAAGTAGAGCAATTCGAATCTTTCAAAATTCCTCCAATTCCACCTTGCAACCCATCACCTCTTACCGCCCCATCCACATTGAATTTAAAAAAATCAGGTGGAGGTGGAAACCAGCAGTGAACCTTCTTCTTCTTAGAAGTTTTAATAGGAATCATGTCTACAAGCAATTGATCTCCTACTAGTAAGTCAGCCTGAATATTAGCATGAGGGAATTTAGCTAAAAACCATTTAGCCAGCCTAAATCTGGAAATAAAGAACTGTCAAATTTCTAGTTTTCAAACACCATCGAATTCCTAATCTTCCATAATGACCACAAAACAACTCTCGGGATAAACTTCCAAATAGAAGAGTAAGCTCTTAGATAAGACCAAGAACAAAGTAGGGAAGAGTTGGGGAAAAACTGAAGAGATCCCATAACCTTAGGAATCTATTCTACAGCTCCCCTGCAACTGAACATGAGATAAAAAGATGTTGAATTGTTTCTTCATACTTATGACATAAAGGACAAAGAACATCTTCCAAGGGAACCCCTCTTTTCTTCAGCTCCACTCTAACAACCAATTTCTGGTGAGATATCTGTCAAAGGAATGTTTCAACTATAGGAGGAGCCAATCGAGACCACACCCACTTGTTCCACTGAAAATTACCTCCAGATCTGCAAGAAAGTGTCAGTCTACAAGACTTAATCGAGAACAAACCATCACCTTTCCCCGACCATGCAAGAAAATCATCCACTGAATCAGTCAAAACTATATTGTCAATCAAAGACATTAAAGTAATCCACTGATCAAATTCCCAGTCGCATAAATTCCTCCTTAACTGAATATTTCAAATCCAACAATTATTTTCAAAGCAACCAAAGTCAGCCACTTTCCCCCATTTATTATTCGATAAAGCAAAAATCCTAAGGAAATGATTCTTTAAGGTAAGATCATTCACCCAAACATCATTCCAGAATGCAATTGACCTACCATTTCCTACTTGGATCTTCGAATTAGACCTCAAACACTCCCCAATCTCGTCTTTTTTCTCATAATTGTTCAGAATACCTCTCCATATCCATGAATCTTGAGGAGAAACGACCTTACTTATTGATAGAGATAAATTAATGACATTATGTTAGCAACAAAACAACTTTTTCCACTGAGAGTCTTTTTCATTTGCAAACTTCCAAACCCATTTCCCAAGCAACACTCTATTAATCAAACTCGGATCCAAGACTCCCAAACCACCATCTTCATAGGGTTGACACACCATTTTCCAATTTACCCAATGAATCCGTTTCTTTGTTGGTTCTTCCCCCCAAAGGAATTTAGCCATCAATAAATTCAACTTCTGATTTACCTTGAACGGAATTTTGAAAATAGAGAGGAAGAAAATCGGCAAGGAGGACAACACTGACTTCACCAACACCAATCTTCCAGCCATCGATAATGAGGAAGCTTTCCAACCTGCTAATCTGTTATTAAATTTCTGGATTACTGGCTCCCACAGAAACTCTGAATTTTTTTCTTTGCACCTATCGATAACCAAGATACGTCATAGGAAATGATCCCACCCCACAGCCTGCTAAATATGCCCATTCTTTTACAATGTCATCTTCCATATTAACACCAAACATCTTACTCTTGGACAGATTAAGGTGTAGCCCTGACATTAGACTAAAAACCCTCATCACACTCCTAATATTAAGAATATGAGTAGGAGAATCTCTGTAGAATAGGATTAGATCATCTGCAAACTGTAAATTAGTCAAATGGAAAAGATTATCAGCCCTACCAATTCTGAACCCTTCAAATGGATCAAGATCAACAGCCTTAATCAACATTAAATTTAAAAGTTCCCCAACTATATTAAACAGAAGAGGGGACAAACTACAGCCTTGTCTCAACCCTTTGCCCATATGAAATTCCTCTGTTGGAGACCCATTCACTAAAATCGAGATTGAGGCAGAGGAAATACAATATTCAATCCATGAAATTCGCTTATCCCTAAAACCCATAACTTTCAATAATCTCAATAAAATCGACCATTCCACCGAATCATATGCTCTACGAAAATAACTTTGAAAACGACTCATTTCCTCCCTTTTTTTCGTCCAAAAATCTATGGATTTATTGGCCAGAAAAGCATAGTCAAGCAATTGTCTACCAGGAGGCAAACTGCGAAGGGCTGACTATGACTTTAATAACTGAAACAAGTATTCTCGATAAAACTTTGGAAATTATTTGTATAAGCTGCCAACTAGGCTTATTGGTATGTAGTCTTCAATACCTTCAGGATTTAATTTCTTGGAGATTAATGTTATAAATGCATGATTGACCCCATGCTCCCACTTCCTTCCACTATGAAAATCATCCACAAATTTCATAATATGAACCTTCAGGATATGCCAGAATTTCTTAAAAAACCCCATCGTGAAACCGTCTGGGCCCGGGGCTTTGACATTGTCCGAATAAAATATTGCTTCCCACACTTCCTGTTCTGAAAATTTGACCTCAAGACCATTCTTTTGTTCATCTGTCAATTTCGAAAAATTAAGATTGATTTCATACACCTCTAGCGTTGCTTTTGTATTATAATTATCCTTGAAATAATCGAAGACAAAGGCTCTCATCTAATCCGGATCTAAAATTTCTTCACCAGCCACCTTCAATGCCGAAATGGCATTAATTCTGTTTCTATTAAGTGCACATAAATGAAAAAACTTCGTATTTCTATCCCCATCCTTTATACACTTCAATATTAACCTCTGCAACCATATATTTTCCTCCTTCCTATGCAAATTCCATAATTCATTCCTCGATTGTAACAACAGATCCCATTCTTGAGTAGAAATCCCCCCACCTTGTAACTTCAATTCCAGATCATTTATCCTGCCTTCCAATTCTGAAATATCTTCAGAAATCCCCCTATTGTTTCTGCTGGGCCACTTCCTGATCACCTGTTTGGTTCCTTGAAGTAATCTAAACAATCCCCTTCGACCATTATCCTCTAACAAGTAGTTGAATAATCAAAAAGGCTTAGGTCCCCAGCTTTTGCATTCTTCTACTAGCACCACTGGATTATGATCCGAGAGGGATTTTTGTAAGGATCACTTTTGGAAAGTGATTTAGGAAGGAACCACTTATTAGAAACTGATCGAGCCTTACCCAAGTGGGAGACTATATTATTGCACCAAGTAAATCTCCCTCCTACTAATGGTATATTTATAAGATTAAAATGTTGTACAAAACACCTAAATAGATCCATGGAATGTCAATTCTGTGCAACTCCACATTTTTCCTCTGGTTCCAGATAAGCATTGAAATCCCCCCTATGCAAACTGGCAGATCTACACTTTGCACAAAACACATCAACTCCCTGAAAAACTCCTCTTTATCAGCCTCTACTAATTGACCATACACATTTATTATAACACAATCAAAGTTTATCATCTTGAACTTCCCTGATAATGCCGTGAATCTACTCTGATTATGTTCTCTACTGGCCTCAAAAAAAATTCTCATTCCACAAACACAGCAAGCCACCTGCAAATCCATCAGCTGGATGAAAACTACAACCTTTCAGCAAATTGCCCCTTAATTTCCTCCATAGTCCACTTTGGCAAACATTCAATTTTCTCTCCTATAGTAGTAAAATGAACGACTTATCTCTATTAACAAGTCTAGCCACTGCTATGATTTTTTCTCTTTTCCCAAGACCCATAACATTCCATGTAATAATTTTTAACTTTGACATTTGAATTGAATATCATAAACACCATAATCCATCCAATAAAAACACTCAAGATCCCTTTGCAGACCCCTTCACCTCCATCTTGAAGATCTCCTCCTCTAAAAGTTGTTGCCCCCCTTTAAAAGTAATCCCCAACATGTCACAAACCTCCCTAGTAGCAACAACTTCATTCCTAGCTTTAACAGAAGAGTGAGAAGACTGTGAAGACGCCCCGACTTGTTCCAAAGAATCCTTGACCATACTTCTAAACACCCTTCTATAAATTCTATCATAAAAGCTGATAGACACTTCACCATCCGAGCACACACTTCCTGAACGACGTGGAGCAATCCTTAACTTTCTCTGGTTATTTAAACTTTTTGACCGAGAAAGAAATTGAACATGAATTTTTGAAGAGGCTAAATGATTCTCTTTTGCTTTAATCTGACCATCCATAATTAGTCCTGAACTAATTCCATCTTGATTCACAGAGTTTCTATCTCTTACACTCAAACTTGAGAAGCTACCCTCATCGAGGCTACACAGATTATCCTCCATAACCATCTTCTTCTTCTTTGAACCAGCCGTATGATCAACATAAACATTACCCCTCTAAATCTTTAAAAATCTGTGTACTGAAAACATGATCCCCATCTAGAATTCTCGGGCCAACAGACTGCTCTTTATCCATTTCAACACCCTGTTCACTTTGTACCACTTCCTTCTCCCCCCTGTAATTTCTTTCACCAACCTAGCATCACCCTCATCAGCAACTTGTATATAATTAGCTGAAATGTAATTGGGTTGGAGTATAAATTTCCCCCCAATCCATTTTAGATTATATGCAGGCCCATTAGGAAAGATTTCCTTAATTGGTGTAAAAGCAACCACATTGTCATCTGGTTGGGCTTCATCATCCGGGTCATTTGTTTCCCTCAATCCCAGACCCACGTGATTTCCAATCTGGTTTTCCCTATTTTCCAAAAAACCTGACAACCCACAATTAGAATTTCTTGTTGTTGACTTACTCGATTGGACTTGTCCCCCACTGACTATATTCACACCACATTTTTGTCCATTATTCGACCAAGAAATGACTTTAAATCTAGACTCCTCTGATATCTCATTTCTGTCTGCTGCTAGAGTAGGACGCCGACCATCTCCCTGCACGGATAAGACATAATCATTGTTCAATCTTTTTAAAAATTTCTCAACCATCTTCCTCCCCAATTCTTCTGGTTTATTCAAAACAGACCCCAGAGAAACCTTAACTTTGAACGATCTGCCATAAGAGCCTATTGTAACCGTATCAGGGACATCAAAAGGACTCTCCACCCTGAGCAGAACTTTCGCCGACAAGAGATTCGATCTTCTCTTTGATTCCTCATTAAAACATATAAATTTTCCCCACCTCCCAATAAGTTTTTTCATGAATGCCTCATTTTAACACAATAGAGGCAATCCATACATCTCTATCTGGCAAAGGGCCAACGGAACTCCATCATCGTTCATTACTGGAGCCAACCAATCAAAGCATAAGAAGAACTCTTCCTTCTTATTCATCCATTTATGAGAAATCATCAACCGAATTAAAAGTAATGATGCAAGCATTCCATGCGTAACCCTATCTCGATACCTGGACTTCCACTCCCTCGATCTCCAAAGCTTCTTTTTATCGAATCATGCTCGAAAGATGATTTCATTATCACTGTTAATGGTCGCTTAACCCATTATGAATTGTCTGACGGAATATGCATCTCCCATATATTTCTCACATCAGTTGCATTCTGCTTTAAACCCTCCAAGTTTGCCCGTGACACTAGTTCTCTTCTCATATTATAGTCATAATTAACAACATCCTTCTACGATCTGCCATCCCTCATGCTTCTCATCAACTCGACATTCCTCCCAATTTTTGAAATATCCTGTTTCCCTAACTTAATCTCCAACATCCTCTTCCCATCAGCAACTTCCCTCCTCTTAGCCTTTTGATACTTAGCAATCCCTGCTGAGACTCTTCTCCCATCAATCCACTTCCCATTCACAAACTAGATTTCCTTCTTTCTACTTTCTTCACCAACAAATTGTACAAATGCAAAAGTAGAAGACTTGTAATTTGGTTTCTCTAAAAAACGTGGGATGAAAATTCTCAAAATCTGACCATAAGGACTAAAACAATCCCTTAACACCCCTCTTGAAACCCTCTTACTAAGATTATCAATGAACACAGTCCATTCCTCATCGGAGACGTTGGACTTTTTCGAATTTTCTCTAATTCTCTCTCTACCTATTGCACTCATTCTCTCTAGTGCCAGATATTTTAAAAGCCCCAAAACTAATCATCTCAGAACCATTAATCTTCAACTATCAGAAAGAAAAAAATATTCTAAAGATCCTGCAGAGAAGGAAATCTAATCAGCAGCACAATAGCACAATAAATGCAAATTTAAACCTTAATTGGGTGAATCCGGAAAAAAAATGAGAGCTGCATCAAGTAAGAAGATCATGCTTGAAGAGAGATATTTTAAAGTAAATTCATGAAAGGTTCTGAAGCTGGGAATACTATCTTGAAGAATAGATTCAAAACATTGCAGTTTGAAAAATAATAAAATTTATTAATGAAGCAGATGAATTAGTACATTTGGTGCAATAATTACAAAAGTATATAATAACTGAAAAAGATTTGAATACTTATGCTTAGAGAAAATTTTCAAACAATTAGGATGTTTCAAGATAATTATAGTTTGATGAACTTTATTATTGTTTGTGATAGTGATTGAAAAAAATGTTCTCCCAGTTGTCTTAAATTTGGTGAACAATTATAACATAAAGAATGTTTTTCCATCAATACCTCAAAACCACAAACAATTATTCGAACATAAAAGCATGGTTTAGAACTTACTGCCAAGGGTCACCACCAAGGAGAAGAATATCATTCTCCTTGTCGAAAAATACAAGCTGCCAGCCTGATCTCTGAGGGTCCTCTAATTGGCCTTCAAGACCAAACATTTGAGCAAGCTCACAGCGCAGCTCATCATAGCTGATGAACTTGGAAATATCCAATGAGTGCCCAAAGGACCCTGACTTGTGAACCTGTAAAAACGATTAAGATAAAAAAAACCACATGAATCGCTATCCATGGGAGAAACTAGACATAATCTGTTAATTAGTTTCCAAAATCACCAATATATGATAATATGATTGTTATATAAGTAAATACTAAAAATATTAACTAGTTGACTTTTCTAACCAAAATAGGAAAAGAAGAAAGATGGATTTTATTAGCAATGGCATCGTCCAAAGAGCTCACATTAGTTCTACAGAAAGAATTACAGTTAACAAACTCATATCTGCTGTTGTCTGTTGGACACTATATTAGAGATCTATTAGAAGGAAAAAATCCACAATTCCACATGTCTAACCTTTGATTAATCATTAATGTGGCCTCACAATATTTGTTTTGTACACCTCAATAACCTTATGTAGCACTGCAACATGTTTCACCCTTTTTGAAAAGAAAAAAGATAATTTTGCAAAGATATATTAAAAGAAAACTGCTATTACCTTCTCAAGGTTGTAGTAGGAGGTAGGGGTGCACAAAAAATCCGAATATCCGATTTTGCGAAAAAAATATCCGAAACCGGATTTGGGAAAAACCGGATCGGATTTTTTTTAAACCGGTTATTTTAACCGGTTTGGAGAAAAAAACCTAGACCGGTTTTTTTACCGGATAAAAAACCGGTTTTTATCCGGAAAAAAAAATCGGTATGGGTTTAAAAAACTAGCCGTTAATATAGCCGTTGGGGGGGTTTTGTGACCGTTTTTGACCGTTTTTTTCTTTAAAAAATTACCATTTTACCACCCTAAACATGTATAAATAGGTTGGGGATGTATTTGGTTGATTACAAATTTCTCACTCGAAACAAAGACATTTGGGATCACTACGATTTATGTGAGATGTCAAATGGCTCGAGGAGGGCGCGTTGTAAACTTTGTCTAAAGTTTCTTGCATCGGAAGGAAACACAACGTTGAAGAACCATTTGAAAAAATCATGCAAGGCACTTCGCTCAAGATCGGATCCTAGTCAATCGAATCTTACACCGCAAGGTGGTGTTTTTGTTTACGACAACGAAAAATTACGAGAAGCGTTTACAAAGTTCGTGATTACAAAAGCATTGCCGTTCGACCACTTTGATGATGAAGATTTCACGATAACAATTCAACAACTAATGCAACCACGTTATACTCAAGTAAGTCGTACTACCCTTAGAAGAGATGCTATAAAAATGTGGCGTACGGCGAGGGAAAAAATGATTTTAGGATTCCAAGAACACCGTTATGGTGTGTCGCTTACATGTGACGTTTGGAGTTCCCCTCATAATACCGGAAATTCTTTTTTAGCCGTTACGTCACATTGGTTAGATCAAGATAATTGGCAAATGATGAAAAGAACAATCCCGTTTGAATTATTCGGTGAGCCGCATACCGGTGCTAATTTATTTACACTTTTAAAAAGGGTAATTTGTCTTTATAAATTAGAAAATAAAGTTTTTTCTATATCCTTTGATAATGCATCGAATAATACAAACGCGGTTCCAAGATTGAAAATATTACTTTCACCGATTTTAGACGGTGCGTTTTTTCATACCCGTTGCGTTGCACACATAATTAATTTATCCGTGCAAGCCGGTTTGGAGGTTATTGAGCCGATTAGATTAGAATTTAAAACAATGATAAAATCGGTTCTTTGTAACAACAACAAAAGACTAAATGATTATAAACGATTTTGTAAGTCCGTTAATAAAAAAGCTTTGGGTCCTAATTTGGATTGTCCAACTCGTTGGAACTCAACTTGGATGATGATGCATACTGCCTTAAGGCAAAGGGAAACATTGCAAACATTTCACGATCGGCTTTTCGAGAGGGGTCATGTCCCAAACATTTTTCTGGATTCGAGTTGGGAAACTATAGCCAAAATAACCGATTTGCTTGAGGTTTTTAAAAATGCAACAACTTTTTTATCCGGTGTTTATTACCCTACTAGCCCGTTGGTTCTTAATCAAATATTTTTGTTGGCTACCCGACTAAATGACTTTGAATTTGAAACCGAAGTTTTTCAAGAAATTGGCTTTGCAATGAAGGAAAAACTTTTAAAATATTTTAAGGAGATTCCCCCCATTTTTACTTGTGCCGCCGCTTTAAACCCAACGTTAAATGTTGGTGGGGTTGAAACACTAATTGAACAAATTGCGTTTGCTTTTAATCTAACCGATGATGAACCCAACTTTGTCCAAAACCAAATAAATTATTTTAACAAATGTTTTCGAGACATGTTTGCAATTTATTTAACTAAATACGGATCAAGTAGTGTAATACACGATCAAATGAGAATGAATGCGGAATCATCTAGTAGACGTCCAAGTAACATAAATTTGAATCTTTTTAACACTCTTGTAAATTCCCAATCCAAACGATCACGTACTACCACCCCAAGTAGCGAGTTGGGAAATTATATGTCATGCGATTTTCTATCAAAAATGACATTTGAAGAGTTTGAAAGTTTGGATATTTTGGCTTGGTGGAAAGAAAAGGAAGCACAATTTCCGATTCTAGCTGCCATGGCCCGTGATTTACTAACCGTCCAAGCTTCTACGGTAGCTTCGGAATCCGCTTTTTCTGTTAGTGGCAGGGTTATATCGCAACGGAGATCAAGACTAAGTCCCGAGTCGGTGGAAGTATGCATTTGTTTAAAGGATTATTTGGATGGAGCGGCTCGTAAGCAACATATCACCACCCTAGAAGATGCAATTGATGCCGATTTGGAAGCAAACTTACACATTGAAGAAGTCGAACTTAGAATATCCCCTCCAAACGAAGAAGGCGAAGATGATGAAGAAGAGATGGCAATGTAGTTTATTTTATAACTTTATTTCAATTATCGTAAACTTTGTTTCAATTATCGAACTTGAAGTTTTTAAGTATTTGAATTTATCGAACTTGGAAGTTTTTAAGTATTTGAATTTATCAAACTTGGAAGTATTTAAGTATTTCAATTATGTTGAGTTAATTAAGTATTTCAATTAAGTATTTGAATTTATCGAACTTGAGGTTTGATGCTTTCTCTTTGATTCTCTCTTGATTCTAGTTGCTTGATGTTTCTTGTCTTTGATCAATGGCTTCTAAGCTTGCTTAAATACACCTTGAATCACTTCTGAACGTTAGTGATAATTAATGAAGATAATATAGCCGTTTAAGTGTGAAAACATTTAATAAAAATGCTTGGAGCGTGGGGGAATCGATACCCTCTCATAGGGAATCGGTTTCCTCTCATAGGGAATCGGTTCCCTAAGTGTAAAATTCAAATATTTCGATCGTTGAATAGGGGGAATCGGTACCCCCTATGGGGGAATCGGTTCTCTCCGAGCATTCTGGAAATCTCGGAGCCAAACCATTCAGTGAGGAATCGGTACCCCCTTGGGGGGAATCGGTTCCCTATGAGCAATCTGGAATATTAAAATCGGTTTTTTAAAAAAACCGGTTTTTTTAAAACCGAAACCGATTACACCGGTTAGGATATCCGGCCCTCCAAACCGGTTAAAAACCGAACCGGTTATTTTATAAACCGATTTTTTTTCTATGAGAAAAAACCGGATCGTATAAAAACCGATCCGGATCGGATAAAAACCGATCCGGATGATCCGGATCGGATTGAAATCCGACAAATGTTCATCTCTAGTAGGAGGGTTTACTTGGTTCGCATTTTCAGAGGACTGCAAATAACCCGATTCCTCCACACAACTTGAGGTAGTCATGTCTGAATTAAGAGGAAAATCTATGCAAGGAGCACTTGCAAAATTTGAAGCAGCATATATATATATATATATATATTTTGATAGAAAAGATAGCCTCGTTAAAAAAACCCTTCACAACCGCCAATCTACAAAGGTAGCTCAGCGGACATTGGAAGGAGTAAAAGAGTACCATAAATTTTATTACTGAAAAGCCAGATACAACAACAGTACATTATACCAATTACATCCGAACATCTCCTACCACCTAACAGAAAAAACCCAGAACAAGACACCTAACCAATCCCTACTTTAAACCCCCTCTTCAAACCAAACCAATTCCCAATTTGGCAAATTCATCTGCCTTATGATTGGCACCTCTCTTTACATGCCTAATGACCACACCCCTACTTAACACAATATTAGTCATTCACCACTGCTTTAAACAAAGGAGTACAAGAAACAGGATATTTAATCCATTCTAAAGCAACTAAACAATCAAATTCTAAGATTAGCCTTCCCCTTGATGCCCACTCCTATTCCAAAAATAGCTTCAAACCCCTCTTAATAGCCAACAATTCGAAGCAGCATATGGAAGAGACAATGAATCATTCTCATTTCCAATATTTTTCAGGTTTGCCATCTCCTGCTGCAGCATAAGATAAGAGGTATCAATGCTAACCCCAAACGGAATTGCCTTGCAGCTCAATCGAACTGTGGTTAGCAGAATACTCTCTTCTTGGAAAAGCAGGTGATAAGTTGGAAAGTCTTGACTGTGCAGTTACCAACTTTTCACCCTGAGGCAGTATGCAGCTAGCAGCTCCCGCAGAAAGCTGTGGTTCAGTAGCTACTGGCTTGGAAGAAGAAGAAGAAATGATTGGATTTGATCCATTCAAATTGAATAAATGGGAAGCTCCAACCTTGGATGATGAACCTAAGATACTTTGCATAGAGGAAACATCAGATGTGGCTATAGGGTTCCCAAGATGGACAGAAGATGTCTGCTGCTGGCATTGTGAAGCAACAGCTGGCACAGATGAGAACTGAGTCTGGTTGGGTGATGCAGTAGTAAAAGCAGGAATTACATTAGAAGACTGCTGTGGAACAGACAACTTTGGCAGGTTCTGTGTTTGTTGAGACTGTTGCTGTTGTCGCTGATCATTGTACAATTTGGGGTGTTGCAACTGCTGCAGAAGCTGAACCTGTGAAGTGGCCTGGCTCCCCTGGAAACTTTGAAGAAAGGTACTTTGTGTATGTGACTGCTGTAACATCTGCCTCTGAATTAGAGCAGATGACCCATTCGATGTGCTCTGCAGATGCTGAAATTGCAAGACAGATTGAGAGCCTACTTTGGAAGAATCAACTGTCCTCATTTCCTGAAGAGCGGCTGAAGCCATTGCTTGGTAAAGATCAGGTTGTACGACAGGTATTGAAGAACTATCAACCCTTGTCATCCCGGGGCAACACCAAATCCTTGTAAATTTAAAGATTGAATCCCTTGATCTCTGAGCGCACCTTCAAGCCACATCAGTTGGAAACTGATACTCATATCTCCATCTTTCAAAGCTGGCAATACAAATAAACTGTTTAGTAAGAAATAGAGAACTAATTTCAGGTCTACTCAAGAAGATATTATGTGTATTTCAAAGCATCCTTAGCAAAGATTCAAGCATACAATGGCAGGAGGGTGGTGCAAACGGCCATGGTCGCTTCAATCCCAGGGAGAAAGGTGATGGATACATAGGGAAGGTTAATGGTTCTATCTCCCACAAGGAAATTTTTTTTTTTGTTGATAAAAAGGGAGGCCTCATTAAAAATCCCCTTCATAACCGTCAAGCTACAAGAGTGGTTCAATGGACATTAGAAGGAGGAAAAGAGTGCCTCAAAATTTTATTGCATAGATACCAAGTACAAGTAGAGTACAATACCACCAAACACAAGGACACTCTTGGTTGTCTCTCCCCTACAATGGATTCATCCCAGCCAACCTGGGATTAATAAAGGTGTTCATGTCAGATAGTAATGAACAAATTGCCTTTTTAAGCCAAAAAGAAAGAATAAAAGAAATAACATTGAAAACTCAAATAATGCACTTAGAAACTTCAAACAAACCTTGACAGAACGCCAATGTGAATTTTGCCAGTGAACAGGATCCAAGTCACTAATGCCAGTTATTATACCCATATATCTGATACAAAAGCACTCAAGTCAACAATCGGCCATTTATATTTGCTAATAATACTACAGTCAATTGACAGATACAATAAAAGAAACATTTACTTAAGGAAAATAGTAATTACTGCAGAAGAAAACACCAAGAAATATAAGTGTTTCGCAGAAGCAGGAAAAGATTGAGAGAATTAAGACCCACCGGCGGACACTTGACTCTTCAGTCTCAAACAGCATCCTAAACCGCATACCTACAGAAACCTGGGCATGATGAACTGCTCTAACAAATTTGGCAAGAGGAATGACAAACTCTGAAGGACTAGCCCTGTAACCAAGCTACTGTAAATGACAAAGAAATTATGTTGTAACAGCATGGGTACTTTTCAATTAGTAATAGGTAGTTGGCCTTGGGTTGTAAAATATAGTAAAACAGCTATTAGTTCCAGCCGCATGAGCCACTGCAGTGAGAAGACCAATGTGCATGCTATCACTTGACAAAACAGGCAAAGGCATAATAGTCTGAGCATGACTTGCTCTGCGGATACCCAACAACAACTGATTCTTCTCATTCCTGATTCAAAAGAACATATAAGAGAAAAACCAGAAAGATTGTAGGCAACTTAGCAAGCTCAATGATCAGTAGAATGGGAAGAAAAGCAGGAAAGTTTCAGTAGCCACTGCCAACTATCAATGGCATTCATTAGAGCTGAAAAAGCATATCCAAACCTAAACTGAGCCTACCCAACCCCATTTGGCAAATAAGCCGCCCAAAATGACAAACTTATATTGAATTGACTTTAAAACTCAACAATTTGAATACAGAATAACCCAAATCCGAGCGTCTAACACAAAAATCCAAACCTATAGCAGCCCAAATAAAAAATGACACAAATTTTCTTGACACTAAATGATACAATTGCCACTTCTAGTAAGTTTATCATTTCAGAAGTGAAAATAGAAACCGATACTTTTATAGAGAAGATATATCCATATACAAATAAAATGCAATCACAAATTATATGCTGTCAAACCATACGGGATGATTTCACTAGATTGTTTCTATAGAAAATTGAGGAGAGTATTTTGTATAGTGATCATCTACAACCAACACTCCCCCTCAAGCTGGTGAGTACATCAGCTTGAATATGATTTCATCGAAGATAACTCTTGGCAGTGCTTTGGTGAGGACATCAGCTAGCTGATTTTTAGTAGAAACAAAGTTCAGCTTTACTACCCCACTATTTTTTTATGAGTAGAAGGTCTCGTTAAAAACCCCCTTCATTACTATCCCACTATTAACTTTTTCTAAGAAGAAATGTCGATCAATCTCCACATGCATAGTTCTGTCATGGTTAATGTCCGCGTTTTGTGAGTACTAAATATGGACGCGAAGTATGTGCAAGTATACACAATCGAACAAGTAATACAATGATGATTGAGTATCGTATCCACAGGGATTGGAGTAAATTTATAAGTTTAATCAAAGCAAAGAACTACTTTATCTAAGTATAGTTAGTATGATGGTATGTATTAATGAGAATGTTGAGGCAATGTGAAATGTATGTTGATGGGGATGGAATGATAGTGTGATGTGGCAGCAAATGGAGATGTTTTGACAAAAAGGATGGAAATATCGTGGAAAAATAAATTGTGTAGTGCAATCAAATGAAAATGTAAAGGCAAAACAAAATGTAAACACTATATTTGAATAGAATGACTTGACAATCCTCACAGAACAAGTTACAAAGGGAATGAATGATAGAAGTCACTTAGGAAACTTAAGTCTATCTTCTCACGATGGTCATACTTCTATGTCTTACTTCCCCGACAGAGTTTACTAAAATGCCCTATGCTATCTCTAGTCAATGGACTCGACAGGTTGAGAATGCCATGGCAATACCTCTCGGCGTTAGCAGGTGCAGGGATCCTATTGGTGCATATCAACAGAATATGTCACGGCAATAGCACTCAGCGTCAGCACTAGCATCTAGCCTCTCGACCGAGACTACTCTTTTTAGTCGATTGAAATCCTAGCCTTATGTCTAAGGTTGGATTAGGTATAGTTACTATCTAAAACTTATTGCATACGTTGATCATCTTTAGTTTCTCTCGAACACTAAGGTTTTTTCCTAAGAATTGGCTACTCTCATAACTCCTACAACCTTAAGTCATTAAGCACAATAAGCAAACAAATAAAAACACAAAAAGAAAACAAACCATCTATTAAAGAAAACTTAATCATCCATAGTGAACTCCCACCAAATAAAGCTAGTTCATGGTGGGGTTCGAATAATCCATGAAACAAATCATAAAATTCATTCGTTCCATACAACCCAAATATGATAAGTGATAAAAAAACAGCAAAGGGATGGAGGAAAAGCCTTCGACGTGCGCTGTTGGAGCTCCCCTCGGCCACCACGAACCGCTTTAATTCACTAGCTCTTCTCAGACGCCTAGCCTGCCACTCCCTCGAACTTGTTAATGGAGGAACCATAGTCACATGGATTGCGGTACACTCCGGTACGGGAACGTGGAACGGGATCGCAATTCGCTAGGTCCCTAAAATTCGGTACGAGAGGGGGTAGACTCATTTCGGATCGCTCCGGTACGATGTACCAGTTTCTTAGGTTGTTATTTTTCTACATCAAATTTTATAAGTAACTTCAAGACTTCAAATATCTTAGAGTAACTTCAATACTATAGATTTCATTCAATAACTTCAATACTTCAAAGTTGAAGGACTAAATTTATAATTAAACCAATATCTTAAACAGTAAAAATGCAACAGTAAAAAGAGTTGGTCTTTACTTAGGTTTCTGAAATATTAACTTTACTTTTTTTCTTCTCACACTTCAACACTTCCTCATCTTCCTTTCTTTTCCTTTACCAAATTACCTATCAAAAAAATATGTCGACTCTACCGCCGACTGGGGAGATCGGCCCTTCCACCGTCTTCGTTACCGCCCCTTCTCCTATTGAATCCTTACCCCTATATTTGTTTCTTTGTTTTTGTTGTGATGGGCTTTTGTTTCCTTTTCTTCTGCTGTGAGGGTTTTTGTTTTCTTTGGTTTGTTGTGATGGGTTTCTTCTTTCTTTGGTTTGCTTTCATGGGGTTTATGCTTCCATTATTTTCGCTATGGGTTTTTGGTACACTAATTTCACCGTTCCGGTACGCGAACGAACCGTGAATTGGAACGGACGAACTAAAACGAGATTCATGGGGTGGAACGCGTTCATACCGCTTTTTGGATCGCAACGTACAGTACGTATATCATGGGCTATTGAGTGATTTATGTAACTATGGGAGGAACACCACGTAAAGATGAAGAGAAGAAAAAATGTGGAACTTTTCTTCCAGCCGCCTCTCCTCTCAAAAGTTTCAAAATCAAATCTCCCAAATATGGTGACCATCAATCCTATTTATAGTGGGAATAAACCTAGGGATTTTTGTCAAAATTCCCATTGTACCCCAAGGTTCATTCCCTTCACATAAGGGGTGGTACAAAGGTGGCAGTGGTCCCCTCCTAAGAGGCTGCAGCACAGAGCACGTGTAGACAAAGACAGTTGGCTCTTATAAAAATATATTGTCTTTTCTGCCCAAAAATGTCGTATGAGTTGTCGCGACATTCGCATTTTGCTCAGCATATCCAATTTGTCATGGCAATTCTCCTCGCGCATCCTTGCTCCCAAATACTATACATCATCAAACAAAACACCTTTCCCATGACGCAACACCAATTTCAAAATAAAATGTCACGAAAAAATATATCCTCCACATGCAACTATATGATCTTATATGGGCTTTTAGACAACCAATAACTTAAGTAAAAAGGCCATAAATATAGCATTTTACGGAGTTTCAGTGAACTGGATTTTTAGCCTTACTAATTGCATATTGACTATCACAAAGTAGCTCAAACTTATTGCCTTACTTATGTAACACCCCCAACCCGTATCCGACCCGGATACAAGTCCGAAGTGTCACATTGACTTTTCAAAACAATCATTCGTATAAAATAGTGAGTAATTTAAAAAAATTTATAACATTTAACCTATTCAAAACATTTAAAAAAATATATCAGAGTTCATACAATTTATATCTTTAAACTACATGCCAACTACACTCTATATACAGTACATATATTTTCTGATCTGACATTTGGTAAGGAGAACTGACCTGTCTTGCTCCGCATTACTCTTTACTCTTCTCGAAACCTACGTGTGAAACAATCACACGCTAAGTCGTTGACTTAGTGAGGCATATAAAACATAATAATAATGCATTTCTCATAAATATAAACATTCAATCTATGAATTCAATCGGGTCGCATATAATTCAATATACATGATAACATAAGATAATACAAGTACTTTTAATACATTTTTATCGTATAAGTATATATATAACGAACATTTCTCTACATACCATGGAACAAATATACTACTTCACAACAAAACATACATAGTAGCAAATCAATTTATTTATTTACTCTCTGTAAAGACCATGTATTAGCCCATGTATACTTTTGAGAACTTAAGGTATGTTAGTACATTGAGGTTGTGCACATATATGCTGTCACCACAGCTCGATCAATGTCCCGAAGGACCAGTCCATAGATTCCGAAGAACCTAAGTAATCAGTCCATATGTCCCGAAGAACATAGGTAAACAGTCCATATGTCCCGAAGAACATAGGTAAACAGTCCATATGTCCCGAAGAACATAGGTAAACAGTCCATATGTCCCGAAGAACATAGGTAAACCCTCGACCCTTGGCATGCCAACTATACCCCTAGCTCTCATATCACATAACATGGGCATTATCATTTATAACAGTTCACATTACTTATTCATATTCTTTCTCTTATAAACACATATCTTTTCTTTTCAGTCACGTATCACATGTACGTGTAATCATTGATCTCATAATCACATGTTCCTTCTCTTCTATCACATACCACATGTATGTGTAAACATATATCTAATATCATATGTTGCATGTAATCACATAGATCGTATCATATAGTTTCTTTCACATATACATGTAATCACTTAGTCTATTTTCATGTAATTCTTTTCACTTCTCATATGATTTTATATTCATATCTCACATAGCTCATATCACCTTGCATTGTTTCATATAAACATAGATGTCATATCTTGTTCGCATATATTTTCTATATGACTCATATATCTCATAGTTCTTTCACATAGCTCACTATCATATTTTCATATCATATATCTTATAATAGATTTTTATATCATCATTTGTTTCCTTTCTACCTATTCATAATCACATAACATATACAAAGCATATCATTATCTTTAGTCATGCATACATACAATCAATGTAATACAGATAATCACATATAATTATAACAACACATAATCATGTCCATGACTTCATGCATATTACTCTAGGAAATAGACTCATCGCAAGTCTTATTTCCATTAAACACTACATATCACTAGTATGCACTCACCTCAGCCTTGCTTTGATTCGATTATAATCCTTTGATTATTCCGGAACTTGTTTAGGCTCAATATCTACATAATATATCATTTCAAAACAACTATCAGAAGCCTAAACTTTAAACTGATGTTAATAACTTAAACCGGTTTAATGAATCAAATTCTATATTTTCATTTAGGGGGGAATCGATACCCCTAAACATACTGGAATTTTTCGTTCAAGAGGGGAATCGATTCCCATTCATAGGGTATCGGTTCCCTCTACCCAGAAATTGTATTTTAAGCTCGAAAATCATCAATTTTTCCTTCAATTCTTCTATTTTAAACCTCTACCATGTCATTAAACTCAACTACCATTACTTAAACTAACTTATATCCATGAAAATCATCTATAACTTCAAAATCCTATCCTTCATATGAAATTCAAGAATCATACTCAATTTTCCATATGTTCTAAATACAATTCTAACACTTCTATCTTCTTATTCTCATAGATGACAAGTCAAATTCAACTTAAAATTCAACTTATCAACTCTATTCCATGATTTCATATAAAAACTCGTTTTCTTAAATCTCTTATAACTTCTTCATCTTTTGATTTTAAGATAACTTAAGCTTTCCTTAAGCTTAGTTATCCTCTAAAGATCAAAACTCATGCTTAAAATCAACAAACAATCAAGAAATTAGAGAACTCACCTTTGCTTGCTTGGCTCTTTCTTTCTCTCGTACATGAAGAAGAAGAAGAAGATGAAGAGAATATCTCTTCATCCTTATCCCCTCTAACATATATATCCTTATCATATTTATTTTTAATTCATTTATTAGTTAAATGACCATTTTGTCATCTACTTCATTTGATAATTACTAACAACTTTTAGGATTTATTTCCAGATAAATCATTGAACTAATCTATTCTTCTACTTTAATCACCAAATTCTGAAACTTTACCATTTAGTCACTAACCCATAGTTTGGGATGTTACAACTTATCTCTAATTTAACCTGCATCCTTTTCAACCATATACCTTCAATAATTCCAAGTGCAAGGGCCATATACTCTGCTTCTGCACAATTTCTGGCAACAACCGATTGTTTCTTCCTTCTCCAGGTGACTTGGAGACAATAATTGTGACTCCTAAACTGGTCTCGGATGATGTTTGAGTAGTCATTTGACTAGGGTGTAAAGGATCTTTTAACCTAAACTAATATCATGTAATATTTACAATAATTTAAATCTTTAATTTTTATCATCTACAACTAACAGTTTCAAGTCCCATAAGTGATTTGAAAGCTATTTGCAGGATACTTCTTAAGCCAATCACAAAGCAAAGGTACTTCGATTATAAACTAAGTAAAATAAATTATATAAATTATATGGAAGACAGGAAAGCCTATTTACCATATAAAAAGGACTGAGTCACCAACAACAAGTCTCTTTGCACTAACAAAAATGCTCCACCCAGTTGTAAGAAGATGCCTCTTTGGCTGCCCTGCAAATGAGCACAGAGACAAACTGATCAGAGGTTGTAATTACACCCGTTGAAATTCATAATCTTTTCATCACATAAGAAAGCGTATATCTCCGCATAATATATCAACTGGTTCACCAAAACAGCTCCCACTGTCTCATAGTGAATGCAACATTCCAAGCATATGAACATATTTCTTGGGTCATCATCTATCACTCAGAGAATAGCATTTTGTTTTAAACTTTTAGAAACAACTGTATCAAACGCCCAAAGGGTTAAGAAATGTTATAGCACCTTCAAAACTAAACTAACAGCTTCTTGGAAAAGTAAATAAGTTGAATATAAAATAAAAGATGTGATGACAAATAAAAAATCAAAACCATGAAATTTTGAAAATTATTCAAGAAAAAAAACTGGAACACAATCTCGAAGAAAGTTATTTTAATCAATTACCTCGGAATGTGTCTAAATTTCCACTCATTATCATGAAGATCCCGAGAAATTAACTCTTGAGATGGAGGTTGCTGAGAGTAATCCTGGAGGTGCAACAAAAATTTTAAAATAATAAAAAGTGATATCAACCAATTCAATTAAACTCTAAAGCAGTTAATTAAATTGTTTGTAACTGGCTCAAACATACAAGAGGAGGAAAGACTTTTTCTACAGCCCGGCAAGGAACAGAAAATCCTCCATGAGTGTTTGTGTCACTTGCTGTCAGTATTTTACAAAAATAATTGGTTGGTTGTTTGCTAGGAATACCCAGTTCTAAAGGTAATAGGTACACATCCTTTTGCTCTTGCTACGAGAATGCGTTCAAGACAACAAGTATATAATGAGAAGATTAGCAAGCACTGAATCCTCAAACAACGTTGAGTTCTCATACCGGACTCAGTGGCTGCAAAGTCATTTGAGCATATACTTCATCTGTTTCTACACCTGCCTGTACTTGAAAGAATAAACGCCTGGATAAGCAAACAACTAAAATTCCATAAAAAGAAAGTAATCTAGACTGCATTAACTTACATGCATAGTTGCATTGTGTAGCTGACAGATGAGCTGAGGGGATAAGCTCGGATAGTTTGGTATACAAGCATCAATTACCTTGTTGGTCGAAGAAGAAACCTGTAGAGGAATCATAAACACCAACAGCCCACTGAAATATTTGAAACAAAACATACAGTTAATTATAGAGTGCTCTTAGCTGTGACGTGGTTCAGCTGGTCAATCAGCAATTCATTCATTAACAAATAAACTAGTAAGAAGTTCAGCAATACAGAAATGACAGATTTAAGGAAGTTCTATGACTACATATCACTGGGGAAAAAACAACCTGAATACTTACATAGCATCTTGAAATTCTATATTATCCTTGAAACTTCTTCTTGTGAACTGTTTTCTTGAGCATATATGGGAAAAAATAGAATCAAATTAAAATAAAAAAAAAGCAAGAGAAATGATGCGGGCATAGTTTCCTGTTCACTATGAGGGGAAAGTAAACAACACGGCTTCCAGCAGGCGGCAGAGACAGCAGAGGACCAGCACATGCATGCCAAAGTTCAGAATTCAAACATTTCTTCTTCCCTATTCAAAGGTCTTTCTTAACTTCAGAAGATTGCAAAATTAAAAGTAAAAAAAATGCTAAGAAAAAGAAAATAGCAAAACAACTGTTACCTTCCTGAATTTGCTGATTAAACCCTGATGAAGAAAGTCTCATTCTTCAAATCCCAGAAGACAAATGGAATGTGGTCCTTTACTCTCAAATGAAAATGACTTGCATTAACAGCCATAGGTAAAGGGGGGGGGGGGGAAGAAGAGAAGAACATGCCTACCCCCCCCCTCTCTTTCTCCACAAGGAGCTTCTCAGCTTAATATAAAACCAACATAATAAAGGGAACTGCCATTTTCTCAGCAGGGGATCATGGAGCTTAGATCCTGCCTTTTGGTTTCACATTAAAAAAATGGAAACCCTGGCAAGCAAAATTAAAGACGGAACTTTCCTCTTTGCCAGATCTTCAAATTTGAAAGCTTTCCAAAACTATAGTATCACTATCACCCCTCTCAAAAGAGTACCTTTCGTCTGCACTGTTGAGTTATAACACCAGAAAATGACACTTCATTAACAATTTTCCTATTTTCTTTTTCAAATTTCCCGAAGAGAGAGTTATGCAGCAGGAATGCACAATACAGATTGTGGTACGAAAATGTAATTAAAAATACTACATTTTAAATTATGCAAATAGTATCTTATGTTTTCGGTATAACTTCATTTTTTTAGAAATATTATATGTATTCTATAATTTTTTTATTTTTTTATAAAATTATAGAATTTTTTATTTTTATATTATTAAAATTGAAAATTAGTGAGTTGTTTGTTGCGGGAGACCAATATGTTCATTTTGGAAATTGACAAAGACCCAAGGGTTATTTATACACATTTATTAATCAATTTTTTATATATTTAAATTATAAGAAATAATTTGGCTTGAACTAAAATATTTGAATTGTTTATTTAAGTTAATTTGAAAATATGAGTATCTTGAATAACTCAATTTGATTTATTTGAAACTGAAACTTTTATTTTTTTAATCGAATTTAATTCTTTCCCTATTAATAAAAAAAATAAAAAAAATGGACACAAAGATATTAATTTATAAAAATTTGTCATGGGAGATATTAAAGTTGAAACAAAAATATTATTTTTATAAAAAGTTTAAATATATACATATATATATATATATATGGCTGGAATTAAATCAATTTGGGTGAAACATTTATAAATAATATATTTGTTAAAATATGGATGAAAAAAATACTTCATATAAAAATTATTTGTAAAAAAATTAACAAAATATTATTAATGAAATGATAAAAAAATATTGAATATGTATTTGATTCTCAAATATTTTTTTTGTTTTAAAAATTACATAAAGCTGAAAGTATGAAAAAGGCAAATATCATTATAACAATACTAATTATCTTTTTAAATAAAATTATTTTAATAATTTTTCATCTAAATCGATATCAAGTTAACTTATATAATTAATTCAATCGATAATTTTTATAGTGTAAATTAAAATTTGAAGGTGGATTAACATAGGAAAGTAGTATCATAAAGAACTTGAGACTTCAAAAGTTAGACAACAATGTCTATACTACTATCTCAAATATTTTGAGAAATTGTGTTAAGTACAAGGCAGTATCTGTTTAAAGATAATTCTTAATCATTTGATATTGAACGCTCACACCCGTAACATTTATAGTGCTCAAACTCGGAATTATCCTTTACTACCGAGATCACTTGGTTCGTTCATCTCGGACAACTGAGTTTGATGTGTTTTTAGGGACAAAACATATGGCCTTGTATGTACCCAAAAAAAACATATGGCCTAGTCAGGCTCCCTGCTAATTGGAAAAACATGGGTCGGACCCAAACTATGAAAACTACTTGATGGTGGTTCGCCCACACCTAGTAGCTGCCGATCACAATTTGTATTGAACAACGAATGCAGTTGGTGAAAAAATAAAATTTCAAAGCAGCAAAGAATGCATTGCCTTTGCCGCCACCAGCACCGACCGGGACGTAATTGTGTAATGATAATCAATCCTTTCTCTGCAGCATCTGCAATATAGACAAGGGTGGTTTTATACCAGACACAAATAGACTTTCCAATTCCCATGAAAACAAATCCTTGGCTTCATCTTGGCCATTACAGTGCATGGATTGTAATTCTCTATTCATATACTTGTACACCTTTGACATGGAATGGCAGCAGAGTAGGAGTAGCTATCAGAATTCTTATGTCAACCAAATCCACCCTATGCCAGTGCATTCGTACAATGCCTAGTACTATACCCAAAGAAGAAATTTGACCACTCGTAGTTTTTCATTTTGCGATGCGTGTTTCGCTTCTACTTTATCCTTGTTGCTGTACAATTGAATTCTGAATGATCATCTTCTGTATGCTTCCTGAACACATTTTTTCATGAACTCATTCAACGCTAGCAACGCTGCACCAACTGCAGGCTCCACCTACACGATAGGCTAAAATGTAAGTTGTAATGTATGTAAAACAATGTATTTAGCATTTGCGTGAAGAATGCTAGTGACCGCAACCATGCAGCATTAGTCCAGGAGGGACCTCCATCCTATCCATCCATGCACTAAAGAACTACCATCTGCCAGTCTGTTATCAACGATATTAAGTGCCACTTTTCTAAAGACAGTTGAACTATGTTACTTGGGCTCGGGTATGAGTGTTGAATATGGGTAACATGATTTACACAGGTATGGGTTCTTGGAGTTTGGTGGGTTCTTGGAGTTTGGTGGGTTCTTGGAGTTTGGTGGGTTCTTGGAGTCCATGAAGGGTCATATATCATATTCATATCCAATTATGTGTCAGCCATTGGTGGCGGATATATATACTTCAAGCAAAATGAAGAATCGAGGCAACATAGCGTTAGACTATAGGGGTACGTTGAAACAATTAATATCAAGGTTTAATATCCAAATAATTGTCTAAATTATATCATTTTTCCAAATAGGTGCCTAAAGTATTTTTTGGACCATCCAGGTGTCTAACATTATAAAAGTTGCCGCTTTAAGTGTTCGAGTAGTCAACGGTGTTAATTTCTTCCGTTAAGTGACACGTGTCACAATTTGATAATTTTTAATTTTTTTATAAAATTAAAAAAAATTAAATTTAAAAAAAAAAACACAAATTTTGAAATAACTCCAAAACTTTACAAACCTTAATTTCAACCCCTAAACCCATGACGACCGCCGCCCTTTACCGTTGGCGAAACTCCACCCGATCTTACCTCTCTCGGCGACCAAAACCCCTATGAAATCGTGATCAATTGACAGTGAATTGACGTTTTATACCTCAAAAAACCTAGGATGAAAATCGCGATTCCAACAACCAATCGGTGACAACTATGACAGCGTATAACTAGGATGATGACAAGGACTATGTCGGCGACGATGGGTTGGCCGGAAAGGGCGACAATGACGGGTTAGTATTAGGATTTTAAGATTTTAGGGATTGTGGTTTTTTGTAACTTAAAAGAAATTAGGGTTTTTTTTATAAATATAATAATATTTTTAATATTTTAAAAAAATAAAAATTATCATATTGTGACACGTGTCGCTTAACGGAGAAAACTAACGGTCGTTACGTCCCGGGCACCTAGAGTGGTCACGTTTGTAACATTAGGCACTTGGATGGTAAAAAAATATTGTTTGCACCTATTCGAGTAAAAAGGGTATAGTTTGGGCACTTATTTGAGTATTAAACATAATATCGATAGAGCAATGACTCAAAGGGAGATTGGACGTCTTGGATTGGCAGGGTATGATCGATCAGTGTAGGATGAAAAGTTATATGAAGGCAGCAGACCAGCTTAAACCTGCCCCGTCCCAAAACCATGTCAAGGCATAACAAATAAGACTGTACTTGCCATGACAATTAGTTATCAGACAAACATAGTAGTCTGATGGTGTATGTCACCCAATAAACCCACTCGGACAGGAGCTTTTCTCCATTCATTTATCTCATCTTCTTGTATGTTTTAATGTTCTGCTATTTATTCCTAAACATCAGTTTTTGCATGTCATCTCCCTTTGAATTCCACTCTGATAAGGTTCGTAGCAAGAACATGTGATTATTTTTGTTAGCGAAGGGACCAAAAGGAAACTGGCAGCGATTGAAAGATAAAAAAGGTGGAAGGCATTTGTACTGAGCACTTGGACTATATTAAATTATTCTTACCTTAGGCCTAATAGGAAGGGCCCCGGGGTAGTCTTTGGAGATAAAGTTCACGACTTCTTTTCCTATGTCCCACCTCTGGTTTGCTTCGAGAACCCCGCCAACCATAACAAGAGGAAAGTAATTTTTTCCATCTGCAAAGATTATTGCATAGAAATACAGAACTTCAGCTGCCATAATCTAATCAACCTGTGGCAGAGCTATCAAGGGACAGATTTCCAAGTTATACATTATTGCTTGAAAAGTCCATAATATGTGGTTTTCAAGAACAAATTGGCCCTGATGATCGCAATACTAGCAAGTAGTGACCATAGGAATGGACCACATATTTGTGTAAATGCTTATTCACACAAAATTTATGCTATAGAAATGAAGGGATTGAATAAAAAGAAACAGAAAAATACTTTTTATTGTTATACTTGGAATCACGTGAAGTGAGCCAAGTAGAATATGCTTAAAAATCTATATAAATGCCCCCTGAAATTTAAGAAGATGCTTATCATGTCAAAAAGATCTTATAAAAAAGATTGTGACCTAAAAAAGTGTGGTCATTACAAGGTTATAACTTCAAGTTGCAGTCAAGCGTTTGTAAGTACAAGATGAGCACTGGACAATGGCCCTTATAATATAAACTAAACGATAATTTATTCAAAGACCAATCATTTTTGTCGAGGGGATAGAATAGAGTAGACCCTTAATCATGTGTTTCATTTTATCTCATTTGAGGCCACAAAGTAAAACCTCAAATTTTCTTCTAGGTCCATAATTAATCCTATGTATGTGTATGAATCCTTAGGATTAGTGTATTATTTTCTATCTTATATCCCACGAGTTCGGATCATGGATCGAGCCAAGCTTCACAACTTCTTCTACCCATCTTTTGTGTTTTCCTTTTGGTTCCGTGTTGGAATAGAAACTTATTGCATTGCATTATTATACAAGATTTTACATAAAAGAGTATTGGTGAGAGAAAATTTTCTTTTTTCAATTTTTTTAGGACGAATTTTACATGGGGAAATCACTAATTCAATCTTATTGTCTGAAAAGTATAGAAAATAATCGTATATTCTCCATATATTTAGATTTTCTGCCATAGTGAAATATCTCAATGCTAAATATAATCATTACTTCACTATTTGACACTACAAAGAAAGTTTTTCTTCTTAATATAAGAATAATTCAACCAAGGAAACAAAAACTTGCCACTTAGTCCTCTATTGTAGATTTTGCTTGATACACATACCTGCACCACACAGTCCAAGTCTCTAAACAACAGCTTTCACATTTAAAGCCAACTCTTGAACTGCCTCTTTCAAAATCTTATTTGCAACTTCATCACCAACCTCTGCACAAGAGACCTGGAACAAGTGCAGCAATGAGAGCCCAGGACGGATCTGCATAGGTCCACCGAAAAATGATAGCAAAATAATAACTTAAATTCGACATTTATTGCTAACAAAACCATGAAACTCAATCATTGATGTAATAAATTTGTGACACTAACTATTTCTCCTAAGTTTCTGAACTTGAGACGAAGAAATAAATTTCACCTAAGATGATTTGGTGGTGAGAGAGTAAAGAGGTCCTTATACAAGAATTTAATAGGATAACTGAATCCAACTGTGAACTTTTAAAATTAGTTCTATTTAACCTATGAACTTTTAAGTGAAATATAGCACCCAATAACCTTCTATAATAGTAATAATATCAGCTTTCTATATTTAGTCGATACAAAGTTGGCAAAAATAGTCCCATATGAAATCGTGGCGAAAGAAAAAAGGTTGTACCAAATGCACAAATGTAACATCCCAAAAACCGGGTTAGTGACCAAAGTGTAAAATTTTAAAACTTTGTGTCCAATTTTAAAAGAATTAAAAAGTTTAGGGACTTAATTGAAATTTCTTTGTGTAGGATGGATTAGCAAAGATTGAATGATGGAAGGGCAAAATGGTCTTTAGATAAGAAATGAATTTAAAATTCATTCTTACAAGATATTCAAGCAAAGAAATGGGAAATGAAGAAGTATATGGAAAAGTGCTTATTTCTCTTCTTCTTTATTTAGCCTTAAGTTTCCATTTCAACGGTGAGTCCCTTACAAGTTGATTGTTTCTTTAATTTTAAGTTTGGTTTTTGGTCTCTAGGTGATATATAAGCTTAAGCAAAGCTTAAGGTTGTTTAAAAACTAAAAGATGGATAAGTTATGAGTGATTAAGTAAAAAAGGGTTTTTGAGTGAATTATTGAGAAAGAATTAATAAATGATTTTTGATATGAAATTTGACTTGTCATAAGCTGGAATAAGAAATCTAAAGTGTTAGAAAGGATTAAGAACAACGTTGATTAATTGGTATGATTTTTGGTTTCAAGTTTGTTAGGGAGATTTTTTTTATGTTTAGGAATATTAAAGTGAGATAAGTTGATTTGGGTGATTATAGTTGAGTTTGAAGTACTGAAAGGAGTTAAAAGTATGGAGTTTATATAAAATTTTGGTAAATTTTCGGGTTAAAATGAGTATATTATGGGCAAGAGATATCGGTACTGGATAAATAGTACCACTACTCCAAGGCAATAATAGGTAATATATGTGTTTGGGTATCTATACTGGATGAACAGTATCAATACCATAAGGTAAAAGTTGAGGATTCCTTCATATAGTATCAATACCAAAGTAGTAGCATCGATACCATGGGTATTGATACCAATGTTTAAGTATCGGTACTATTTTTAGGGCTGAATTCCAGAATGTAAAAAGGGTATCGATACTAAAGTATAATATTGATACCATAGTAAGGAAGTATTGGTATTGTACCTTGGGTACTTATACTATTCATATGGAATTTGTGAATCTAATTGCTTTGTTTACCTTAGGTTAGTAAGAATTGATTTTAGTGATACAAATTCTGATATTTATACCAATCGTATTATTGTGTAGATATTGATCGAAGGCAAGTTCAGGACGATTCTAAGATTAAGATCAATCAAGAGTTATAAGTGTATTACTTTGACTAGTGAGGCTAAGGTGAGTGCATATTATTATGATATATACATTGCTATATGGAAAATAGACTTGCGATAAGTCTATTTTCAATGTTTTGAACATATGATTGCATGAATAGAAGCATAGTTATGACTTTGTACTATGTGAATATACATTGTTTGTATTACATGTTATGTGATATTGACCTATGTGATATAAGTTATACGGCAATGATCTACGTGAATATATGAAAATGTGAAATGAGCTATGTGATTACAAGTCTATGTGATATAAGTTATGTGAACTGCTAAAAATGGTAAAGCCCATAAGTATGTGTTATGAGAGCTAAAGGTATAATTGGCATGCCAAGAGTCGAGGGTTATACGCAATCCTTCGGGACAATTTTACATGGTCATTCGGGACAATTTCTACGCAGTCCTTCAGGACAATACTATGTGGCCCTTTGGGACATTTCTATGTGGCACTTCGGTGCAATTTCTACGCGGTACTTCGATGTAATTTACACGAGTTGTGGTGACAGGATTTGTGCATTACGTCAATGTACTCACATACATTGAGTTCTCAGTAATGTACCATGGGCTATTAAAAGAAAAAACATGAATGAATAATGCAAAATATTATATGTTCCTATTGGTTAAATGCATGATGTTATATATTCTTGTTGATTAAATATATGATGTTTTTTGTACATTATGAAACTATGTGATTACATGTTTCAATATTTCATTTATGCATTATATGCCTCACTAAGTCAACGACTTAGCGTATGAGTGATTTTCACACGTAGGTTCAAAGAAGTCTAGAGATCAAGATTAGGGCAAGTCAATACATCATAGCTCTACAGAAGATCAGATCAGAATTGATGTAAGTCGTATGTTCTTTTTTATAAGTTATTTTGGTTGGCAAGTAAATGAAAGTTTAAATCAAAGATGCTCTGATTGAATTTTGTAAACATACTTGTTTATAATTATGTAAATTATTAAGTTTTATTTTTAATTTGAGTATAAATTTTTTATGATTACTTTTATTTAAGGGCTTCACCGCTTTGATATGATATATTGTTCAAATTATTGACAAGCTTTTAAAAGTAAATATTTTGGAAAAGTCAATGTAACACATCGGATTCGTATCTGAGTCAGATACGGGTTGGGGGTGTTACATTTAATGGTATCAGAGCTATGATTTAGTTGATTCTAGGCTTAAACCGAAGTCATGTATGTTTTAAAAAGTATATATGCCAACAAAATAGTGAATATTTCTTATCTGATATAGTAATAAGTATGCTTTTTACTAATAGGGTTATATAATTATGTTTTATTAGATGTCTGACCACGAGAGCTCCCGAAGTGAATGGGGAGATGATAGACCAGAAGGTAGTAGCAATTCACCTGTCCTGGCCAGGCAAGGTAAAGAACAGACACCTCAGGGGGTGCATGTACAAGATCAGGGAGCATTCTTCAGGAAGTTGAACGCTATCTTGACGCGTTTCCAACCTCCTGCTCCCTCAACTCCTAGAATGAATATAGCGAAAGAGTTGAAAGGATTTGGAGCTCCTAAATTCAAGGGTGAAGTTGATGAAGGTCCTATTGCTGTGGACCTTTGGTTGAATGATTTCAAGATAATGTTGGAGGGTCTCCACTGTTCTGAAGTGGAGAAGTTAGATGGAGTGGTTTCATTGCTGAGAGGGCAGGCTAGAGTATGGTGGAAAAATGTCACCATGAGATTGGCAAGTGACCAAGTGACATGACCATTTTTCTTAGAAGAGTTCAAGTACAAGTTCATTGGAGATCAGTTCATACGACAAATGAAGCAAGAATTTATGAGGTTGAAGCAGTGAGATCGCACCGTGTATGAATACGAGTGCGAGTTCAATAAGTTGAGTCGTTTTGCTACCGAGCTTGTTTCGACTGAAAAGGATGCATGCGATTGGTTTGTAGAAGGCTTGCGTTCTAGATTTAAAGAGTTATTGATAACCTTGAATCTGTCTTCATTCCAAGAGGTGGCCAATTGTGCTAAAGCTCTTGAGAGAGCTCAAAATAAGAGATTTTGAGAACATAAAGCTCAAATATCCAAGAGAGTTGGTGTTTCTTCGTTTGGTTTCCAATCTCAGACTAGGTCTGAGTCAGCTGTATCCTCTGCTAGAGGATCAAACCCGATGAGAGCCAGCTAGACAACTCAACAAGGTGAAAATAAAAAATAAGTATCCCCTCCTAAGAATTGATGATTTGTTTGATCAGTTAAAGGGATCTTTGGTCTTTTCTAAGATTAATTTATATTCGGGATATCATCAATTGAAGATTCAAGGAAGAGACATACCAAAGATGACATTTAGAATGAGATATGGTCATTATTAGTTCATCGTTATACCGTTTGGGTTGACTAATGTGTCTTCTACGTTTATGGATCTAATGAATAGAGTATTTCAACCATATCTCGATCAGTTCGTGGTCATTTTTATTGATGATGTTCTGGTGTATTCAAAGTCCAATGAAGAACATGACTTGCACCTTAGAGTAGTCTTGCAAACTCTACGAGATAAGAAGTTATATGCTAAACTGTCTAAGTGTGAGTTTTGGTTAGCTGAAGTGGAATTTCTTGGTCATGTGGTATCTGCAGATGAAAATTCAAGTAGATCCTCAAAAGATAAAAGTCATATTGGACTGGGAAATTCCAAGGAATGTGTCAGAAGTTAGGAGTTTTCTAGGTCTTGCAGGTTATTATCGAAGGTTCGTTAAGAACTTTTCAATGATAGCTTTGCCTTTGACTAAGTTGCTGAGGAAAAATGTATTATTTGTTTGGACCCTTGAATGTCAAGAAATTTTTGAAGCGTTAAAGAGAATTTTGATAGAAGCTCTAATATTGGTCTAACCTAAATATGGCAAAAACTTTTTGGTTTATAGTGACACATCCCATAATGGCTTGGGATCTATATTGATGCAAGAAGGTAAAGTAGTGACATATACATCAAGGCAATTGAACCGCATGAGAAGAATTATCCGACACATAGTTTGTGTAACACCCCTAACCTGTATCCAACCCGGATACGAATTCGAGGCATCACATTGACTTTTAAAACACTTTGACTATTTAAAACCCCATTATAATTTGATAATAAAAACAAAACTTGATAAAACATAATTAAAATACATATCAGAATATCTAAACTTTACATTTATCGTACATGCCAACAACATTTCCCATACACAATCACATAGAATTTAAAATCTCTCTGATCCGATAATCTTCAAAGGTATGTTGTCATGTTCCCCACTTACATGTATTACTCCTTGCATAACTTTGAACCTACGTGTGAAAACACTCACACGCTAAGTAGATGACTTAGTGAGGCATTATAAGTACTATAAATCTATAAAACCATTGTATATATTTTTTTTATAAAAGAAAGGTTAAGTTACCAAAATTCACTAGTTTTATAACTTATAACCTCTCTTATTAATTACTGAAGAATTTATACTTATTTTGTTCTTGATTATATATTCAATTAATTTCTTATATAGACCTTTAGTTTCATATAAACTACATAGAACTGATACATTTTTTTTCCTTTTATAACCATTTGTTTAATTTGCCCAAACGTATAATACTGAGAACTCTAGGTATTTGAGTACATTGAGGTTGTGCACTAATGTTGTCACCACAGCTCGTAATTTGCACCGAAGTGCCATATAATTGTCCCAAATGACCACATAGGTTTGTACCGAAGTGCCACATATTTGTTCCGAATGACCACATAATTGTCCCGAATGACCACATAGACCATCGACTCTTGGCATGCCAACTATACCTCTAATCCTTATACATATACTTTGGGCTATTAATCACATAATCATGTTCAATCATTATTCAAAGTGTCTCTTATTCACATAGTTCTTCTCATATAGAGTCTTTTCACAACACATGTTCAAAGTTCACATTTTCACTTATCATTTATGTTCCGTAGAACATATTCACTTAACACATATTCAGGTCATCTTTCACATAAATCTTTATCACATAACATTATCAAATGTTATTATTTATTCACAATCAAACATTTGTTCATGATATCTTGTATCACAAAGTATTGATCGTTATTTTCATTTAATCATATATATCATATTTTCATAGTGATTTACATGATTATTTAATATCACATATCATAAATCAACGAATTCATTTACTTGTATAAAACATATTCATATAGAAAATCTTCACATATAATAATATCATTTCATTTTATTCAAAACATTTTAGGTTGGCTCATCACAAGCCTTCCCTCAACCATCAATAAATTAAGTAAATATCATTTCACCTTTTCCTCACTAAAGTCTAATTTGAATCCTTTCGAATCGATATTCAAAATGCCAAGCTGACCGAAAGTCACTTATGTTCAATCACTACAAAAAAATCTAAAATAATATCGTCCTTGAACTCAATTATATCGAATCAAAATAACTTGGAATACAAGAACCCTATTTTTTCATTTCATACTTAGGGATATCGATACACTCCTCAGTGTACAGATACACAAATAGTACTCGATGTTTTGAGAGTATCGATACACTCTTCAGTATACCGATACAAAAAGAGCATTCGATGTTTTAAGGGTATCGATACACTCCTCAGTGTACCGATACACACTCATACAAATACGCATGTTCAACTCATGAGGTATCAGTACCTCTCCTAAGGGTACCGATACACTAGGCCAGAATGGCCATTTTTCAACTCGAAAAATCACTTAAAATCCACCAAAACTCTCTTAAACTCATTCTTTGAGTTTATAAACTCACCTTTATACCTTCAAATCAACTTTTACACATTTATAACTCTCAAACATCCCAAATTCTCATTTAAACACTTGAATCTTTAAATCATACTCAACATTCAAACATGTTATTACCCAATTCTATCACTCCTAATCTTTTAATTAACCTATTGACAAGTTAAAAATCTCATTTAAACTTCAAAAACTCATCTATAACAAAATTTCATCTAAAACCCATTTCACAAATCATTCTCTAAAATACTCATCTTGTTGATTTAATGTTATATAAACTTTCCTTAAGCTTATATATCATCCAAACTTCCATTACCAAACCATAAATTAAAGGAAAACTATCACTTTCAAAATCTTACCTTTGGGGAATGGAGAGAATCAAGGCAAGAAGAAGAAAGAAAGAAAGAAAGAAAGAAGAGCTTCCAGAACTAATTATATACTCCACATGCTATCTCCCTTAAAAGAGATAAAAAAATATCTTTCAGGTGAAAAGACCATATTGCACATCCCCTAATCCAAATTTAATATCAAGTCCTGACCAGAAATTTCCATAATAAATCATTGAATTCTCAATTTATTCTAATTGAACCCCAAATTTTGAGTTCTTACCTTTTTGGTCACTAACCCGGTGATTGGGATATTACAAATCTCCCCCTTAAGAAAATTCGTCCTCGAATTTTTATTACAAAAAGAGGTGGAAATATTTTTTCCTAATATCTTTTTACTATACCACTTATCTTCTTCCACTTTATGGTTTCTCCAAAGAACCTTAACTAGTGGAAACGTCTTGTTCCCTAACTGATTGTTCTCGTATGCTAAAATCTGCTCTATTTATTCCTCATATGTCATGTCATATTGAACTTCTATCACATCTGAAGTTATAATGTGTGCATCGCTGAAGCAGAGACACATGTAAGACATTATGAATCTTTTCCATCTCTGGTGGCAACACTAACGAATATGCCACTGTCCAATTTTCTTCAGAACTTTATAAATTCCAATGAACTTAATATTGAGTTTTCTTTTACACCCAAAACAAAGTACTTTCTTCCAAAATGATATATTTAGAAACACTTTATCACCTACTTGAAACTCAATTTCTTTTCTATTCAAAACTGTGTATGACTTTTATCTGTCTGATGCCAGTTTAAGATTAAGCGTAATCACCCAATTCTTCAACTCCTTTAATCAATTTTGGCCGCAATAAGTCTACTTCTCCATACTTATTTCATATATAAACAGTACTAACATCCCTCTTTAAAGACAATCACATATTCAACACTTTCCAAAATAGATATTACCTTATAACTTTGTCCTATCAATTATCACATTCACCTTTCATGATATAGTGATAAACACTTCCTCATTCTTCACATAACTAAATCCCTTTCTCTTCTTTTCACTTCTTCGATTTTGTACATACTCTTGACTTTTAAAAATCAATCTAATATAATGTCATTCATCACATACTTATGGGTGTTATCACAACTTATATCTACAAATATTACCAACTCAATATTGGAATTCGGTTATTTTCTTATTTAATTCTTTAATTACTTTACAATAACTAGAACCTTTCCTCTTGTACAAAAACATATTCCTTTCCAGATTCTAATCACACCAAACTTGAAACTTATGTCGATATTCTTTGCGATACCATAACATTTTCTTGACACTTAACAATCCAAATAAGTAATATGTTTATCCTCAATAACTTGGTTATAAAAATATAATTATTGATTATATTCTTATCTTCTTAGCTGACTCTCCATGACAAAGAAATACAACCTAAAAAAAATCCACATTTATGCTTGGCAACTTAGCATACAAATTTTCTCTTGATCCTTTAACTCAATCACACCTACCTTAACATAACTTTTAAAATCTGAATAATCTGATCGGACGACCCATTAAATAAAGATCGAGTTCCGAAGGCTTTACTCAAATAATTCCAAAACCTTGAAGTAAACTTTAGATCCCATCAGGTACCATTTAAAACTGACATTCCATAAAGTCTAACTATCTCTTTAATGTCTAGTTCCACATACTTATCCAATGAAAAATCATTTGAAACAGGAATGAAATGCACAATCTTGGTTAAATACTTCCCAATTCGATATTCAAAGATAACCCAGTTACAAAATACATCGAAAGTTTTTCTCAATTCTACGAAGAACTGAAAAATCGTATACTTCCATACCAAACTTATAATCTATACCTCATATAACCCTTATCATACTTGATCTTTTAAACTCATTCACTTAAATTCATTAGTTCTTTATTCCTTCATAACTCACAACTTCCTTACAATATAGATCATCTCTTTTTCTTCAAACTCTATAATTCTTTTTATACCGATATGAGAAATATCATCATACTACTTATACTCACAACTAATTTAGTGCATCTTCATAACTTTAACAGTCAACAATACTTTCATAGAACCTTATTCTTTATCAATTCTTATGCAAAATTTTCTCCTCTCGATTCATCAAGGACTAGATTTATATACTTACTTAACCATTTTAAATACTTCTACCACTTCAACTTGTATAATTTCTAATGAATTTTCAATTCCAGGCTACCACATTTACTCTTAGACTAAACTTATTATTCTAATTTTGGATTTCATATAAACTAAGAAAAATTTTGAAATCCTTACTCCATTTTCAAAATAAAATTATGTTACTTCCAACGAAGTCCACTTGTTTATTTTCTTTACTACTTGAGAATCATTTCCAAATATACTTTACTACACTGCACTTATTTTTCCGACTTATTTTTCCTCAACTATCAATTTCCAATTGATAAGACATAATTGTATTTCCTTATTTCTTACTAATTCAAATAATTATTGTCTCGTTACTAATAACTTGTTTAGTAAGAAGGGATCTTAGAAAGTTTCTCAATGAATCTTTTTAATAATCATCTAAGTCTAATAGATTTTGAATTCACAATAACTTTTTCAACTTTCACTCAATCATATCTCGTATATCAATTATACTTTCAACCCTTTATCAATAACTTATTTTAGAAAGTTTGAACCCTAAAAAATTATACTTCATGTCCTTACTTTATCTCAAGCAATCTATTCGAGCTTAACAACAACAATAGCTAATCTGTAATCAAAATTAATTTAAAACCTTGATAATGACTTATATGGTATTTATCATCTCCCTTGTGGCTCTTAACATTTAACCATTACTCCATTTTGATATTCTTGTTTTTCAAATTGAATGGACTATATGCTCATTTCACTTTACTCCTTATCCAATGGCAGATCATTCCTTTTTCCAACCTAAGGAAAAATTTTAGCACATCACTAACTCTTTTAACTGATCAAAAGATTATAAATCTCCATAACAGAATACTTATTCTTCTTTGTTACTTTACTTAAGGGAGGATAATTCATCCAAAATTTATAACTCACATTTCTTTTCACAATAACTCTAATATTTTCCAAATGACACACTTAGTCCTGTAAATATCTGGTCTTATCAATCCTATTTCAATATCTTGATAATAGCTACTTCCAAAAATCCCAAATGGGAATATGTTTACCCTTTGTATCACACTTAATCCATTATACACATACTAAACCTCTTAACAGTAAAATCATTCTCTTTAACTTTTTCATTTCAAGATAATAGAGATCATTCAACGAAATTTTCTCGTCATTTAATAAAAATCCACAAATACATAACATTCACTAACTCAATCTTTAAACTCGGGTACTTCTAAACCATTTTAAATCTATTACAATATTTATTCTAATAATACAGGGAAGTAGATGATTGAAAACACCTCATAATAGCGTCCCATATCCGAAAAAAATACACCCTGAGGCTTCTACTATTCACATTGTCAAGTTACTACCTCTTTTTTCAACTCTATTTCCTATTTCACTTCGGAGAACTTCTTAGTCTTACATCTATTAAACTTTAATCATTTAGCTATATTAGTAAGGACAACATACTCCTTCCACTATCAACTCATAGATATTTGTTATATCGTTGGTATGTACAAACCAAACAAATTTGACAGTCGACCGACCATATTATTTCAAAAACTTGACTCAAACCTAAGCTCTGATACTATTAAATGTAATACCCCTAATCCGTATCCGACCCGGATACGAATTCAAGGCGTCACATTAACTTTCAAAACACTTTAACTCTTTAAAACCCCATTATAATTTGATAATGAAAACAAAACTTGGTAAAACATAATTAAAATACATATCAGAGTATCTAAACTTTACATTTATCGTACATGCCAACAACATTTATCATACACAATCACATACAATTTAAAATCTCTCTGATCCGATAATCTTCAAAGGTATGTTGTCCTGCTCCCCGCTTATATGTATTAATCCTTGCATAACTTTGAACCTACGTGTGAAAACACTCACAGATCATAATTTGCATCGAAGTGCCACATAATTGTCCCAAAGGACCACATAGGTTTGCACCGAAATGCCACATATTTGTCCTGAAATACCAAAAATTGTCCCGAAGGACCACATAATTATCTCGAAGGACCACATAATTGTCCCGAATGACCACATAAACCCTCGACTCTTGGCATGCCAACTATACCTCTAATCCTCATATATATACTTTGGGCTATTAATCACATAATTATGTTCAATCATTATTCAAAGTGTCTCTTATTCACATAGTTCTTCTCACATAGAGTCTTTTCACAACACATGTTCAAAGTTCACATTTTCATTTATCATTTATGTTCCGTAGAACATATTCACTTAACACATATTCAGATCATATTTCACATAAATCTTTATCACTAACATTATCAAATGTTATTATTTATTCACAATGAAACATTTGTTCATGATATCTTATGTCACAAAGTATTGATCGTTATTTTCATTTAATCACATATATCATATTTTCATAGTGATTTACATGATTATTTAATATCACATATCATAAATCAGCTAATTCATTTACTTGTATAAAACATATTCATATAGAAAATCTTCACATATAATAATATCATTTCATTTTATTCAAAACATTTTAGGTTGGCTCATCACAAGCCTTCCCTCAACCATCAATAAATTAAGTAAATATCACTCACCTTTGCCTCACCAAAGTGTAATTTGAATCCTTTTGAATCGATATTCAAAATGTCAAGCTGTCCGAAAGTCACTTACGTTCAATCACTACACAAAACAATCTAAAATCAATATCTTCATTGAACTCAATTATATCGAATCAAAATAACTTAGAATACAATAACCCTATTTTTCATTTCATACTTGGAGGTATCAATACACTCCTCATTGTACCGAAACACAAATAGCACTCGATGTTTTGAGGGTATCGATATACTCTTTAGTGTATCATTCGATGTTTTGAGGGTATCGATACACTCCTCAGTGTACCGATACACACACATATAAATACGCATGTTCAACTCATGAGGTATCGGTCATAAACTCACCTTTATACCTTCAAATCAACTTGTACACATTTATAACTCTAAAAAAATCCCAAATTCTCATTTAAACACTTGAATCTTCAAATCATACTCAACATTCAAACATGTTATTACCAAATTCTATCACTCAAAATCTTTTAATTAACCTATTTACAAGTCAAAAATCTCATTTAAACTTAAAAAACATATCCATAACAAAATTTCATCTAAAAACTCATTTTACAAATCATTCTCTAAAATACTCATCTTGATGATTTAATGTTATATAAGTTTTCCTTAAGCTTATATATCATCCAAACTTCCATTACCAAACCATAAATTAAAGGAAAACTATCACTTTCAAAATCTTACCTTTTGGGAATGGAGAGAATCACGACAAGAAGAAGAAAGAAAGAAAGAAGAGCTTCCAAAACTTATTCTCTACTACACGTGCTATATCCCTTAAAAGAGATAAAAAAAAATATTTAAGGTGAAAAGACCATATTGCCCATCCCCTAATCCAAATTTAATATCAAGTCCTCACCAGAAATTTCCATAATAAATCATTGAATTCTCAATTTATTCTAATTGAACCCCCAAAGTTTGAGTTCTTACCTTTTTGGTCTCTAACCCTTTGATTGGGATGTTACAGTTTGCAATTGGTTGCAGTAGTGTTCACTCTCAAGATATGGCGTCACTACTTATATGGTCAACATTGCTACCTTTATAAGGATCATAAAAGCTTGAATTATCTGATGACTCAGAAAGAGTTAAATTTGAGACATAGAAGATGAGCTGAGTTCCTAAAAGATTATGATGTGACCATTAACTTTTATCCTGGAAAGAAAATGTGGTAGTGGATGCGTTAAGTCGGAAAACATTTTCAGCCTTACGAGCTTTAGATGCGAGATTGTCATTGAATGGAGATGGTGCGTTATGTGCAAAATTAAAGCTTAAGCCAACATTGATGGATCACATCAAAGATTTGCAAAGTAAAGATGATCAGCGTTTAAAAAGAATGGAGTAAGTTAGAAATTAAGGAAATAAGGATTTTGAAGTTAAGTTAGATGGTCATCTATGTTATCGTGAGAGGATGATTATTCCATACAATGAGGAATTAAAAAATGACCTGTTTATAGAAGTCCATTGTAGTCCGTTGACTATGTACCCAAGTGGAAACAAGATGTATATGAATCTTAAGAGTCACTATTGGTGGCCCATAATGAAAAGAAGTATCATAGAATTTGTGTCCAAATGTTTGATGTGTCAGCAAGTCAAAGCTGAACATCAAGTTCCTTCGGGATTATTGCAACCAATCTCCACCTCAGTGAAAATAGGAGAATGTGACAATGGAATTTTTTATGAGGTTACCTCTGACTCTGAATAAAAGATATTATATATGGGTGATAGTTGAATGATTAACCAAGTCAACACATTTTATTCCTGTTCGAAATGATTTTTCTATGGATAAGTATGTTGAGCATTACATTAAAGAAATTATTCGACTGCATGGTGTGCCTGTTTCAATTGTTTCTGACCGGGATCCTCGGTTTACATCATGATTTTGGAAGACTTTGCATAGAGCCTTAGGAACTCGATTGAACTTCAGTACAACCTTTCATCCTCAAACAGATGAACTGTTTGAGAGAACCATTCAAATTTTAGAAGATATGTTAAGAGCTTGTGTAATCGAGTTCAAAGGTTCTTGGGAGAAGTATTTGCCACTTTTCGAATTTTCTTACAACAATAGCTATCAGTTAAGCATTAAGATGGCTCCTTATAAGGCTTTATATGGAAGGAAATGTCGCACGCCATTGAATTGGTACGAGCTAAAGAATCAGGAAGTTCTTGGTTCTAACCTGATCTAAGAAATAGAGGATAAAGTACAGATTATTCAACATAATCTCAAAGTGGCCTCCGATAGGCAAAAGTTATTTGTTGATTTAAAGAAAAAAGAGATTGAGTTCGAAGTTGGAGATAAAGTATTCTTAAAAGTATCTCATTGGAAGAAAGTATTACGTTTTGGTCAGAAATGAAAATTAGCCCTAGATTCTTTGGGCCATATGAGATTGTGAAGAGAGTGGGATCAATGGCGTATCAATTGGCTTTACCATAGGAAATGAAGAAGATTCATAATGTTTTCCATGTTTCCATACTTCGGAAATACTGATACGATCCATCTCAAATCATTGCATCGGAAGAGATAGAAGTTCAACCTGACTTGAGTTATGAGGAGGAACCAATATAGAGTTTTGCATATGAAGCTAAACAACTAAGAGATAAAACGATTCTGTTAGTCAAAGTTTTATGGACGAATCACAAAGTTGAGGAAGCAACATGAGAACGTGAAGAGGATATGCAAATACAATTTCCCCATATCTTTGTGCAGTGAAAATTCGAGGATGAATTTTCTTAAGGGGGAGATTCGTAACATCCCAAAAATTGGGTTAGTGACTAAAGTGTAAAATTTTAAAACTTCGTGTCTAATTTTGAAAGAATTAAAAAGTTTAGGGACTTAATTAGAATTTTTTTTATGTAGGATAGATTAGAAACGATTGAATGATGGAAGGGAAAAATGGTCTTTAGATAAGAAATGAATTTAAAATTTATTCTTACAAGATATTTAAGTAAAAAAAATGGGAAAGGAATAAGTATATGGAAAAGTACTTATTTCTCTTCTTTTTCATTTAGTTGTGAGTTTCCATTTCAACGGTGAGTCCCTTACAAGTTGATTGTTTCTTTAATTTTAAGTTTGGTTTTTGGTCTCTAGGTGATATATAAGCTTAAGAAAAGCTTAAGGTTGCTTAAAACTAAAAAATGGATAAGTTATGAGTGATTAAGTAAAAAAGGGTTTTTGAGTGAATTATTGAGAAAGAGTTAATAAATGAATTTTGATATGAAATTTGACTTTTCATAAGCTAGAATAAGAAATCTAAAGTGTTAGAAACGATTAAGAACAACTTTAATTAATTGGTATGATTTTGGATTCAAGTTTGTTAGGGAGATTTTTTTTATGTTTAGGAATATTAAAGTGGGATAAGTTGATTTGGGTGAGTATAGTCGAGTTTGAAGTACTGAAAGGAGTTAAAAGTATGGAGTTTATATAAATTTTTGGGTTAAAATTAGTATATTCTGGGCAAGAGGTATCGGTATTGGATGTACAATACCGATACTCCAAGGCAAAAATAGGTAATATATGTGTTTGGGTATTTATATTAGATGAACAGTATCGATACCATAAGGTAAAAGATGATAAATCCTTCATATAGTATCGATACCAAAGTAGTAGCATCGATACCATGGGTATCGATACTGAAGTTGGGTATCGATACCACATTAAGGAAGTATCGGTATTGTACCTTGGGTACCGATACTATTCATATGGAATTTGTGAATCTAAGTGCTTTGTTTACCTTAGGTTAGTAAGAATTGATTGTAGTGATATAAATTCTGATATTTATACCAATCGTATTATTGTGTAGATATTTATCGAAGGCAAGTTCAGGACGATTCTAAGACTAAGATCAATCAAGAGTTATAAGTGTATTACTTTGACTAGTGAGGCTAATGTGAGTGCATATTATTATGATATATACATTGCTATATGGAAAGTACACTTGCGATAAGTCTATTTTTCAATATTTTATATATATGATTGGATGAATAGAAGCATAGCTATGACTTTGTACTATGTGAATATGTATTGTTTGTATTATATGTTATGTGATATTGACCTATGTGATATAAGTTAAATGGCAATGATCTACGTGAATATAAGAAAATGTGACATGAGCTATGTGATAATGAGCTATGTGATATAAGTTATGTGAACTGTTAAAAATAGTAAAGCCCATAAGTATGTGTTATGAGAGCTAAATGTATAATTGGCATGCCAAGAGTCGAGGGTTCTACGCAGTCCTTCGGGATAATTCTACGTGGTCATTCGGGATAATTTTACGCTGTCGTTCAGGACAATACTATGTGGTCCTTCGGGACATTTCTATGTGGCAATTCGGTGCAATTTATTACGAGCTATGGTGACAACATTTGTGCACAACCTCAATTCACTCACATATCTTTAGTTCTTAGTAATGTACCATGGGATATTAAAAGAAATAACATGAATGGATAATGCAAAATATTATATGTTCATGTTGGTTAAATGCATGATGTTATATATTATTGTTGACTTAGCGTGTAAGTGATTTTCACACGTAGGTTCAAAGAAGCCTGGAGATCAAGATTAGGGCAAGTCAATACAACATATCTCTACAGAAGATCATATCAGAATTAATTTAAGCCATATGTTCTTTTGTTATATGTTATTTTGGTTGACATGTAAATAAAAGTTTAAATCAAAGATGCTGTGATTGAATTCTGTAAACATACTTGATTATAATTATGTAAATTATTAAGTTTTATTTTTAATTTGAGTATAAATTTTTGATGATTACTTTTATTTAAGGGCTCCACCGCTTTGATATGATATATTGTTCACATTATTGACACGCTTTTAAAAGTAAATGTTTTGGAAAAGTCAATGTGACACTTCGGATTCGTATCTGGGTCAGATACGGTTGGGGGTGTTACATCAAATTTGCCACAATAATAAGGGTCCGGAGAAGGTACTAATGTGTCGTAATTGTCCTTTGGGTGCACCCAAAATCGGGTTCTGACTTAATTTGATGTGATGGAGCCACTGCCGATCAATTTAAATTAGGTTGATCAGATACCTTAATTTACCATTTTACCTGATATACATTTTTAGCATAATTGAATCGGATTCGGGAGTTAATTACATTCAGGGAAGTTTTAATACCCATGTACTACCCTTTCAATACCAATTTAAGTTCTCGGTTGTCTTAATTGCAAAAAAAATCAAAAAATTTTAAAAGTTCAATCCAAATTACTTAATATTGAATAATTTAAAATTGACCTAAAAATATAAATCAAATCAAAGTTACATATTAAAGCAAAACAAAATTAAATTAAGAATTATAAAAAATTTGAATTAAAAGGATTTAACTGCAACAAATTTAAAATTAAGGACCAAATTGATGTTATTTGAATGCTGCAAGAGAAAAATAAAAAGTTAGGAGGGGTCAATTTGTGAAATATAAGAAATTTAAACAATGATAAAATTGAATAAATTCAAAATTCAGGTGCAAATTTATAACAGGTGACCAAAACGAATTACGCATCAAAACTGTAGGGACTGCATAAATGATTTAAGATTTTTAGTATTTACACAAAAGCCCTCCCTCTAAGTAGCCCATAAAACCCAAAAAAATCTTTTCATCCTCATTCCTAAAAATAACCCCTTCTCAAAATGCTCTCAACTCAAACCTTAGCCGATCGAAGACCGACCACCTGCCGGTGCCAAACCGCCACCCGGACCCAAAATTTAAGTCAAAATAGCCTAAGAACAACCACAATGACATAGATCTAAAAGTAAAACTTTCCGGTTTTACCTTTTTTGCAAAACTTTTTGGTCTCCAGGTGATCGTTCTCTTTCCGACGCTAGACCGACGATTACTTCGAGTTTTGGTTGATGTTTTATGATGTACTCTTCGATGCCTCTTTATCTCGGTTGTGCAGGTATATATAGCCCCTTGACGGGGCTGTTTTTGGCTATCACGGGGGTTGTTTCCCTCTTAAATCGGTGATGGATGTAGTCCCCATTTTGTTGGGATTGTGGGTTTGTTTCCTTTCTCCGTTTCACCATGCTGCTGGAAAAATCAGGGGAAATATTTCCCTCTGATTTGCTCCCTGATTTTCGGTTTAGGTAACCTTGCTGGTGCATGGCCTCCACACGCGCTACCGCCACTGCTTGGCCTCTCTCGTGTGGCACTTATATTATTTTAGGGTTTATAAAACCCTAGTTGTAACACTCCCAACCCGTATCCAACCAGGATACGAGTCCGAAGTGTCACATTGACTTTTCAAAAATTTATTCGTATAAAATAGTGAGTAATTTAAAACTTTTGTACATGTAACTTATTCAAAATATTTCCAGAACTATTCAGAGCTTAAATATTTTTGACAAAACCGATGAGAGCATATACAATTCAAAAACATTAATTACATGCCAACTATTTTCAATGTACAGAATACATCTTATTCAAGAGATCTTTTCTGATCTGATCTTCGGTAAGAAGTAACTGACCTGTCTTGTTCCTCTTTACTTTTCTTTTCGCTTTCCAAACCTACTTGTGAAGCAATCACACGCTAAGTCGATGACTTAGTGAGGCATATAAAACATATAATATTTCATATAACATAAAGCATACATAAACATATACCATCATTATCATAATCTCTATCATTATCATTAAGAAACACACATAACATCATATGGTTCATGTAACACATTTCAAACCACTTACACTTTGATAACCATTTATGAACCCATCGTATACATATCACATTCAGTATGCTTGTTTAATCACTTTATTAGCCCATGTACACTAGTGAGAACTTAAGGTATGTGAGTACATTGAGGTTGTGCACACATATACTGTCACCACAGCTCGATCAATGTCTCGAAGGACCAGTCCATAGATTCTGAAGAACCTAGGTAATCAGTCCATATGTCCCGAAGAACATAGGTAAACAGTCCATATGTCCCGAAGAACATAGGTAAACAGTCCATATGTCCCGAAGAACATAGGTAAACCCTCGACCCTTGGCATGACAACTATACCCCTAGCTCTCATATCACATAACATGGGCATTATCATTTATAACAGTTCACATTACTTATTCATATTCTTTCTCTTATAAACACATATTTTTTCTTTTCAGTCACGTATCACATGTACGTGTAATCATTAATCTCATAATCATATGTTCCTTATCTTCTGTCACATACCAAATATATGTGTAAACATATATCTAATATCATATGTTGCATGTAATCACATAGATCGTATCATATAGCTTCATTTATATCACATATTCATATAAGCTCATAGCTTCTTTCACATATACATGAAATCGCTTAGTCTATTTTCATGTAATTCTTTTCACTTCTCATATGATTTTATATTCATATCTCACATAGCTCATATCACCTTGCATTGTTTCATATAAACATAGATGTCATATCTTGTTCGCATATATTTTCCATATAACTCATATATCTCATAGTTCTTTCACATAGCTCACTATCATATTTTCTTATCATATATCTTATAATAGATTCTTATATCCTCATTTGTTTCCTTTCTACCTATTCATAATCACATATTCATATAATTTATTATCATATCATATGGTTTATATCATCATAACATATCACATATTCACATTAACCATATAATACATATATACAATAACATGTCAACATATATAAATCATACACATATATATTTCTATTTATGAATTCATGCATTTTACTATGGAAATAGACTTGTCGCAAGTCTTATTTCCATTTAACATCATATAATACTAATATGCACTCACCTGGCCTCACTATTCCATTTCAATCTCTTATCTTCCCTTTTTTTATCGATATTACTTGTCAATGATTCCGGAACTCGTTTAGGCTCTGAATCTACATAATTATACATTTTAAGACAATTATTAGATACCTACACCTTGTAATTGGATACTAGCAACTTAAACAAACTTATTAAACCAATATTCACATTTTTCCTTTAGGGGGAATCAGTTCCCTCCTGTGGGGGTATCGGTTCCCCCTTGACATTCTGTAAATTCTGGTTCGTTTGAGGGGGTATCGGTTCCCCTTGAATGGGTACCGATTCCCCTTGCCCAGAAATCACATTTTTGAGCTCGAAATTCACTTCATTTCAGCTTAAACCTTCATATTTTACTTCCTTTAATATTCCTAACTTCCATACACATATTTAAACTCATTTCTATTCCATAATCACTTCGTTAAACCCAAAATTCCATCATTTACATGGCATTCAAGAATCACACTAAATTTTCAATGTGTTCCAATTCCAATTCTAACACTTCATACTTCTTAATTAGATTGATGACAAGTCAAATTCATCCATAAAACTTCAACAACCTTACCATATCAAAATTTCATCTTAAAACTCATATTACAAATTCCTTCTTAATTCCTTTATCTTATTGTTTAAATCCCATATAAGCTTTCCTTAAGCTTATTTAATACCCAAAGAATCAAAACTAAGCTTAAAACTCAAGAATTAACCAACTGAAATTAAACTTACCTATTGTAGCTAAGCCCCACGTGAAGAAGAGAAAGCAAGAAGAAGAAAGCTTCCAGATAGCTCTCTTCCCACGTTTTTCACTCTTATAAAAGGGGGAAAAATATCTTTTAAAGGAAAAAGACCATAATACCCTTAATTTCCTTTAATAATTACTAAATAACCTTCATCATATATATCCAATAATCATTGAACTATTTCATTCTTATACTTTAGTCACCAAATTCTGAAACTTTACAATTTGGTCACTAACCCGGTATTGCGGATGTTACACTAGTGATTTGGGCTGGCTCATGTCCTATTTTCCTTTGCTTGATTCCCACTGGGTTTGCTGGCTCAGGCTGCCCGATTGGGCTCTAGATTTGGACTATTGGACTCATTCTGGACCCGAATTGGACTAAAAAATAAATAAGTAATGTAATGTAATGTAATGTAATTTAATATAATATAATAAAAACTATATAACATATATTATATTTTCAAAAACTATATAATATGTTTTAAAAAAATTATATATATTACATAAGTTTTCAAAAATCATTTTAAAAAAACTATATATATATATATATATATATATATGTTTTCAAAAATGTGTTTTTAAAACTATATATTATACGCTTTCAAAAATGTGTTTTCAAAACCATATCATATATGTTTTCCAAAACTGAATTTTTAAAAAAACTATATATTATATGTTTTCAAAATTATATATGTTTAGAGACTTAAGTGGAATATATTTGTGTAGGACTGAATAACAAAGAATGATGAATGGAAGGTCAAAATGATCATTTGACAAGTACATGAATTAAAAATTGGTTTTGGCTATTTTATATACCACGTGGAGCTATGAAAGGAGAAAAGAAAAGATTTCCAGAAATATCTTCATCCTTCTTCCTCTTCTCAACGTGAGCTCTATAGATAAGGTGAGTTTTGTTTTCAGCTTATTATTTCTTGAAATTCATAAATGGTTTTGATGGATAGAGCATTAGGAAAGATTATGGAAACTTAAAAGAATAGTAAGTTATGGATGATTGAATATAAGAGGTTTCTAAGTGAAATTGTGAGAAAGAGTTAGTAAGTGAAGTTTGATATTAAATTTGACTTGTCATCAGTTAGAATAAGAAGTATAAAGTGTTAGAAAATAAATTAGAACATGTTGAAAATTTAGTAAGATTCTTGATTACAAGAGTTATGATGAGATATTGAAGATGATGATGTATTATATGGATATAAGATGGTTTGAGTAAGCGTAGTTAAGTTTAATGGTTTGAAAGTAGTTCAAAATGAAAGGTTTAAGTAGGTGTTGGTAAATTTTTGGGTTAAAGGAATGAACTTTGGGCAAGGGGTGTAGGTAATGTTCATCCAGTATCGATACTTCAAAGAGAAAATTTATTCATGGGGTACCGATATCGAAAGAGTAGTATCGACACCAATAGTACCGATACCATTATGCAAGTATCGATACCATTTTTAGAAGGGAATTCCAAAACTGGAAAAAAAGTATCGATATTGTAGCATAGTATCAATACCACAATAAGGGAGTATCGGTACCATACCTTGGGTACCGATACTATTCAAAGTAAGAAAATGTGAATTAAGTACTTCTTTTATCTTAGATTATTGATGATCGATTCATAATGTCTAGAATTATAATATTCGTATCAAATGTACATTTGTGTAGATATCGAACATAAGCAAGTTCCGGAACAATTGAAGACTTAAGATCGTTCGAGAGAGAGAAACAAGTTATAGGCGTTGACTGGACTAAGTGAGACTAAAGTGAGTGCATACTATATTAGATAGTGTTTATGGAAATAAGACTTGTGATAAGTCTATTTCCTATGTTGATTTCATGGTTCTATAGTTATAAGCATATAGATGTCATGATTATTATGAGTACATGGATAAGTGGTATATGTTTATATGTTATGATATATGTTACGTGATCTATGTGAACATAAGAGAACACAATATAGGCTACATGATACGATATAAGTAGTTATATGCACATGTGATATATGTTATGAAATATGACCTATGGGATTACATGAGAAATTATATGAGTTATATGAGTACATGTATATGTGATGATTTAGTTGACTATGTGAACATGTGAATCATATAAGTGATAAAGCCCATGTTATGATATATGAGAGTTGTGGGTATAATTGGCATGCAAAGAGTTGAGGGTTCTACAAGGTCCTTCGGGATATATATGTGGCCATTCGGGACAATTCTACGAGTTCCTTTGGTACAATTTTATATGGCACTCAGTGCAAATTTATACGAGCTGTGGTGACAGCATTTGTGCACAACCTCAATGTACTCACATACAATATGTTCTCAGTAATGTACATAGGCTAATAAAATATATAATATGAAATGATATTGAATAATGTGATAGGTTATGATAATTTAAATGCATGTCCATGTATGTTCTTGTTAATTAGATAGATAATGATTGTCATTACATTTTAATATTATTGGATTGCATGTTTATGATTTAAGTATTGCATTATTGTATTATTTGTCTCACTAAGTCTGTGACTTAGCGTGTGAATGTTTCACACGTAGGTACCAAGAAGCATGAAGGTCAGAGTTAGGATCTATCAAGGCATCATATCTTTTAAAGAATATCAGATTATAAGTGATTCAAATAATATGTCGTTTTGTTATATTAATTATGTTGGCATGTATTTAAAGTTTAAATCACATATGCTCTGATCAATTTTGTAAATATTTTTTATTATACTTATGTAAATTATTTCAATTTTATTTTAATGAAAGTTTAAATTTTCCATGATTCTGTAAGAGTAAACATTTTGAAAAGTCAATGTAACACCTCGGATTCATATCCGGATAGGGTACGGGTTGGGGTGTTACATTTAATGGGTGTTACATTTAATGGTATTAGAGCTATAATTTAGTCGATTCTAGGTATAAATAGAAGTCTAGAGTGTCTTTAAAAGTATACATGCCAACAAAGTAGTGAGAACTTCTGATCTGATAGAGTAACGAGTGTTATGTCTTGCTAATAGAGTTATATGGTTATGTCTTAATATATGTCTGAACACGAGAGCTCCCGAAGTGAAGCGGGAGATGATATACCATAAGGGAGTAGTAATTCACTTACCCTGGCCAGACAAGGTAAAGAATAGGCACATTCGGGAGTGCCTGTACAAGACCAAGATGTGTTCTTAAGGACATTGGACGTTATTCTAACGTGTTTCTAAAATCCTTCTCCCTCAACTCATAGAATGAATATTGTGAAAGAGTTAAAAGGAATAGGAGCTCCGGAATTTAAAGGTGAAGCAGAGGAATGTCCTATTGCGGTGGACCTCTGGTGAATGATGTAAAGATAATGCTAGATGGACTTCAATGTTCTGAGGTGGAGAAGATAGATGGAGTGGTCTCATTACTTTATAGGCAAGCTAGAATATGGTAGACAAATGTCACCATGAGAATGAAAAGTGACCAAGTGACATGGTCATTATTTTTGGAAGAATTCAAGTATAAGTATATTGGAGATCAGTTTATAAGACAGATGAAGTAAGAGTTTATGAGCTTGAAGCAGTTGAATTGCACTGTGTATGAATATGAGTGTAAGTTCAATAAGTTAAGTGGTTTTGCTACTGAACTTGTTTCGACCGAAAAGGATGCATGCAAATGGTTCGTTGAGGGCTTGCATATGAGATTGAAAGAAATGTTGATCATATTGAATCTATCATCATTCCAGGAAGTAGTTAATAGTGCTAAAGCTCTAGAGAGAGCTCAGAATGAGAGGTTTAGAGAACAAAAAGCTCAAATGTCCAAGAGAGTGGGTGTTTTCTCGAGTTTTGCACCATTAAAGAGGGGCAGCAGAGATTATGGTTTTCGATCTCAGGCGAGGTCTGAGATAACTGCATTCTCTACTAGAAGATCAAATCATATAAGAGCCATACATACTCAATCTGTAGTGTCTGTAAATGGTTTTCGTTGCGGGGACTGGATATTTTATCTGGGATTATCTAATGATGGCTGGAGAGCCTGCACAGTCGAAGCGATCTACTTCGGTATCCCAGAGAGGATGAGGTAGACGTAGATGAAGGAATCAGCCTGAGTCATCTACTCAACAGGAAGTGCGCTTAACTGTCCGAGTATATAACATAAAGATGAGCGAAGAACATGATGATCTGGAGATAATTACAGGTACTTTCCAATTGTATGATAAATGTTTTGGTACTGATTGATCCGAGTTCCACTTATTCATACATTAGTAGTAAATTGGTGAGAGAGTTGAGAATTCAACTAGAAGCAACCAGTAGTGATGTGATAGTGACAAACTTATTAGGGCACAATACTCGAGTAAATCGAGTGTGTCGAGGGTGTCCCATAAAGATTCAGGGAATTGATTTCCCTACTAATCTGATGGAATTACCCTTTGAGATATTTGAAGTGATATTGAGAATGGACTGGTTATATCATTATCATGTCAATGTTGATTGTATATTGAAAAGAGTAACTCTGATTAGTTCTGATGGAGTAGAAGTGATTGTGATCAGTGAAAGATGGGATCCGTTAGCAAACGTAATATCAGTGATGGTGGAAAAGAAGTTATTGTTATAAGAATTTCATGGTTTCATTGTTAATGTGATATATACCAGAACCAAGGAGAAAGGGTTAGAAGAGATTCCCATAGTCATAGGGTTCTCCGATGTCTTTCCTGCAGAGTTGCCATGTTTACCTCCAGATAGAGAGGTTGAATTCCAAATAGAAGTAATACCGGGTACAAAGCCTATTGCAATGGCACCTTACTTAATGGCACCAAAAGAGTTGAGTGAGTTAAAGATTCAATTACAAGAATTGTTGGATAAAGGATTTATCAGATCAAGTGTGTCACCTTGGGGAGCTCTGGTATTATTTGTAAATAAGAATGATGGTTCAATGCATCTCTACATAAATTATAGACAACTCAACAAGGTGACCATAAAGAACAAATATCCCCTCCCTAGAATTAATGATTTGTTTGATAAATTAAAGGGAGCTTCGGTATTTTTCGAAGATCGATTTGCGTTCTAGTTATCATCAATTGAAGATTTAGGAAAAAGATATTCCGAAAATGACTTTTAGAATGAAATATGATCACTATGAGTTCATTATTATGTCGTTTGGGGTAACGAATGCACCTGATGCTTTTATGGATCTTATGAATAGAATAATTCAACCTTATTTGGACCAGTTTGTAGTTATTTTCATTGACAATATAATGGTGTATTCAAAGTCTAATAAAGAGCATAGTGCACATTTAAGGATAGTCTTGCAGATTCTACGAGATAAGAAGCTATATTCCAAACTATCTAAGTGTGAGTTTTGGTTAAATGAAGTGGCATTCCTTGGCCATGTGATTTCTGAAGAAGGAATTTGGGTTTATCCTCAGAAGATAAAAGCCATTTTAGAATGGGGAAGTTCCAAAGAATGTGTCTGAAGTTAGGAGTTTTCTAGGGCTTGCAGGTTATTATCTAAGGACATTTCGATGATATATTTGCCATTGACCAAATTGATGAGGAAAATGCAACTTTTGCTTGGACTCCTAAGAGTCAAGAAAGTTTTGAAGCATTAAAGAGAATTTTGACAGAACCTCTAGTGTTGATCCAACCCGAATTTGGTAAAAACTACGTGGTTTACAATGAAGCGTCCCATAATGGCTTGGGATGTGTATTGATGCAAGAAGGGATAGTGGTAGCTTAAGTGTGTGTATGAAAGTTAGGAATATTAAAAGAGGTGAAAGATGAAGAGTTCAGATGAAAAGAGAGTGAATTTTGTGCTTAAAATGGAATTTATGGGTTGTGTGCATCGATGTATCTTCAATGTGTATCGATGCACTCTCAAATAAATGAACATCGAATGCAATTAGTGCATCGATGTATAAGAAGTGCATCGATGCACCCCCTTAAGATGAAAATAATGAATGCAATTTGTGTATCGATGCATAAGTAGTGCATCAATGCACTCCTTAAAGGATGAATCGATACACTGTAGAGTGCATCGATACGTACATTATTTAAGAGATGAAAGTAACATTTCTTTTAGTCTAAGAAGTGATAGATTAGAATATATTAATTAGTATACTGATATGTATCAATATATTACTATGTAGATATAGAACGCAATCTTGTTCCAGAACAATCCAAAGGTTAGGATCGAGACAAAGCAAGCAAGGCTAAGGTGAGTGCGTATTAGTTGATATATTATGATGAATGGAAATAAGACTTGTGACAAGTCTATTTCCTATATTAACATTCATATAAGCATGTTATTGATATGAGCATAATTGTGATATATTATTGTATATGTGGTATGATCTGTGTAAATGTATGTTATTTTTATGTGATTACGATATCAATTATGTGATAATGAATGGTATGGATATATGGAAAGTGAAGTAAACTAAAGTATGTGAACATATGTATATAAGATAAGCCATTGGATATGATTTATGAGAGTATGGGTGATATGATAAGAACATATGTTTATGTGATACGGCTATGTGAATATATGGTAAACATAATAATGATGCCCATGTTACATGTCATGAGAGCTAGAGGTATAATTGGCATGCCAAGAGTCGAGGGTTCTACGTGGTCCTTCGGGACATATATGTAATTTTGTGGAACATATATATGGTATTTCAGTACACTTAATTGGTCTATTGTATTATGTGTATGGTTCTTAAGGAGTGGTCCTTAGGGACATAGTGGTCCTTTGGGACAAATATACAGTACCCCTAGTGGGAATTTATTCGAGCTGTGGTGATAACATCAGTGCACAACCTCAATGAACTCACATATCTTTAGTTCTTCAAGATGTACATGGGCCAATAAAGAAATAATATACATAAACTTAACATGTTTGTCATATGTGATTGAACATTTGGATGTGAATGTATGAGTTTCATTTATTGCATATATGATATGATCTATGTGAAATATGTTGATATGATATATGGGAATGTAAGTGAATATAATATAATTATATGATATATTAGAGGAATTTTCATGAGAAATTTAGTGAACGCTATATATATACATAGATAAGGAAGTGGTGAACTATATGATTAATGAGAATTGAGACCAAGCATATAGTATATTAATTCAAGGAAAATGTATATAGATAAGTATAAAAGGATATTATATAAGTGGTGCAGGAAGATATATATGTTTAAAATAGAACTGTGAACAAACCTTGCTAAATTAGTAAGGGATATGAAATTTAGTATAAGAATCTAAGAAATCATATGAGAATATCAGAAAAATTAAATAACAATAAGTTATGCAAATATTTGTTTATTAAATGAAGATTGGGTGAGGAATGAATTAAGAGAATATAAGAAATTAGGATATTAGAATATGTAACGAGAATTTATGGGTGAAATGTTAATAGAAACATATAGAAATGAGAGATAAGATATGTAGGATTGTGATCAAAATTACAGGATTAAGAATAGGGTAAGTAAACGACTTAAATGAAGATAGTAGAATGTGATATAAGCTAAGTAGTACGAATTAAATGATTATAGGAATATGAAATAGTAAAACTCATTTGTGATATTATAAGGTTTGTGTATGTATGTATTCATGTTATGAAGTGTAGATGAAGATGTATGTTATAATAGCATTAATTATTCATATGCATTGTTAGAAGTTTAGTTTATATTATATGTTTAATAAGACTCACTAAGTCATAGACTTAGCGCGTGATTTTTTCACACGTAGGTTATAGAAGCGAGAAGAGAAGCTAAGAGGAGCAAGACATGTCAGCATCTTCCTTACGAATATCTGATCAGAAATATATTAAATATATGCATTTTATTTTATAGAATATAGTTGGCATGTAGTATAAATATTTGAACAGTATAAGCTCTGATATGTTTTGTAAAACCCATTTATGTCAATTAATGATAAAATATTCATTTTATCGAATAGTGAGTTGGATTTTTATCCACCTGTAAAGGAAAATGTTTTGAAAAGTCAATGTGACACCTAGGACTCGAATCAGGGTCAGATACGGGTTGAGGGTGTTACATTTAATGGTATCAGAGCTAAGGTATAGTCGATTCTCGGCATAAACCGAAGTCCAAAGTGTCATAAAATGTGTACATGCCAACACAGAGTGGAAAAAAATTATGATATGATAGTGTAAGGAGTATGTTGTCTTGCTAATAGAATAAGATTAGTTTAATATAGTAGAAATTTGATTATGAGAATTTCAAAGAAATTGAGAGGTGAACCTGATGGTAGTATAAATTCACCTGCCCTGGCCAGGCAAGATGGAGAGCGGACACCACAGGAAGTGCCTCATAAGATCAAAGATTGATTTCAGAAAATTGAAATCATATCAGAATAGTGATAGAAGGTCTTCATTGTTGTTAATTAGAAAAGTGATATGGAGTAGTTTTGTTATTATGCGGATAAGATAGAATATGGTGAACAAGTGTCACCATAAGAACATTAAAAATATCCAATGATGTGGTAAATATTTGTATAAGAGTTCAAGAATAGATGCATCAGTGACAAGTGTATAAGAGATATGGAGATAGGGTTTATAAATTTGAGACAAAAAGGATAATACTATGTTTAAGCAAGAATATGGATACGATAAGGGTTTGCATTCTAGATTGAGAAAGTTAGCGTTGGCTAACAAGATTATGTGATGAAAACTGTATTGAAATTATAAGATTTTGAGATATTGTCAGGATAAGATAACCAAAGATGATGCAGATCTGAATGCAGTTGTATATTTTGATCATAATAATGTGACAGAGTGAAAAAGGTAAGGATTCGTATATTTAAGGAAAGTTAAAGAGTAATAGAAAAGTTTAAGAATCAATATATCAGCAATCAATTTATATGACATAGAAAGTTAGACTGTTTGAGTTTGGAAACAGAGAAATCATAACGTGTAGGGATATGAATATAGTTTGATAAGTCGAAGAAATTGTTGTTAAGTTATTCAAAGGAAAATGATGTATGTAAGTGAAGTATGGAGGGCTTGTGCCTAGACTAAAAGAATATTATTGGTGTTAAAATTGTTCTTTCTAAGAAGTGATGAATTGTGTTAAAGATCTAAAGAGAACTAAGAAGGATTAAGAGAATTCATATCTTACAAAAAAATTAACACTATCGCAGAGAGACAAAGATTATGATTTTCAGTTACAGACTCGATTTGAATTAGTGTATTCCATATCAAATGACCAAATTTGATAAAAGACATATATGCTTGAATAGTATAGTCTGGTACTGGAAGATTAAATAAAGAGTTAAGAATGAATCAAATACATTAATACTAAGCTAATTTCGACCGGAAAGAGTGTATATGATTGGAAGAACTGTTGCGGACTGACAAGGTTGAGTGATGAAGAATGTAGTTAAAAGATTAAAGATGATGTAAGGGTAAGCTAACAGAGTATGGTGTAAATTTTTAAATGGTTATGTATTTGATTATATAAATGTCATGCAGTGAAAGAGATAAGGATTTATATGTTTGAAGGAAATTAAGGATATGTGTATTGTGATGCGAACAAGGACTTTACAAAGAATAGGATTTGTGCAAAGTGTGTTAATTATCAAAGTTATGAAGAGGTGATAAAGATCAGTAATCAGAGATGAGCATAAGTGATAAGAAAAGAGAATGGAATAAGGAAATGAAAGGATAAAGTTTAAAGAATCAGATGTGATAAAGGTTATGTTTCTTGGTTAAGGAGATTTAGTCAGAGAAATAAAGAATAATTTATATGTATTAAGGAAGTTGGTTATTATTGCAAGGCAATTAAATATTGATAAGAAATTTGATTAATTAATGATTTTGAGTGTTAAGAACTGATACTACTGGTTATATGATAAGTGACATGATAAGGATGTATCAAGGAAAAAGGTAGTTGAAGAACGAAATGAATGAAAGATTAAGTAAAGGAAACAACATAAGAACATTAGAAGATATGTTCTTATTGTGTGTGCAGTGAAAATTTGAGGACGAATTTTTTTAAAGGAGTGTAGATTTGTAACATCCCAAAAGTCGGGTCAATGACTAACATAGAATTTTTGGTAAATTTAGTGACCAATTTCAGAAAAAATGGAAAGTTTAGGGATTTAAATGAAAAGTGTTGATATTGGATTTAATAACAAAGTTTGAAAATAATAAGGGTAATATGGTCATTTTTCAGGGAAGATTTTTAATTTTCCCTTTATAAAGGGTAATAAGCACATGAGAAAGGAGATAATTTCTCCATAGCCTTCTTCAGTCTTCTTCTTTCTCCTTTCCACCGTGGAGTCTTGTATAAGGTAAGTGGGTCTTCAGTTGGTTAATTTTTTCGTTTGAAAGCTTGTTTTGATTCTTGGGGTGTTAAGAAATATTAAGGAAAGCTTTATGTGGCTTAAAACTCAAGGATTAACAAGTTATGAGAAATTAAGAAAAATGAGTTTTTAAGTGAATATTTGAAATAGAAGGAGTTAATAGAGTTTGAAGATGAATTTGACTTGTCGATGGTTAAATTAAGGAATATGAAGTATTAGAATTAGATTTAGAACATGTTGGAAATTGAGTGTAATTCTTGAATGCCATATAAAGGATAGGATATTGAGTTTAAAGAAGTGATTATTGAGTAGAAATGATTTTAAGTGTGTGTATGAAAGTTAGGAATATTAAAGGAGGTGAAAGATGAAGAGTTAAGATGAAAAGAGAGTGCATTTCGTGCTTAAAATGGAATTTATGGGTTGTGTGCATCGATGCATCTTCAATGTGTATTAATGCACTCTCAAATAAATGAGCATCGAATGCAATTAGTGCACCGATGCATAAGGAGTGCATCGATGCACCCCCTTAATATGAAAATATCGAATGTAATTTGTGTATCGATGCATAAGTAGTGCATCGATGCACTCGTTAAATGATGCATCGATACACTATGGAGTGCATCGATACCTATATTATTTAAGAGATGAAAGTAACATTTCTTTTAGTCTAAGAAGTGATAGATTAGAATATATTAATTAGTATACTGATATGTATCAATGTATTACTATGTAGATATAGAACGCAATCTTGTTCCAGAACAATCCAAAGGTTAGGATCGAGTCAAAGCAAGCAAGGCTAAGGTGAGTGCGTATTAGTTGATATATTATGATGAATGGAAATAAGACTTGTGACAAGTCTATTTCCTATATTAACATTCATATAAGCATGTTATTGATATGAGCATAATTGTGATATATTATTGTATATGTGGTATGATCTGTGTAAATGTATGTTATTTTTATGTGATTAAGATATCAATTATGTGATAATGAATGGTATGGATATATGGAAAGTGAAGTAAACTAAAGTATGTGAACATATATATAAGACAAGCCATTAGATATGATTTATGAGAGTATGAGTAATATGATAAGAACATATGTTTATGTGATACGGCTATGTGAATATATGGTAAACATAATAATGATGCCCATGTTATGTGTCATGAGAGCTAGAGGTATAGTTGGCATGCCAAGAGTCGAGGGTTCTACGTGGTCCTTCGGGACATATATGTAATTCTGTGGAACATATATGTGGTATTTCGGTACACTTATTTGGTCCATTGTATTATGTGTATTGTTCTTAAGGAGTGGTCCTTCGGGATATAATGGTCCTTCGGGACAAATATACAGTGCCCCTAATGGGAATTTATTCGAGCTGTGGTGACAACATCAGTGCACAACCTCAATCATATCTTTAGTTCTTAAAGATGTACATGGGTCGATAAAGAAATAATATACAGAAACTTAACATGTTTGTCATATGTGATTGAACATTTGGATGTGAATGTATGAGTTTCATTTATTGCATATATGATATGTTCTATGTGAAATATGTTGATATGATATATGGGAATGTAAGTGAATATAATATAATTATATGATATATTAGAGGTATTTTCATGAGAAATTTAGTGAACACTATATATATACATAGATAAAGAAGTGGTGAACTATATGATTAATGAGAATTGAGACCAAGCATATAGTATATTAATTCAAGGAAAATGTATATAGATAAGTATAAAAGGATATTAGATAAGTGGTGTATGAAGATATATATGTTTAAAATAGAATTGTGAACAAACCTTGCTAAATTAGTAAGGGATATGAAATTTAGTATAAGAATCTAAGAAATCATATGAGAATATCAGAAGAATTAAATAACAATAAGTTATGCAAATATTTGTTTATTAAATGAAGATTGGGTGAGGAATGAATTAAGAGAATATAAGAAATTAGGATATTAGAATATGTAACGAGAATTTATGGGTGAAATGTTAATAGAAACATATAGAAATGAGAGATAAGATATGTAGGATTGTGATCAAAATTATAGGATTAAGAATAGGGTAAGTAAATGACTTAAATGAAGGTAGTAGAATGTGATATAAGCTAAGTAGTGTGAATTAAATGATTATAGGAATATGAAATAGTAAAACTCATTTGTGATATTATAAGGTTTGTGTATGTATGTATTCATGTTATGAAGTGTAGATGAAGATGTATGTTATAATAGCATTAATTATTCATATGCATTGTTAGAAGTTTAGTTTACATTATATGTTTTATAAGCCTTACTAAGTCATAGACTTAGCGTGTGATTGTTTCACATGTAGGTTATAGAAGCGAGAATAGAAGCTAAGAGGAGCAAGACAGGTCAGTATCTTCCTTAATAATATCGGATCAGAAATATATTAAATATATGCATTTTGTTTTATAGAATGTAGTTGGCATGTATTATAAATATTTGAACAGTATAAGCTCTGATATGTTTTGTAAAACCCATTTATGTCAATTAATGATAAAATATTCATTTTATCGAATAGTGAGTTGGATTTTTATCCACCTGTAAAGGAAAATGTTTTGAAAAGTCAATGTGACACCTATGACTCGAATCAGGGTCAGATACGGGTTGAGGGTGTTACATTTAATGGTATCAGAGCTAAGGTATAGCCGATTCTCGGCATAAACCGAAGTCCAAAGTGTCATAAAATGTGTACATACCAACACAAAGTGGAAAAAAATTATGATATGATAGTGCAAGGAGTATGTTGTCTTGCTAATAGAATAAGATTAGTTTAATATAGTAAAAATTTGATTATGAGAATTTCAAAGAAATCGAGAGGTGATCCTGATAATAGTAGAAATTCACCTACCCTGGCCAGGCAGGATGGAGAGAGGACACCTCAGGAAGTGCCTCATAAGATCAAAGATTGATTTCAGAAAGTTGAAATCATATCAGAATAGTGATAGAAGGTCTTCACTGTTGTTAATTAGAAAAGTGATATGGATTAGTTTTGTTATTATGCAGATAAGATAGAATATGGTGAACAAGTTTCACAATAAGAACATTAAAAAGATCCAATGATGTGGTAAATATTTGTATAAGAGTTTAAGAATAGATGCATCAGTGACAAGTGTATAAGAGATATGGAGATAGAGTTTATGAATTTGAGACAAAAGGGATAATACTGTGTTTAAGCAATAATATGGATACGATAAGGGTTTGTATTCTAGAAGGGGAAAGTTAGCGTTGGCTAACAAGATTATGTGATGAAAAATGTATTGGAATTATAAGATTTTGAGATATTTTCGGGATAAGATAATCAACGATGATGTGGATCTTCATACAATTGTATATTTTGATCATAATAATGTGACATAGTGAAAAAGGTAAGGATTTTTATGTTTAAGGAGAGTTAAAGAGTAATATAAAAGTTTAAGAATCAATATATCAGCAATCAATTTATAAGACATAAAAAGTTATACTGCTTGAGTTTGGAAATAGAGAAATCGTAACGTGTAGGGATATGAATATAGTTTGATAAGTCGAAGAATTTGTTGTTAAGTTATTCAAAGGAAAATGATGTATGTAAGTGAAGTATGGAGGGCTTGTGCCTAGACTAAAAGAATATTATTGGTGTTAAAATTGTTCTTTCTAAGAAGTGATGAATTTTGTTAAAGATCTAAAGAGATCTCAGAAGGATTAAGAGAATTCGTATCTTACAAAAAAATCAACACTATCGCAGAGAGACAAAGATTATGATTTTCAATTACATACTCGGTTTGAATTAGTGTATTCCATATCAAAGGACCAAATTTAATAAAAGACAGATACGCTTGAATAGTATAGTCTGGTACTGGAAGATTAAATAAGGAGTTAAGAATGAATCAAATACATTAATATTGAGCTAATTTTGACCGGAAAGAGTATATATGATTGGAAGAACTGTTGCGGACTGACAAGGTTGAGTGATGAAGAATGTAGTTAAAAGATTAAATATGATGTAAAGGCAAGCTAACAGAGTATGGTGTAAATTTGTAAATGGTTATGTATTTGATTATATAAATGTGATGCAGTGAAAGAGATAAGGGTTAATATGTTTGAAAGAAGTTAAGGATATGTGTATTGTGATGCGAAGAAGGACTTTACAAAGCATAAGATTTGTGCAAAGAGTGTTAATTATCAAACTTATAAAGAGGTGATAAAGATCAGTAATCAGAGATGAGCATAAGTGATAGGAAAACAACATGAAATAAGGAAATGAAAGGATAAAGTTTAAAGAATCAGATGTGATAAAAGTTATGTTTCTTAGTTAAGCAGATTTAGTCAGAGAAATAAAGAATAATTTATATGTATTAAGGAAGTTGGTTATTATTGCAAGGCAATTAAATATTGATAAGAAATTTGATTGATTAATTATTTTGAGTGTTAAGAACTGATACTACTGGTTATATGATAAGTCACATGATAAGGATGTATCAAGGAAAAGGGTAGTTGAAGAATGAAAGAATTGAAAGATTAAGTAAAGGAAACAACATAAGAACATTAGAAGATGTGTTCTTATTGTGTGTGCAGTGAAAATTCGAGCACAAATTTTCTTTAAAGGAGGGGAGATTTGTAATATCCCAAAAGTCGGGTCAATGACCAAAATAGAATTTTTGGTAAATTTAGTGACCAACTTCAGAAAAGATGGAAAGTTTAGGGATTTAAATGAAAAGTGTTGATGTTAGATTTAATAACAAAGTTTAAAAGTAATAAGGGTATTTTGGTCATTTTTCAGGGAAGATTTTTAATTTTCCCTTTATAAAGGGTAATAAGCACGTGGGAAAGGAGATAATTTCTCCAGACCCTTCTTCAGTCTTCTTCTTTCTCCTTTCCACCGTGGAGTCTTGTATAAGGTAAGTGGGTCTTCAGTTGGTTAATTTTTTTGTTTTAAAGCTTGTTTTGATTCTTGGGATGTTAAGAAAGATTAAGGAAAGCTTTAGGTGGCTTAAAACTCAAGGATTAACAATTTATGAGAAATTAAGAAAAATGAGTTTTTAGGTGAATATTTGAAATAGAAGGAGTTAATAGAGTTTGAAGATGAATTTGACTTGTCGATGGTTAAATTAAGGAATATAAAGTATTAGAATTAGATTTAGAACATGTTGGAAATTGAGTGTAATTCTTGAATGCCATATAAAGGATATGATGTTGAGTTTAAAGAAGTGATTATTGAGTAGAAATGAGTTTAAGTGTGTGTATGAAAGTTAGGAATATTAAAGGAGGTGAAAGATGAAGAGTTGAGATGAAAAGAGAGTGAATTTCGTGCTTAAAATGAAATTTATGGGTTGTGTGCATCGATGCATCTTCAATGTGTATCGATGCACTCTCAAATAAATGAACATCGAATGCAATTAGTGCATCGATGCGTAAAGAGTGCATCAATGCATAAGGAGTGCATCGATGCACCTCCTTAAGATGAAAACATCGAATGCAATTTGTGTATCGATGCATAAGTAGTGCATCGATGCACTCGTTAAAGGATGCATTGATACACTTTAGAGTGCATCGATACCTACATTATTTAAGAGATGAAAGTAACATTTCTTTTAGTCTAAGACGTGATAGATTAGAATATATTAATAAGTATATTGATATATATATCAATGTATTACTATGTAGATATAGAACATAATCTTGTTTCGGAACAATCCAAAGGTTAGGATCGAGTCAAAGCAAGCAAGGCTAAGGTGAATGCGTATTAGTTGATATATTATGATGAATGGAAATAAGATATGCGACAAGTCTATTTCTTATATTAACATACATATATGCATGTTATTGATATGAGCATAATTGTGATATATTATTGTATATGTAGTATGATCTGTGTGAATGTATGTTATTGTTATGTGACTAAGATATCAATTATGTGATAATGAATGGTATGGATATATGGAAGGTGAAGTAAGCTAAAGTATGTGAACATATGTATATAAGATAAGCCATTGGATATGATTTATGAGAGTATGAGTGATATGATAAGAACATATGTTTATGTGATATGGCTATGTGAATATATGGTAAACATAATAATGATGCCCATGTTACGTGTCATGAGAGCTAGAGGTATAGTTGGCATGCCAAGAGTCGAGGGTTCTACGTGGTCTTTCGGGACATATATGTAATTCTGTGGAACATATATGTGGTATTTCGGTACACATATTTTGTCCATTGTATCATGTGTATGGTTCTTAAGGAATGGTCTTTCGGGATAAATCAGTGGTCCTTCGGGACATAGTGGTCCTTCGGGACAAATATACAGTGCCCCTAGTGGGAATTTATTCGAGCTGTGGTGACAGAATCAGTGCACAACCTCAATGAACTCACATATCTTTAGTTCTCCAAGATGCACATGGGCCAATAAAGAAATAATATACAGAAACTTAACATGATTGTCATATGTGAATGACAATTTGGATGTGAATGTATGAGTATCATTTATTGCATATATGATATGTTCTATTTGAAATATGTTGATATGATATATTGGAATGTAAGTGAATATAATATAATTATATGATATATTAGAGGTAAATTCATGAGAAATCTAGTGAACGCTATATATATACATATATAAGGAAGTGGTGAACTATATGATTAATGAGAATTGAGACCAAGCAGATAGTATATTAATTCAAGGAAAAGGTATATAGATAAGTATAAAAGGATATTAGATAAGTGGTGCATGAAGATATATAGGTTTAAAATAGAATTGTGAACTAACCTTGCTAAATTAGTAAGGGATATGAAATTTAGTATAAGAATCTAAGAAATCATATGAGAATATCAGATGAATCAAATAACAATAAGTTATGCAAATATATGTTTATTAAATAAAGATTGGGGTAAGTAAACGACTTAAATGAAGATAGTAGAATGTGATAAAAGCTAACTAGTGTGAATTAAATGATTATAGGAATATGAAATAGTAAAACTCATATGTGATAATATAAGGTTTGTGTATGTATGTATTCATGTTATAAAGTGTACATGAAGATGTATGTTATAATAGCATTAATTATTCATATGCATTGTTAGAAGTTTAGTTTATATTATATGTTTTATAAGCCTCACTAAGTCATAGACTTAGCGTGTGATTGTTTCACACGTAGGTTATAGAAGTGAGAAGAGAAGCTAAGAGGAGGAAGACATGTTAGTATCTTCCTTACGAATATTGGATCAGAAATATATTAAATATATGCATTTTGTTTTATAGAATGTAGTTGGCATGTAGTATAAAGATTTGAATAGTATAGGCTCTGATATGTTTTGTAAAACCTATTTATGTCAATTAATGATAAATATTCATTTTATCAAATAGTGAGTTGGATTTTTATCCACCTGTAAAGGAAAATGTTTTGAAAAGTCAATGTGAGACCTATGACTCGAATCCGGGTCAGATACGGGTTGAGGGTGTTACATTTAATGGTATCAGAACTAAGATTTAGCCGATTCTCGGCATAAATTGAAGTCCAAAGTGTCATAAAATGTGTACATGCCAACACATAGTGAAAAAAATTTCTGATATGATAGTGTAAGGAATATGTTGTCTTGCTAATAGAATAAGATTAGTTTAATATAGTAGAAATCTGATTAGGAGAATTTCAAAGAAATTGAGAGGTGAACCTGATGGTAGTAGCAATTCACCTGCCCTAGCCAGGCAGGATGGAGAGCGGACACCTCAGGAAGTGCCTCATAAGATCAAAGATTGATTTCAGAAAGTTTAAATCATATCATAATAGTGATAGAAGGTCTTCACTGTTGTAAATTAGAAAAGTGATATGGAGTAGTTTTGTTATTATGCGGATAAGATAGAATATGTTGAACAAGTGTCACCATAAGAACATTAAAAAGATCCAATGATGTGGTAAATATTTGTATAAGAGTTGAAGAATAGATGCATCAGTGACAAGTATATAAGAGATATAAAGATATAGTTTATGAATTTGAGACAAAAGGGATAATACTATGTTTAAGCAAGAATATGGATACGATAAGGGTTTGCATTCTAGATGGGGAAAGTTAGCGTTGGCTAACAAGATTATGTGATGAAAAATGAATTGAAATTATAAGATTTTGAGATATTGTCGGGATAAGATAAACAAAGATGATGTGGATCTGAATACAGTTGTATATTTTGATCATAATAATGTGACATAGTGAAGAAGGTAAGGATTCGTATGTTTAAGGAAAGTTAAAGAGTAATAGAAAAGTTTAAGAATCAATATATCAGCAATCAATTTATAAGACATAGAAAGTTAGATTGTTTGAGTTTGGAAACAGAGAAATCATAACGTGTAGGGATATGAATATAGTTTGATAAGTCAAAGAAATTGTTGTTAAGTTATTCAAAGGAAAATGATGTATGTAAGTGAAGTATGGAGGGCTTGTGCCTAGACTAAAAGAATATTATTGGTGTTAAAATTGTTCTTTCTAAGAAGTGATGAATTGTGTTAAAGATCTAAAGAGATCTCAGAAGGATGAAGTGAATTTGTATCTTACAAAAAAATCAACACTATCGCAGAGAGACAAAGATTATGATTTTCAATTACAGACTCGGTTTGAATTAGTGTATTTTATATCAAAGGACCAAATTTGATAAAAGACAAATACGCTTGAATAGTTGAGTCTTGTACTGGAAGATTAAATAATGAGTTAAGAATGAATCAAATACATTAATACTGAGCTAATTTCTATCGGAAAAAGTGTATATGATTGGAAGAACTATTGCGGACTGACAAGGTTGAGTGATGAAGAATATAGTTAAAAGATTAAAGATTATGTAAGGGTAAGCTAACAGAGTATGGTGTAAATTTGTAAATGATTATGTATTTGATTATATAAATGTGATGCAGTGAAAGAGATAAGGATTTATATGTTTGAAGGAAGTTAAGGTTATGTGTATTGTGATGCGAACAAGGACTTTACAAAGAATAAGATTTGTGCAAAGAGTGTTAATTATCAAAGTTATGAAGAGGTGATAAAGATCAGTAATCAGAGATGAGCATAAGTGATAGGAAAAGAGCATGGAATAAGAAAATGAAAGGATAAAGTTTAAAGAATCAGATGTGATAAAGGTTATGTTTCTTGGTTAAGCAGATTTAGTCAGAGAAATAAAGAATAATTTATATGTATTAAGGAAGTTGGTTATTATTGTAAGGCAATTAAATATTGATAAGAAATTTGATTGATTAATTATTTTGAGTGTTAAGAACTGATACTACTGGTTATATGATAAGTGACATGATAAGGATGTATCAAGGAAAAAGGTAGTTGAAGAACGAAATGAATGAAAGATTAAGTAAAAGAAACAACATAAGAACATTAGAAGATGTGTTCTTATTGTGTGTGCAGTGAAAATTCGAAGATGAATATTCTTTAAAGGAGTGGAGATTTGTAACATCCCAAAAGTTGGGTCAATGACCAAAATAGAATTTTTGGTAAATTTAGTGACCAATTTTAGAAAAGATGGAAAGTTTAGGGATTTAAATCAAAAATGTTGATGTTGGATTTAATAACAAAGTTTGAAAGTAATAAGGGTAATATGGTTATTTTTCAGGGAAGATTTTTAATTTTCCCTTTATTAAGGGTAATAAGCACGTGAGAAATGAGATAATTTCTCCAGAGCCTTCTTCAGTCTTCTTCTTTCTTCTTTCCACCGTGGAGTCTTTTATAAGGTAAGTGGGCATTCAGTTGGTTAATTTTTTTTGTTTTAAAGCTTGTTTTGATTCTTGGGATGTTAAGAAAGATTAAGGAAAGTTTTAGGTGGCTTAAAGCTCAAAGATTAACAAGTTATGAGAAATTAAGAAAATTGAGTTTTTAAGTGAATATTTGAAATAGAATGAGTTAATAGAGTTTGAAGGTGAATTTGACTTGTCGATGGTTAAATTAAGGAATATGAAGTATTAGAATTAGATTTAGAACATGTTGGAAATTGAGTGTAATTCTTGAATGCCATATAAAGGATAAGATGTTGAGTTTAAAGAAGTGATTATTGAGTAGAAATGAGTTTAAGTGTGTGTATGAAACTTAGGAATATTAAAGGAGGTGAAAGATGAAGAATTGAGATGAAAAGAGAGTGAATTTCGTGCTTAAAATGGAATTTATGGGTTGTGTGCATCGATGCATCTTCAATGTGTATCGATGCACTCTCAAAAAATGAACATCGAATGCAATTAGTGAATCGATGCATAAAGAGTGCATCGATTCACCCCCTTAAGATGAAAACATCGAATGCAATTTGTGTATCGATGCATAAGTAGTGCATCGATGCACTCGTTAAAGGATGCATTGATTCACTGTAGAGTGCATCGATACCTACATTATTTAAGAGGTAAAAGTAACATTTCTTTTAGTCTAAGAAGTGATAGGTTAGAATATATTAATTAGTATATTGATATGTATCAATGTGTTACTATGTAGATATAGAACTTAATCTTGTTCCGGAATAATCCAAAGGTTAGGATCGAGTCAAAGCAAGCAAGGCTAAGGTTAGTGCGTATTAGTTGATATATTATGATGAATGGAAATAAGACTTGCGACAAGTCTATTTCCTATATTAACATACATATAAACATGTTATTGATATGAGCATAATTGTGATATATTATTATATATGTGGTATGATCTGCGTGAATGTATGTTATTGTTATGTGATTAAGATATCAATTATGTGATAATGAATGGTATGAATATATGGAAGGTGAAGTAAGCTAAAGTATGTGAACATATGTTTATGTGATATGGATACGTGAATATATGGTAAACATAATAATGATGCCCATGTTACGTGTCATGAGAGCTAGAGGTATAGTTGGCATGCCAAGAGTTGAGGGTTCTACGGGGTCCTTCGGGACATATATGTAATTAAGTGGAACATATATGTAGTATTTTGGTACACTTATTTAGTCCATTGTATTATGTGTATGGTTCTTAAGGAGTGGTCCTTCAGGACATAGTGATCCTTCGGGACAAATATACAGTGCCCCTAGTGGGAATTTATTCGAGCTGTGGTGACAGCATCAGTGCACATCCTCAATGAACTCACATATCTTTAGTTCTCCAAGATGTACATGGGCCAAAAAAGAAATAATATACAGAAACTTAACATGATTGTCATATGTGATTGAACATTTGGATGTGAATGTATGAGTTTCATTTATTGCATATATGATATGTTCTATGTGAAATATGTTGATATGATATATGGGAATGTAAGTGAATATAATATAATTATATGATATATTAGAGGTAATTTCATGAGAAATCTAGTGAACGCTATATATATACATAGATAAGGAAGTGACGAACTATAAGATTAATGAGAATTGAGACCAAGCAGATAGTATATTAATTAAAGGAAAAGGTATATAGATATGTATAAAAGGATATTAGATAAGTGGTGCAGGAAGATATATACGTTTAAAATAGAATTGTGAACTAACCTTGCTAAATTAGTAACGGATGTGAAATTTAGTATAAGAATCTAAGAAATCATATGAGAATATCAGAGGAATCAAATAACAATAAGTTATGCAAATATATGTTTATTAAATGAAGATTGGGTGAGGAATGAATTAAGAGAATATAAGAAATTAGGATATTAGAATATGTAACGAGAATTTATGGGTGAAATGTTAAATAGAAACATATAGAAATGAGAGATAAGATATGTAGGATTGTGATCAAAATTACAGGATTAAGAATAAGGTAAGTAAACGACTTAAATGAAGATAGTAGAATGTGATATAAGCTAAGTAGTGTGAATCAAATGATTATAGGAATACGAAATAGTAAAACTAATATGTGATATTATAAGGTTTGTGTATGTATGTATTCATTTTATGAAGTGTACATGAAGATGTATGTTATAATAGCATTAATTTTTCATATGCATTTTTAGAAGTTTAGTTTATATTATATGTTTTATAAGCCTCACTAAGTCATAGACTTAGCGTGTGATTTTTTCACACATAGGTTTTAGAAGCGAGAAGAGAAGCTAAGAAGAGCAAGACAGGTCAGCATCTTCCTTACGAATATCAGATCAGAAATATATTAAATATATGCATTTTGTTTTATAGAATGTAGTTGGCATGTAATATAAATATTTGCATAGTATAAGCTCTGATATGTTTTGTAAAACCCATTTATGTCAATTAATGATAAAATATTCATTTTATCGAATAATGAGTTGGATTTTTATCCACATGTAAAGGAAAACGTTTTGAAAAGTCAATGTGACACCTAGGACACGAATCCGGGTGGATTCGAGTTGAGGGTGTTACAGCAGGCAGGCCTATCATGAATTTAAGCGGATCCAACTTTGAAATTAACCAAGTGGTATGGTATAACATATATTGTCTGAGTCTTCGTGTGGCCTAGACTAAAGCACAAATATTTTTTTCAATATGTGTATATATGCCTTCGCAGCCGGTGAACTTCTTTCTTATTTAGTAAATTGCTTTTTCTTTCCTTCCACATTCATCATGTTGTCCCAAGACGCATCCTATCGAATTCACAAATATAGAGAGATAAAGGAACAAAGGCTTGCCTGGGATGGGTGACATTAGAACAGGAGTGCAAGACAAATACTCTTTTATTTTCTCGAAAGTGATATAGCAATCCTCATCCCATGTTCTAGAATTATTCTTTCGAAGAAGATGGAAAATTGGATCACATTTGTATGTCAACTGGATATGAACCGAGCAATGTAATTTAATCTACCCAGAAAACCTAGAACTTCTTTCTGTGTTCGTGGGGAAGGTAACTTCTAGATAGCTTTGACTTTATCCGAATCAACGTCAATGTCTTTTCTGCTAACAATGAAGCCCAACAGTTTCCCAGATGTTACTCTAAAGGTGCACTTGTTTGGATTCAACTTTAATTGAATTTTTCTTAGTATTTAGAAGAGTTTCCTTAGATTTTCGATGTGTTAATATTCATTTTGTTCTTTGACAATCATGTCATCAACATAAACTTCGATTTCTTTATGCATCATGTTGTGAAACAAGGTCACCATGACTCTTTTCCATGTTGCCCTTGCATTCTTTAATCCGAAGGGCATTACCTTGTAACAAAATATCCCCCACATCATGACGAATGTGGTATTCTTCATGTCATCTGGATGCATCTTAATCTGGTTGTATCTTGAGAACCCGTCCATGAATGAAAAGAAAGAATTTATGCTTGTATTATACACCAAAATGTCTATGTGTGGAAAAGGAAAGTTATCTTTAGGACTTTCTTTATTGATGTCTCTGTAGTTGACGCACATGTGCACATTTTCATCATTCTTTGGCATTGGCACTATGTTAGCCACCCACTTTGGATATTTAGCCACCTGAAGAAAACCAGAATCAAACAGCTTCTTGACTTCTTCTTTTATTTTAAAAAGCATTCCTGGTCTCATCCTCCTTAGTTTCTATTGTACGGGTTTGTATTCTAGCTTGATTGGAAGTTTGTGAACCACCATATATGTATCCAACCAAGGTATAGCTTGGTACGACCATGCAAACACGTCTTTGTATTCCCGAAGTAAGTCTATCAAGTTTTGCCTTGCTTCACATGAAAGAGTTGTACCAATTTTAACCTCTTTCCTTTCTTCTTCAGTACCCAAATTTATAACTTCAATTTTCTCCTCATAGGGAAATATTTGTTTGTCTTCTTTGTCCATCATTCTTAATAGCTCATAAAGTAAGTTGCACTCTTCTTCGTGGTCACATTCATCAATTTCCCCAAGACACTTGAACTGATCAAAATCCATCTCCGGGTCAGAATCGTTATTGTCCACATCATGAAAATCTAAAGACCTGAAAAGGCAATGAGAAGAAAAATATTTATATGCGAGAGAAAAATAGATCCCATAGAATTAAGAAAGGAAACAAAATTATATACGAAAGAAAGGAAATAAAATACAGAGAAAAGAAATGTTTACCGGAAAGAAAAATTGCATTTTTTATTGAAATATAAATAAAAACAATCCATAATCCCTTACAAAAGATCACCTATTACCTCGGGTACAAGGATATAGAGAAAGTTTGAGTATTACTCTGAAAGAGAATTGAAAACCACAAGTAATTCTTCAGCGTTTCAGTTGTTAAGCACAAACCCCGACGGTAATTGATATATTCATATCTATCCATGTCTTCATTTTTATATGTTGATATAACATTGATGCTCAAGTCTTTCAAAGCTTCTCCTATGTCAGGTAAGGGTTTCATTGTTTCTTCCTTAAAAGTATAACCACCAAACCTGAATGTACTAGGAAAATAAGGAAAATACATTGGCTCCCCTTGAATTTCTTCCCCAATCAATCTTGCCCTTATTCTTTCTTGGCATTTCTGAATTTCCTTCATTCTTTGTTGATGACTTGGTTGAAATCTGAGCCCAAACTGGTCTAGCTTGGTAACATGAAAAATGGGACTAATTCTTCCTTGTATAGATTTCCCAAACCCCCTTCCTATATTTGCACCTCTTCCAAAGTATGTTTGATTTCCATCTTGGTGTATTCTGAGAGCCTGTGTTTGGAAATCTTACACCCTTCAGCCACAAATATGGCATTAGCAAATTAGAGAGAGTAGAACGAACACTCTAAAGCCTCATCGTTCACATCTATATAAGGGGCATCAGTGGTCACACTCGCCGCTATATCATCTTCATCATTAATGATTATGAGAGTTCCATCAATAACAAACTTGACTCTCTAGTGCAGTGTCGATGGTACTGCCCCAACTTGATGGATCCACGACATTCCTAAAAGGTAGTTGTAAGAAAGCATAATTTCCATCACTAGGAACTCTATGTTATAAGTGGTGGGTCCAATGGTCAAAGGCACCTCAATTTTGCCGAGCACTTCTCTCTTTATCCCATCGAATGCTCAAACCACGCTTTGGTATGTTCTAATATGGGAGGTATCCATTGGTAACCTTTTCAGAGTAACCAAGGGAATTACATTAAAGGTTGAGCCATTGTCAATTAGTAGCTTGGCAAATCATGCCCTTTTGCAATGAGTGGTCATGTGTAATGCTTTAGCTCGACCCCTTCTTCCAGATGGAATCTCATCGTCAGAAAATGAGATGAGGTTATCAGCTTGAATGTTGTTAACCAGTCGATCCATCTTATTGGTTGTATGTATTTTGGAACAAATGTATGATCCAGAACCTTCAGAAGTGCCTCTTTATATGCCTCTGAACTTAACAGTAGTGCCAACATTGAAATACGTGTTGATAGGCTATGTAATTGTTCCACAATGTTCTACTCACTATGTTTTAGCAATTTTAAGAACTCTACAGTCTCTTCTTCTTTAATTGGCTTATTTACTGTGGGTGTATCTCCTTTGAATGGTTCGACTGGTCTATGGGGTAAATTAGACTGTTGGGAGTAGTATTTCCCAATGATATGCCCACTTCACTAACATCTTCCTTCAAAGAACTTACTTAGCATTCATATTTCCAAGGCACTTGTTTGTTGTATTTATAAGGAAAAGGTCTTGGTGTCTTTATTACCACCTTTTCCTTTGGAGTGATTATCAAATAGCGGGATGCGCTGAATCTTTTATGAGATGAATCTCTAGTAGCGCAAATATTGACTTCTGGAGTGTCCTTATCTTCCTCATAAAATTTCAACTCTTTCTTATCCATCATTAGTTGGATCAAGGCTTTAAATTCCGAACATTCTTGCACCTCGTGTCCTTCTTCATTGTGATAACAGCAATAGTTACCACTTTCATATTCCGGTGTGCTATAATGTGGCGCAAGAAATCATTCCCTTACCATCTGCCTCCATACCCAAGCCAGAGGAGAATTTACTTCAGAAACACTTATTTTAACGTTTTTTCCTCTTTTCTCAATGATTGCATTAACCCCACTTTCTTGGCGGTTAGGTAGAGGGTTCTGCACAACATTAGGTGATTTTGAATTATTAAAATGAATCCATTTCCTATTGCGCATCCTTTGAATGATCCTCTTAAAAGTGAGGAAATTTTCAATGACATGCCCCGGGACACCTCCATGATACTCACAATGTGCGTTTTTGTCATACTATTTGGGGTATGGGGGCTTTAGTGGTTCTACTGGGTATGATGACACCACATGTATGTCAAAATATTACTGGTAGGGTTCCTTGTAAGTCATGGGAATTGGCTCGAAATACTTATTTTCCCTCCTTGGTTCCTTCGTATCTTGTCTAGAAGACATAATGATACAGCTGCAGTTGGTTTTGACTTGGAGATCGTAACACTTTTGTTATTACTAAAGGTATTAATGTTGTTGATATCTCATTCTTTCTTCTTCATGGGAGGTCTCCTGCTTGATTCGCCTCCATCTACATTTCCTTATTTAATGGTCATCTTGATCATCTTTCTAGCCATAATCAGATCAGAGAAATTCTCAGATGTAATTACAACCAGATGTCCGAAGAAATGTGCCTTCAAAGTATGTACTAAAGGCTTCATTGTTTCTTTTTTATCCAAATGAGGATAAACCTGTATAGTTAAATCTCTCCATCGTTGTGCATACTGTCTGTATTATTTCCCACATATTTACATGTTTTATGTCATTTACATGCTTGTATTGTTCTAAGAAAGACTTAGCGTGATCTTTCCATGTTCTGATGTGTGAACGGATCAGCTTATTATACCACCAAATGGCTGAACCAAATAGACTCTCCTGGAAGCAGTGAATTAGGAGCTGGTGATTTCCCACGTATCCCATGTCATCTTTCGACATAACATGGTAATGTTAGCTAAAGGGCAATTGTTCCCATCATACTTCTCAAAATTTATGACTTTGAACTTAGTTCCATAGAATCAACTCCGTAATAATTATCTTCTCCCTTAACTATCTTTATTTGATCTTATAACAACTTAATTTTCTCCTTCATCTTTTTTGTTTTATCCTATTTATCAAAATCTGGGATACGATAGTCATCTGGATTGTTTGAGTGTTAGTTACAGAAGCTTGTTCTTTTACAGCCAATGAAGTTTGTGCTTTTACAGATGAAGCTTGTGCTTTTGTAGTAGATAAGTCTCCTTGAAGTCCCGGTAAGATTTAATGTGAGTTAATCAGCTGTAGGGCAGGTGGTACAGTCACCCCTTCAGATGCCCCTACCCCAGGAGTATTCATTTGATTTAGGCCAGACAACCTTGCAACAATCTGATCAACTAAAGACTCTTGGTTCCTAGTGATGGAATCCAAGGTATTTTGTTGATTTTTACTTATTTTTTCTTCAAGTTCCTTCTGTAACCTTAGCATGTTTTCTTCAAGTTGAGCGATCTTAGCTTTTATCTTCTTTTTTTTGAACAGATATTGTGAGGATGAGGTATGTCCAATGCTTGAGGTAATACGTCCAGTGTTTGTTCCTTTTTTTATGAGACATTTTCTGTTAGTTAATATGAATGTAAAGAAATGAAAAAAATGACAGATATGCAGGAATGCATTATGCATGAAAATTCGAGGCACTGATCCAAAAACGTGTGTTATTATAAATAATCTTTATTGGGACAAAAGTGTTATTTATAAGTGATCAAAACAAATCAAAGGTACATTCTGACTAAGTGATCTAGACCCCAAATAGCTTTTAATAGGTTGAAAAGTCTTCTTGCTTCATATGTTATTGGTTGAATACCTTGTCGAACCACCCGACTTCTCTTGCCAAACTGTGCAAGTGGCGTACCACTTTCTGTACCTGCTCTAAAATATCTTGAATGACTGCATCTCTAGCCACCATTTTTTGATGAGCATGTTCCCAACGAAAACACCATTGAAGTCCTCCATCAAAAGGAACTATCTGAAGCTCACTTTCTTGCTTCTTGAACTTGTCTACAATGGCCTCCAACTCAGCTATTGTTTTGTCATCATGTTCTTACTATCTTTGAAGAGACCTCTCCAGATCGGCTACCTTAGTCTTTAACCGTTTGTTCTGGTGTTGTTTTTCTAACAAACGTCTTTGGGAAGTCTTTAAATGTTCTTTCAGTGCCTCTCTTTCATCTTGTCCCTTGAACTTCCTTTTTCAGACTACTGGTTTCACCTTTCCAGTAGTCGGAAGACCTTTTTAAAATGGAATTGTTATGAACTTGCTCTTTGATACCCTTTTCTCAAATCGTCAACTCAAAGCAGACTTTCTTTTGTTCCTTTTCTAACATGTCTTCTCGATCTTTTTTAGTATCGCCATCTAACTTCTATTGGAATTTTTCAGCTTTGAGTTCCCTTAGTCTTTGTTTCAGCTCTTTCTTTTCATCTTCGAATTCCTTCTTTGCTATCTCTAATTAAAAAAGAATAGGTTTAAGATGCTCTTCCATGGTCCGAGTATCCTCATGATCTAGTATGGGAACAGTGTCGTCCTTCCTTAGCTTCCTCCATTCTATATAATCTGGAGTAAGCATGTCTTTAGCAGCTACGACATATTTACGAAATATTTTCTTCCATGACTCAGCTACATCTTGGACCTTTTTCTTGTAGTTATCCTCATGGTATGCAAACTCTGATCTATATATCTCGTGTGTAACTGGGACAAACTATCGTACCCCATACTATCGAAGTGCCAAAAGCAGAGAATAGCCAACTTCTCCCCATAATCCAAGTAACATTATGATTCCTGAGTCTCTGTAACACCCCCAACCCGTATCCGACCCGGATACGAGTCCGAAGTATCACATTGACTTTTCAAACATTTATTCATATATAATAGTGAGTAATTTAAAAACTTTGATAACATTTAAATTATTTCAAAACGTTTACAACAGATATCAGAGTTCATACCATTTATATCTTTAGACTACATGCCAACTACACTCTGTAAACAGTACATACATTTTCTGATCTGACATTTGGTAAGGAGAACTGACCTGTCTTGCTCCGCATTACTCTTTATTCTTCTCGAAACCTACGTGTGAAACAATCACACGCTAAGTCGTTGACTTAGTGAGGCAATAATTAAACATATAACAATAAATTCATGAACGTGCATTCATACCATTGAATCATGACATTTCAATATGCATGTATCTATTGCATGATAACAATATATATAATCATGTCATACACACACGCAACATATCTTCTTGTATTACTTTCACTTTTCGTTTGTCTTCCAATTGCATTGTCCATGTATATTATTATCTTTATCAACATCATTATAATTCAAGCAACACATGACATATCACCATAAGTATACGCATCACATATATCTTATACATTACATTCCATGTTATCTCTTTATTAGCCCATGTGCACTTGTGAGAACTGTAGATATGTGAGTCTATTGAGGTTGTGCACCACTATGCTGTCACCACAGCTCATATAAATGTCCCGAAGGACCTATCCAGAGGTCACAAAGACCCCGGTAACTATCCAGAGGTCATAAAGATCCTCGGTAACTGTCCAGAGGTCATAAAGATCCTCGGTAACTGTCCAGAGGTCATAAAGATCCTCGGTAACTGTCCAGAGGTCATAAAGATCCTCGGTAACTGTCCAGAGGTCATAAAGATCCTCGGTAACTGTCCAGAGGTCATAAAGATCCTTGGTAACTGTCCAGAGGTCATAAAGATCCTCGGTAAACTGTCCCTAGGTCCCGAAGAACCTAGGTAAACTGTCCATATGTCTTGAAAGACATAGGTAAACCCTCGACTCTTGGCATGCCAACTATACCCCTAGCTCTCATGACACATAACATGGGCGTTATCATTTATTTCATTTCAAATATTCACATAAACTTGTAATTCACTTTCACATATCACGTATCACATAGCTTCTTTTCATATTATCACATAGTCACGTAGTTCACTTACACGTAGATCATTTCCATATAATTCACATGTCACATATATATATATATCATATCATTTCTTATACCATCACATAATTCATTTAACATACATAACATATTATGTAACATTATAATAGAAATACCTATAAGTCATATCACTTAGAGCACATATATACTTATAGTCACATTGCTTATATCTTAATCTTATGCCTTCTCTTAGACATATATATTCACATGTTTAGGTAATCCACCATTTCATCACATAATTATGTATTCATATAACTCATTTCATTTCATTTCATATTTATCTATATATATATATATATCCTCAAGATTTATCCTAATATAAATCATATAGCACTCTTATAATTCATATTCATATTCATCTAGGGCAGACTTATAAACATATCTCACTTCTATTATTTCTTTAGGTATATAATCTAATCTGTTTACTTAATTCAATTTCATATAACTCCTATAATCTTCTCATATAACTTCATAAATTTCTATCATACAACCCATGTGTTATAGTTTTATTTAAACATATGAATCTTTCCCATCTAGCTTATTTCACTTATCATATAATAATAATTATATTTTACTATGATCACATAGTTTATATCTCATATAATTCATAACCTTTCTTATGTAATTACTTATACTTATCATCTAACACATAAAAGAACAGATCAATCCATATATCAGCATACATACATGCATATTCAACTCATGCCTTTAATCATGCATTCATGTGTAACACTTCAGGAAATAGACTCATCGCAAGTCTTATTCCCATCGCACATCATATACTATTGAATATGCACTCACCTGGTCTCACTAGTCAATTCCAATCTCTTATCTTTCCCTTGATCGATTTTACTTGCCAAACGTTCCGGAATTGCTTTATGCGTAGAATCTACATAAATGTACATTTCGAGGCAATCATTAGATACCTACACCTTGTAATTGGATACTAGCAGCTTAAACGAACTTATTAAACCAATATTCACATTTTCCTTTAGGGGGAATCGGTTCCCTACTATGGGGGTATCGATTCCCTAATGACATTCTGGAAATGTTGTTCGTTTGAAGGGGTATCGGTTCCCCTTGAATGGGTACCGATTCCCCTTGCCCAGAAATCATATTTTCAACCCGAAAATTACTTCATTTCCACTCAAACACTTCATATATCATCCCCTTTTCATTCTTAACTCTAGTACCATACTTAAACCAATCTATATTCATTTATTTCATCTTAAACCTCAAAATCCTATCTTCCATATGAGATTCAAAAATCATACCAAATTTTTAATGTGTTCTAATTCCAATTCTAACACTTCATACTTCTTAATTAGATTGATGACAAGTCAAATTCATCCCTAAAACTTCAACAACCATACCATATCAAAATTTCATCTTAAAACTCATATTGCAAATTCCTTCATAATTCCTTTATCTTATTGTTTAAATCCCATATAAGCTTTCCTTAAGCTTATTTAATACCCAAAGAATCAAAACTAAGCTTAAAACTTAAGAATTAACCAACTTAAATTAAACTTACCTTTGCCTTGCTCTCCCACGTATGAAGAAGAAGAAAGGAGCAGAGAACTCTGGATGCTTCTCAAATGTCCCACGTTTATATTACCTTAAAAAAAATTATAAAAATATTTCTGGTCAAATGACCATAATACCCTTAATTTCCTTTAATAATTACTAATTAACCTTCATCATATATATCCAATAATCATTGAATTCTTTCATTCTTCTACTTTAGTCACCAAATTCTGAAACTTTACAATTTGGTCACTAACCCGGTATTGCGGATGTTACAGTCTCCACATCTATAAAGGATGTCACTATGAGTCAGCTAAGGAGATATCCATACAATGTACTTATCTTGAAGGTGCATGAATACATTTAACCATTTCTACTTCAGAATGCCTTCTCGCCACTTTTATGTAAGGAATTCCTCTAAATGAGAGTAAGTGGTGTTGAATCAGCGGTAAGAAATCTCATTAGTCTTCCAGAAATGACAATGGATCCAAACCTAAAGAAGTTGCGTACACCCTATAAATCGCCCTCCACCAATCCTTCTGCAATGGTTTAGTAAACAAAAAGTTTCGGCTAAGATTGTGGGAGCAGGTTTCACTCGCTTAGGTAGTTGCTCGAACAATTCCACCACAGCTGCATCGATGTATCCCAAAGTTTTTAGGAAGATAACCAAGCCATAGATACCCAGTGCAAAAAGATCAATCACCTTCCATTCATCAGGACTATTCTTCATTAATTGCTTGATGTGAGTCCAAGTAATTCTTTCTCTATTGCCTTTGTGTTAAATCTTGTCAGTTACATACTTTTCATCTACCCTTGTAACCTTTGCCAACCCATTCTTGAAAGGCTCACTTTTGATACATTTGGTGTAGAAACGATCCATTCTGATTCCTTCACAATGCAATAAAGTATTGTATTCCTCGATTGTGGGCACCATTTCTTCTTGGTTGAATATAAAGTAATTGTAACCCGGATTCCAAAATCGCACTAAGGCTCGAATCAAAGATTCATCAATCTTGACATAGAGCATATGTGCAATATCACCGTACCACTGGTAGAATCTTTATTTCCTGTCATTTTTCCAGCTATCCCAAATGCTCCCCAACTCCTGAATATCGTTCTGTTTAAGGCTAACATAAGCATAGCCAACAAGATCTGACATATAGTTACTTTGCAGACTGCCCCCCTTTTTCTTCAAAGTTTTCTCTGACCATATACGGACCTCTGCATTTTTCACCTCTTGCATTTCAAACCCTTTTTTCCTTTAGTGCAAATTATTTGAGTTTTAACGAACACTTTTTGTGGATCAATACCTCTTTAAATGATGCAAATGATCTGAATAAAAAAAAAGTAGAAACAAAAATGAAAGGAAACAAGTTAGTAAAATAAAGATAATAATCGAAATGATAATAAAGATAGAAAATTCCTACCCTACATGTTTTTCCTACTCGGACATGATTTCTATCACGCATGTTAATTTTATGCACAAAACCTAACCGCATATATTTCTAATTCGCATGCCATGAACAGAAAATAAAGCAGGAAATAACTCAATCATCCTAGGTTTTGAAATGGAGTTTCGGGGTGGGCTCTAATTCCGTACAATATCCCGATTTAGGTTTTAAAAAAGGTACCCGAGTTCTCCTTGCTAGTGCCCCATTGGGCTTGCTAGACCCTCAGTCTTAAGTCCATTACAAGCTCATATGGAACAAGTTAAACTCGAGAGGATACATTCCCTTAGAATAAATTCACACTAAAACATAAGGTATATGAATCCCTAAGATTTCTTGCTAGGCCTATACGGAGAATAAATTCTCACTAAGGTTTCGCTTTCACCTCCACTTATGAAAGGGTTTGGAGCTCAGGTATAGAGCTTGAGAGAATTTTTTGAAAAGCTGAAATCATTAAAAAAATCAATACTACTATTTATTTGAATATAATAATCAAAGGTAAGTAATAAAGATTGAAAAGATAAATTTAAATTCAAACTTATAATTTTCATTCAAGAAGACAACCAAAACTTAATTTTAGCCTAACTCACTTACCTGTCCCCAGCGGAGTCACAAATATGTCGTAACTGTCCTTCAAGTGGGCCCAGAATCAAGTTCCTAATTAATTTGATGTGATTGAGCTGCCACCGATCATTTTAAATTAGGTTGATCGGATACCTTAATTTACCATTTTACCTGATCTGCATTTTTACCAGAATTGAATCGGATTTGGGAGTCAATTACAGTCATGGAAGGAATAGCACTGTAACACCCTAATTTAGGGGCTAAATTTAAGAAATAATAAAGTGGTGAATTTAATTGGTATTTTTGGAAGGAATTAGGGATTAAATTGTAACATTTCAAAGTTGGCAAACCATTTTAAGAAGTACAGGAAGTTCAGTGACTAAACTCATGGTTTACCCATTTTTATTATGAGTTGAATTATAAATCCCCCATTCCCGTATGTTTTCTGGAAAATTTTCTAGATTTTCCCTCTACGATTAACCAACTTTCAACTCTGATCTACTCGCCGTCCGACCTCTGATCGACAAGCCGAAACCACCATCTTGTTCGTTGTCAACCGAGGAACAAAACCCCTCAAACGTTTCGTCGTGAATCATCGCCGTTCGTCGTGAATTTCAGTTGGAAGTATCGTCGGTAATAACTCAGTTTTAGTTGGTTTCTCATCGATTCACGACGATCGGGTCACCCGTTTACGACACCTCCTGCACCATCATGTTCCTTGTGTCGTTCCGAGTCCACTGGTGTCCTCCCTTTTCTTCGGAGGTGGCGGCGCGTGTGAAGGTGAACCGGTCAAAGTTTCCGATTCGTTGAAATCGAGCTCTCTGCCGTTCAAAAAATTGAACCGAGCTTTGTAAGTATCTCGAAATCGCTTAAAATAATTTTTAGGAATTTTTCCTGGAATTTTCTGATATCATGGCACTGTTCACGCGCCGCCACTACGCGTGGGGAAGGAAAAATGACCGGTTTTAGTGCATAGTTAACCGGTTTGACCGGTCATAACCCGACCCGATCCGACCCGTTAACCCGACCCGACCTGTTGACCCGACCCGTTGACCTGTCAACCGTTGACTGTTGACCGGCGTTGACCACTGTTGACCAAAACTTTGACCGGCTTTGATCGGGCATTAAACGACCTTTGACTTCGACCGAGTATACCTATCCTGACATTTTTCGACGTTCCAAATCCGATTCCGCTGTCCGTTTTTCGAAATTCAAACCCGAAGGCCTCGAAATTGCCGATCAAACCCGTTCACTTTGATTTTGACCGAAAATTCCAAATTTTCAAAAAGTCATATTTTATGCTTTCGACGTCCTGAATCCGAATCCGAAGTCAGTTTTGCCAAATTCGAACCCTGTAAGTTGGTTTTAACTGATTTATCATCCGATTCGATCCGTTTATCGCAATTAAGCTCCGTTTCTGATATAATTGATGTTGATATGTATCTGAGGAATTATTGGAAGTTGAATTGAAGATCAAAGGCGTTCGAATGGAATTTTTATGGTCGATCAGTATTGCACGAAAATAGAGGTAATACTTTACTACCTGTTTATGCTTTATAGAACATGTTGGTATTGGTAAATGCATGAATGGAAATGTTTGGTCTCATATGTGTAATTAATGAAGTTCTACACTCGATCTGAATACGGTAAAAAGGTTCAGTAATTGATTATGGTTCAGATGACTTTTATAAGAAATTAAGGGATTGTTAGAATTAAATTACAAGTTATGTGCTTAGTGATAAAGAAATCAACCTGGATCTGTAACTTATAATTTATTTCATCAAAGCTTAAATGTTAAAGGTATTTGGATGAGAAATTATGAGAATACTCCGGTAGGGTAAAATTACGAAAATACCCTTGTGTTATAAAAAGACAAGATTGGAATATGGAAGTTGGATAAGAGGTTTTTACAGACATATTGATCTGATAAAAAAATATTGATGTGCTTAAGAAATGTTAGTTTTACTTGGATATTTTGGATAAACGGTTTTTAACCCTAAAGGGTTTGTGCAAGATATTAGAATTCTATTAAGGAATCATTTCAAGATAAGAGAATATTCGGGAAAGCAATTGATCATAGGATCTTTAAATTATAATTATTTTCGTTAAGAGCTAATATCGAAATTATCTGGTTAAGAAATTACGGAAATGCCCTTGAGAGGTAAAATAGTCCTAGTTAACGCTGAATGAGAAAATACTTTGAGGATTCGTACTTAACTCGATTAAGTACGGATTTGATTGTTAAGATCCTGACTTAGTTCCGGAAAAGTCCTGATTTTCCGTTTGTAAAATCTGAGAAGACACTTGACCCGAAAATATTCGAATAATGAGTAAATACTTGAAGAGTAATTTATCGGGGTTATTATGCTGTCATAATTGTTCGAAATGACTGAAATAAATGATAAGATTGAATTTAATAGTAAGATCGGATGGAATGAAAGGATTGAAATACGCTGAATCTGTAAAATGACCAAAATACCACTGTAATGTAAATGACTCAAGAATATCACCAAGCTCAAGAATGATTGAATATCCTCGAGCTCTGAAATGAATGGAATAAAACTGAACATCAAAATTACCAAAATACCCTTATGGCCTAAATTAAGTAAATGTCTTGGATTAATTAAGGAATCCAAGTAAGCATAAGTATTGGACTACCTTTAAAGGTAATGGAAAACAATTTAAGTGAATAGAACAACCCTAAAGCTATATCAATACCTGAATGGCATAGATATTACTGGAACATGTGTTCGTCTTCTCAAGTTTGGCTCGATGATAAATTTGGAAGTATTCAGCTCAACTCAACTCTAGATCATATTCAGTACTAGGAATTGGATATTTGTTCGACAAATCAACCACGAATACTGAACTGAACGAAAGTACAATATATATCTGAAATTCAGAAAAATGTCTGATTTACTCTGGAAAACTCTGAAGTAATTGGAATGGATTTGACTACGAAGTGAAATAAGTAACCTCAATGACTAAGATTTTAATAAGTGATTTGGATGAGTCTGGAAACGTTAATGAACATACACGATGTACTGTTCTTCTGGATTATGAACTACAAATCAAACATGTCAGTATTTCATGATATAGTGGAAGCGTAAAAATGAAATAACTACATTGGAAGATCTATTCAGTGATGATTCCGAAGATGATCTATGGATAAGAATTTTTGGTATTAAAGTGTAAATACCTTAGAAGGGCACGAAATGACCAGTCAATAAGTATTAGTTCTGGGAACTATTCATCTAAGAGTTGTTCGATAATGCGATCAATCGACATAGATTGTTAAGGTTCTGAATCTTTGTTCTCAAGTTGTTTGATTATCAGATCAATTGACATGGATGTAAAGGATTCTGAATACCCTTCTGATTACGTACAGCTTCTGAAAACTGTCCGAATAAGATAATATCCTGATAATTCACATTCTGAATAACTTATGATTCCATCAGTTATTGAACTCTTCCAATAGTGATTATAAATCCCAACATTCTATCGGTATATTGAAGATCCGTGTTTCTCTGCCTGATAAGATTATTCTGTACTTATGAATAATATCTGTAAACTCTGGTGTATTCTCTACCCACATGAATATTTTATCTGATTTTTGATTTGAATTCTGATCTGATACTTGACATGGATTCTGATATGATATCTGACATGGATTCTGATCTGATACTTGACTTGGATTCTGATATGATACTTGACCTGGATTTTGATATGATACTTGACATGAATTATGTTTTGATTTTTGATATATCCGTTTACGGACGGAACATGTTTTATTTGGGGGTATTGTTGGAGGTTACTATATATGCAGGTTCCTCGGCTTTATGCTCGGGGCCTTACTTGGTGTGTTAGTGGGTGTATGGTTCTGGGGAACCTACACATTATGGTGTGATGGTGGGTGTATGGTTCTGGGAAACCTACACATTATGGTGTGTTCGGTTGGAGGGATTACTATGGTTTTTGATAAATGTTTTATGGAAGGGTGTTGTTGGAGGAAGTTATCGTTACCGTTACTGCAGGCTCCTCTGCTTTGTGCTCAGAGCCTTACTTGGTGTGTTGGTGGTGTATGGTTCTGGGGAACCTACACATTATGGTTTGTTTGGTTGGATGGATTAATATGGCTTTTGAATAAAAATATGTTTTAAATTGCCACTGTTTTAAAAGAAAAGATATGCATCTTTTCACAGGTTTTGCGGGAACACACTAGATAACCCATTTTGATCTCCTGAACTCAGTCATCCGAAATATTTGTCTGAAATGAAAGCTCATTGTCCGTTACCACCTGAAATATCAGTAGGATCTCTACTCAGCATAAAAAATCTGTAAATGATCGGAAACAATAAGTAAATATATATTTATCTGTATCTGTACGTTAATCAACAACATCTGGTAGTTCTGTATTACTGAGCTTTCCAAAGCTCACTCTATTACTCACCTTTTCAGGTTAAAAGAATTGTACCAGTGTATCTATCGACTTCAGTAAGGGAGTTCGTCCGGAGTTGTTGCAGAGTATGGTACATGTGATTAGGGGGCATGTAATTGTATTTTGATTTATATACGAGTTTGGAAATCTGTTTTATTTTTAAATAGTGAAAAATTATTTTATAAGTTTACATGTTCTGATAAAAAGTTTTAAATTTTCTGCTATTTTTACAGTGGGTCGCTCTGGTGGCCCTAATATGACTTACCGGATCAGATCGGGCTACCCGCATCGGTCTGGGGGTTACATTTAGTGGTATCAAAGCTTTGGTTTGAGTCAAAATTTTCATGATAGACCGGCCGGTCGAATGTCAAAATATGTCTGATCAATACATACCCCTAGACTACAATCGTACCTCTCTGAGCTGAAACTCCAGGGCTGAGTCCCTATCTGTAGCGAGTAAACCGAAGTTTCTATCCGTTAAGACTATACTTGTACAAAAAGGAACATCAGTAACATTTGTCTAAACGTTGTAAAGTACCTTACGAGCTATGTTAGAGTTATTTATCTGAAAAATCTGACTCTACTCCTGAAATGAAATTGGGATATGCGTGAGCCTATTCTCGTAACTAAGGCTGAATTGATTCCACAAGGATAAAGTTGTTTTGATTATTTACTTGTAATGAGAGAGATTTCTGATAAGAAGGTATACTCAACTGGTTAAGGATTAGTGGAGAATCCGTATTTCTATAAAAATCTACTCGAAGATATGGAAGAGTTGATGGAAGTTTTATTTCTATAATTATGTGACATGAATGAATTTCGTTGAATTTCGAGGACGAAATTCTTTTAAGGAGGGGAGAATTTTAACACCCCAATTTAGGGGTTAAATTTAAGAAATTATAAAGTGGTGAATTTAATTGGTATTTTTGGAAGGAATTGGGGATTAAATTGTAACATTTCAAAGTTGGCAGACCATTTTAAGAAGTGCAGGAAGTTCAGTGACTAAACTCATGGTTTACCCATTTTTATTATGAGTTGAATTATAAATCCCCCATTCCCGTATGTTTTCTGGAAAATTTTCCAGATTTTCCCTCTCCGATCAACTAACTTTCAACTCTGATCTACTCGCCGTCTGACCTCCGATCGACAAGCCGAAACCACCATCATGTTCGTTGTCAACCGAGGAACAAAACCCCTAAAACCTTTCGTCGTGAATCATCGCCGTTCGTCGTGAATTTTAGTCAGAAGTATCGTCCGTAATAACTCGATTTTAGTTGGTTTTTCATCGATTCACGACGATCGGGTCATCCGTTTACGACACCTCCCGCACCATCGTGTTCCTTGTGTCGTTCTGAGTCCACCGGTGTCCTCCCTTTTCTCCGGCGGCGGCGGTGCGTGTGGAGGTGAAGCGGTCAAAGTTTCCGATTTGTTGAAATCGAGCTCTCCGCCGTTCAAAAAATTGAACCGAGCTTTGTAAGTATCTCGAAATCGCTTAAAATAATTTTTTAGGAATTTTTCCAGGAATTTTCCAATATCATGGCACTGTTCACGCGCCGCCACTTCGTGTGGGGAAGGAAAAATGATCAGTTTGACCGGTTTTGGTGCATAGTTGACCGGTTTGACCGGTCATAACCCGACCCGACCCGTTGTCCCGACCCGTTGACCCGTTGATTGTTGACCGTTGACCGGCGTTGACCACTGTTGACCAAAACTTTGACCGGGCATTAAACGACCTTTGACTTCGACCGAGTATACCTATCCTGACATTTTTCGACGTTCCAAATCCGATTCCTCTGTCTGTTTTTCGAAATTCGAACCCGAAGGCCTCAAAATTTCCGGTCAAACCCGTTGACTTTGATTTTGACCGAAAATTCCAAATTTTCGAAAAGTCATATTTTATGCTTTCAACGTCCTGAATCCGAATCCGAAGTCGGTTTTACTAAATTCGAACCGGGTAAGTTGGTTTTAACCGATTTATCATCCGATTCGATCCATTTATCGCAATTAAGCTCCGTTTCTGATATAATTTATGTTGATATGTATATGAGGAATTATTGGAAGTTGAATTGAAGATCAAAGGCGTTCGAATGGAATTTTTATGGTCGATCAATATTACACAAAAATCGAGGTAATACTTTACTATCTCTTTATGCTTTATAGAACATGTTGGTATTGGTAAATGCATGAATGGAAATGTTTGGTCTCATATGTGTAATTAATGAAGTTCTACACTCGATCTGAATACGGTAAAAGGGTTCAGTAATTGATTATGGTTCAGATGACTTTTATAAGAAATTAAGGGATTGTTAGAATTAAATTACAAGTTATGTGCTTAGTGATAAAGAAATCAACCTGGATCTGTAACTTATAATTTATTTCATCAAAGGTTAAATGTTAAAGGTATTTGGATGAGAAATTATGAGAATACTCCGGTAGGGTAAAATTACGAAAATACCCTTGTGTTATAAAAAGACAAGATTGGAATATGGAAGTTGGATAAGAGGTTTTTACAGACATATTGATCTGTTAAAAAAATATTGATGTGCTTAAGAAATGTTAGTTTTACTTGGATATTTTGGATAATCGGTTTTTAAACCTAGAGGTTTTGTGCAAGATATTAGAATTCTATTAAGGAATCATTTCAAGATAAGAGAATGTTCAGGAAAGCAATTGATCATAGGATCTTTAAATTATAATTATTTTCGTTAAAAGCTAATATCGAAATTATCTGGTTAAGAAATTACGGAAATGCCCTTGAGAGGTAAAATAGTCCTAGTTAACGCTGAATGAGAAAATACTTTGAGGATTCGTACTTAACTCGATTAAGTACGGATTTGATTGTTAAGATCCTGACTTAGTTCAGGAAAAGTCCTGATTTTCCGTTTGTAAAATCTGAGAAGACACTTGACCCGAAAATATTCGAATAATGAGTAAATACTTGAAGAGTAATTTATCGGGGTTATTATGATGTCATAATTATTCGAAAGGACTGAAATAAATTATAAGATTGAATTTAATAGTAAGATCGTACGGAATGAAAGGAATGAAATACGTTGAATCTATAAAATGACCAAAATACCCCTGTAATGTAAATGACTCAAGAATATCACCAAGCTCAGGAATGATTGAATATCCTCGAGCTCTGAAATGGATGGAATAAAATTGAACATCAAAATTACCAAAATACTCTTATGGCCTAAATTAAGTAAATGTCTTGGATTAATTAAGGAATCCAAGTAAGCATAAGTATTGGACTACATTTAAAGGTAATGGAAAACAATTTAAGTGAATAGATTAACCCTAAAGCTATGTCAATACCTGAATGGCATAGATATTACTGGAACATGTGTTCGTCTTCTCAAGTTTGGCTCGATGATAAATTTGGAAGTATTCAGCTCAACTCAACTCTAGATCATATTCAGTACTAAGAATTGGATATTTGTTCGACAAATCAACCACGAATACTGAACTGAACGAAAGTACAATATGTATCTGAAATTCAGAAAATGTCTGATTTACTCTGGAAAACTCTGAAGTAATTGGAATGGATTTGACTACTAAGTGAAATAAGTAACCTCAATGACTAAGATTTTAATAAGTGATTTAGATGAGTCTGGAAACGTTAATGAACATACACGATGTACTGTTCTTCTGGATCATGAACTACAAATCAAACACGTCAGTATTTCATGATATAGTGGAAGCGTAAAAATGAAATAAAGACATTGGAAGATCTATTCAGTGATGATTCCGAAGATGATCTATGGATAAGAATTTTTGGTATTAAAGTGTAAATACCCTAGAAGGACACGAAATGACCAGTCAATAAGTATTAGTTCTGGGAACTATTCATCTAAGAGTTGTTCGATAATGCGATCAATCGACATAGATTGTTAAGGTTTTGAATCTTTGTTCTCAAGTTGTTCGATTATCAGATCAATTGACATGGATGTAAATGATTCTGAATACCCTTTTGATTACGTACAGATTCTGAAAACTGTCTAAATAAGATAATATCATGATAATTCACATTCTGAATAACTTATGATTCCATCAGTTATTGAACTCTTCCAATAGTGATTATAAATCCCAACATTCTATCGGTATATTGAAGATCCGTGTTTCTCTGCCTGATAAGATTATTCTGTACTTATGAATAATATCTGTAAACTCTGGTGTGTTCCCTACCCACATGAATATTTTATCTGATTTTCGATTTGAATTCTGATCTGATACTTGACATGGATTCTGATCTGATATCTGACATGGATTATGATCTGATACTTGACTTGGATTCTGATATGATACTTGACTTGGATTTTGATATGATACTTGACATAAATTATGTTTTGAATTTTGATATATCCGTTTACGGACGGAACATGTTTTATTTGGGGGTATTGTTAGAGGTTACTATATATGCAGGTTCCTCGACTTTATGCTCAGGGCCTTACTTGGTGTGTTGGTGGGTGTATGATTCTGGGGAACCTACACATTATGGTGTGTTGGTGGGTGTATGGTTCTGGGAAACCTACACATTATGGTGTGTTCGGTTGGAGGGATTACTATGGTTTTTGATAAATGTTTTATGGGAGGGTGTTGTTGGAGGAAGTTATCGTTACCGTTACTGCAGGCTCCTCTGCTTTGTGCTCAGAGCCTTACTTGGTGTGTTGGTGGTGTATGGTTCTGGGGAACCTACACATTATGGTGTGTTTGGTTGGATGGATTAATATGGTTTTTGAATAAAAATATGTTTTAAATTGCCACTGTTTTAAAAGAAAAGATATGCATCTTTTCACAGGTTTTGCAGGAACACACTAGATAACCCATTCTGATCTCCTGAACTCAGTCATCCGAAATATTTGTCTGAACTGAAAGCTCATTGTCCGTTACCACCTGAAATATCAGTAGGATCTCTGCTCAGCATAAAAATCTGTAAATGATCGGAAATAATAAGTAAATATATATTTATCTGTATATGTACGTTCATCAGCATCATCTGGTAGTTCTGTATTACTGAGCTTTCCAAAGCTCACTCTATTACTCACCTTTTCAGGTTAAAAGAATTGTATCAGTGTATCTATCGACTTCAGTAAGGGAGTTCGTTCGGCGTTGTTGCAGAGTATGGTACATGTGATTAGGGGGCATGTAATTGTATTTTGATTTATATACGAGTTTGGAAATCTGTTTTATTTTTAAATAATGACAATTTATTTTATAAGTTTACATGTTCTGATAAAAAGTTTTAAATTTTCTGCTATTTTTACAGTGGGTCGCTCTGGTGGCCCTAATGTGACTTACCGGATTGGATCGGGTTTCCCGCATCGGTCTGGGGGTTACAAGTACTCATGTACTGCTCTTTCAGTACCATTTTAATTTCTTGGTTATCTTAATGACAAAAAAGTCAAATTAAAATTTAAAAGTTCGATCTAAATTACTTACCATTGAAGAATTTAAAATTAACCTAAAAAATATAAATCAAATCAGTGTTAAATATTAAAGAAAAACAAAATTAAATTAAGAAATATAAAAACTTTGAATTAAAAGGATTTAACTGCAACAAATTTAAAATTAAGGACCAAATTGATATTATTTGAACATTGTAAGAAAAAGATAAAAAGTCAGGAGGGGTCAATTTGTGAAATATAATAAAGTTAAACAATGATTAAATTGAATAAATTTGAATTCAAGGGCAAATTTACAACAGGTGACCAAAATAAATTACACATCAAAACTGCAAGGACTACGATTAAGATTTTAGTATTTACACAAAGGCTCTCCCTATAAATAGCCCATAAAACAAAAAAAAACATTTCATCCTAATTCCTAAAAATAACCCCCTCTCAAAATGCTCTCAACTCAATCCTTAGCCGGTCGAAGATCGACTACCCGCCGGTAGCAAACCGTCGCTCCGGCCACCGCCTCCAATGGCTGAAAATCCTAAAACTACCGGGGATTTAAAAGTAAAACTTTCGGGTTTTACCTTTTTTGCAAAACTTTTCGTTCTCCCGGGGATCGTTCTCATTCCGACACTAAACCGACGATCACTTCGAGTTTTTTTTTTTTTTGTGATTTTTCCTTTGAATGTTGTTTTAGTTTTTGCTTGACTTTGCTATGTTCTCTGTTCATGTTTTGGTTGTTGTTTTCTGGTGTACTCTTCGATGCCTCTTTGTCTCAGTAATGCAGGTATATATAGCCCCTCGACGGGGTTGTTTCTGGCTATCACGGGGTTGTTTCCCTCTTAAATCAGTGATGGATGCAATCCCGATTTTGTTGGGATTGTGGGTTCATTTCTTGTATGTTTGTATCTCCGTTTCACCATGTTGTCGAAAAAAACGAGGGAAATATTTCCCTTCGATTTGCTCTCTGATTTTCAGTTTGGGTAACCTTGCTGGTGCGTGGCCTCCACGCGCGCCACCACCAGCCGCTTGGCCTCCTTCGTGCGGTGCCTATGTTATTTTAGGGTTTATAAAACCCTAATGATTTGGGTTGGTTAAGCCCTCTTTTCTTTTGCTAGATTCCCACAGGGTTTGCTGGGTCAAGCTATCCGGTTGGGCTCTGGATTTGGACTATTGGACTCCTTCTGGACCCGGATTGGACCTGAAATAAAAATAAATAAATAACCTAATCTAATATAATATAATATAATATAATATATAATAAAAACTATATAACATATATTATATTTTCAAAAACTATAGAATATGTTTTCAAAAAATTATTTATATTATATATTTTTTCAAAAATCATTTTAAAAAAGTATATATATATTTATATTTAAAATGTGTTTTCAAAACTATATATTATACATTTTTAAAAATGTGTTTTCAAAACTATTATATGTTTTGATAACACTTATGATAACACTTGTGGCAAGCAATCTAAAAAAACAATTGTCCAAACAAAAAAGACAAATCCTGATTATTAACATGCATTTCAGTAAAGTCATTAACTAGTTTATCTTGACAAAAATATGTGTTTTACAAGTGCTGAAAGGAATTTTAGAGATTTAAGTAAAAGTGATTGAGAATGGAGAAAGAAAGAGAGAAAAATAAATAAAAAATAATGAAAATGAAATTCTATAGAAAGATCAAATATTGTTAAAGTGCAATTTACAAATCTTTTCCTGCCAAAAAATTGCTATACTGCATGACGGTCTTTTCTTTTTTTACTTCTTATTATTAACTAATGAAAGGACGATATTGACAAACAGATGAAAGGCCATGAAGTATGATGTGAAGGTTGAAGGACACAACTGAGCGCAATTTCCCAAGTTCCTTGTAAACCAGTTTTCAGATTTATTCAAATCCTTTAATTCTCATCACGAATTGCAAAGCAATGCTAGGAGGCAATTATTAGCCATGTATTCAAGCATCAAACCATATACAATGAAGGGCCATAATTTCTAAAAGTAAATAACCATTTACAACAATCAGATAAATACCCAATTAGTTCATCTGCAGAAGATAGGCCAAGTGTCTGCAAAATGGTAGATGTAAGCATCGTATGTGGACCACGACCATCATGAGCTCTAATTACAGCAGTTAGCGCCTGCGCAGCTATTCCATATCCACTGCATATAAAGGAATGAACACATAAAGAAAGGTACACTTGTAACAGGTCGTACTACAAGGCAAATAAAGAAAAGAAGAAAAACAATTAGCAACATATCATATCATCCATCAATGGATTATCACCGGTGTTTTGAAAATCGGGTCAGATTGGTTGGTTCAATTAATTCAATCGAGAATCGTTATTTAGTTCGATTCAATCTATACCGGTTGAACCGTTATTAATGAATCGGTTAGAACAGTTGAACCGTTCAAATCAGACCGGTTAAAAACTAGAAAAAACCGAAAAAAATTGCCAATTTTTTTTTAAAAAAAATTAAACCAAACGACGTCATTTGTTAAATGAGCCAAGTCGAACTCGAGCATTGTTGAGCTTGACTCGAACTTAAAAATTTTAAAAATAAGCTCAACTCGACTCAAATTTACGAGCTAAAAATTATCAAGTTCAACTCGAACTCGAAATATAATATTGAAACTTGAACTCGAAAAGGCTTGAACTAAAAAAAATTTAGAAGCTCGATTGAAGCCTAAAATTCGAGCTTGATTGAAGTGAAAGAATATTTCACTCAATGCTCACCAAAAGGCTCCATGATTTTGAATGTCAAATTACCTCTATTATTTATAGAAGTTAGTTGGGATGCTCTTCTATGTTTCTTAGCCATGTGGGATTGTTTTGTTTTCATATTTTTACTCTTTAGACTTTTGGGATGTTCTTCTATGTTTCTTAGTCATATGGGATTGTTTTTAAAAAAAATTAAACCAAACAATATCATTTTGTTATAATTTTTTTAGCCCCAAATTTATTTTTAAATTATAGTTATATAATAATATTTATTATTTAATATGTTTTACCTTAAATATTATGTTATAGTTAATTTAAATCATTTTGTTTCACTTGATTTTATGGCTTTTAACTTTTATATATATATATATGTTATGACATGCTTTAAATATGATTTGTCATATAAAAAATTATTTTTTATTAAATATTTTTTATATTTTTATTTAATTTTTTAAATAATTATGACATCGTCCGGTTCTTTCGACTGATTCGACTGGTTGAACCAGTAAACCGGTAACATAATCGGTTCGTTAACCGGTTCGATTCTAAAAACCATGATTATCAATTGGAGCAGTAAAAGTTCCTGTTATTAACAATGAAGCAAATAATCCTTAAAGCTGCTTCGGATTATAACACTTACTAAAAGGAAGACTGAAAGAGGCTTTATCACAAAGTAAAATTTAGTTTTCTCAAATTAAGCATATTTCAGCTAGCAGTTTTGCTTCGTCAAGTCTTTAGGCACTTATTTGCGCCATTCCATACTTGTGTTAAAAACCGCATTTGGTATGCTAGAATCTATTGAAATTAGAGGAATTGAACCTCTTTCTCATGTCAAAGAGGAATTGAAATCCAATTTCATCTAGAGAGAAATTAAATTCTATCCATAACATGATAGAATTGAAATCCTTTGGAGGAGGGAATGTGAAATTTGATCATACTACCCTCATCAATCTTTTGGTATTCATGTCGGATTTTTTTAAAAAAAATTTGGGATCGGGTCGGATTTTTTTAAATAATTTCGGGTTCGGGTCAGGTTCGGTTTTTTTAAGTTTGATATTCGGGTCGAGTTTTTTTAAAAAAAATCTGGATCGTTGGATTTTTAAAAAAAAAAAATTGGGTTCGGATTTAGGGTGAAAAATATCCGACCCGAAAAAATATATAATTTTACCTTATATATTTAGGAATACTTACAATAATACCCCTCTATATATATATATATTTTTTTTCAATTAAGTCACTGTTTTTATTGAATAAAAATATTTTTTTTATTATTTCGGGTTGGGTCGTGTCGGGTGAAACTTTATTTTGGTCGGGTCGGGTCGGATGCACCAAAAATCCGACCCAACCCGACCCATGACCATCCCTAATTAGGATGAATTTAACTTATGATTTTTATAATTTATTGAAATGAATACTAAATCAATAAAATAAAAATTTAATATTTTAAAAAAATTTATAATATATTGCTACATGTAAGTTATAAAATAAATTAAAATTAAACAAAAAAACAAGAAGGACAATTCTGTTATTTTATATTACTGAAATCAAATTCATCTGATATGTCTGCGAACTAAACAGAATATGAAATTGGATTCCAATTCAATTTCCTACCAACCAAACAGGTTTCAGATTCAGATTTTAATTCCTTCATATTCTAATTCGTTCATATATTCTAATTCTCTCATAAACATTCCAGCGAATTAAACGTCACCTTAAAATTATAAGAGTTACCAAAAGAAAGAGACTGGCTTTATCAGACAGGTGTCAAATCTTTCTTTCTCAAAATTTAGTTGTACACTTAAGCTAGCAATTTTGCTTCTTCAAGTCTTCCTTCATACACTTATTTGTACCATTCTACACACGTAGGCACTTGATTTGTCCTTCCTCTCTTTTTTCCATTTCTACACTTGATTCCAATTTTATTGACATCTCAAAGAACCAATAGCTTCATAGGGTACAATAGCTCTCCAGTAAAAAGAATGTGATAGAATAAAGGTATGGCGAGAAGAAACGAAAGCCACAGGCCATAAAAGGGTTCTAGACTATGTGAATTGAAAGATTCGTCTCTAGGAAACTTTGTTGTCTTTGCAAAGTACCCAAACAAATTCAGCAATCGAATTTAAAGAAAAGCTAGTAATTCTTAGTTGCCACCATAAAAAAAAAGGCAAACAATCACAATTGTGGAATTCATAGGCCAATAATGCAAGAACCATCAACTAACAAATTCTGCAATTCAAAACTCACGCTCATATTCTCTGTCATGGTAGAAAATGACAGAGAACGAAAAGATCGTGACATTTCAGCACCAAACATCAAATAATAATGGAATCATGATCTTCATAAATATGGCACTAATTTAAGCCCTTAATAATAAAACCATTTAAGATAGAGAGGTTAGATGTTTTTCTTGTAATATCATTCAATGTGTATGATGTATTTCTTTTGGTAGGCCCAGATGCGTTGATCGGTTGCATTACTTTTTTTTTTTTTTTTGCATTAACATTGTTTGACAAAGAAGAAAAGTGAAATAGAACCAACTGTTTTCCTGTAGTTCAATGTTGATAAAAGAAATATTTGCTCTGAAATAACAATTAGTTAAATGTTTTTGGTAAAGCCAAGCTTTTTTTTTTATATAGGAAATGAAAGATCAGAATAGTTTTTATAGGAGAGAGTTTCTCTTTGCAGAAAGTTTTAGAATCATAAAATCGATTTCAGTAAAGTTAATGTGTCAGTTCCAATTCAAATCCAAATTGTAAGCCATCTAATGATATAAATAATGAATTTGAAATTTTGTATTCAACTCCTGAATACAACGAAAATAAATTAATTTTAGACTCAAAACTTTAAGCTCTAAATTTAAGTTCCCCAAAAGACCTTAATCCTTAAGCTCTGTGTCAACCAAACATCATTAACAAACTTTTAAAGAAGTAAATAAAAAAACCAAATCTAACAGTCTCATACGGTAGAATACCAAATGTCTTGAATTGAATAGTAGAGCAAACTAAACAACAAAAAAGGAGGCTAATTTTTTTATTTTTTTTAAAGGAAGTCACAATAATGTACCTTCCCCAATCACCTAGGACAGGTCCCGCACCAGCCGCTCTAGCTTCTCTGCCATCTTCTGTGAACCCATAGGCAACAGTACCAGCAATTGGTACACAACCATGGAGCTTACCCATTGTCCCAGAAGCCAAAGCTGCCACAGCATCATTTCGTACATAGAGCTTTACTTGGCTGGGGAATATGTCTCTAAACAAGTCATGGAATCGTCAATCCATAACAGTGTCATTTACATATTCAGATGTAGAACAAACTTCAGATAAAAAGAGAAGCAAATGGGTAATATGATTATCATATCAACATGTGAATATTTTTGGGTGGACATCGTGAAGATGAAGCATTTATGAAACTTTCCCACATAAAGTAATAATAACTCATTAAGGGTGAATCTCCCTTTCAACAAACATCTAAGATATTGCACATAAAGATGAATCACATGGGTTTTCCTGAAATTTCTATTAATTTAATCAGAACCTCCACTTCAATCTAAATACATATTGTCTTTCCCCAGAATATTAAGGCAGTTCTTTTTACATGTTCCAAGTTAGCTATGACAGTTTTCACTTTAATTCTGGCATCTTTTTAATTATGTTGAGCTTCAAAAAAAAAATCCAATCTCAAATCTTCTGCTATTCAAATTGCATGATGTTCAAATAGAGAACAACCTAAGCCAAGTTAATATTCTTTGCTGGTCTGTGGGATGGTTAACACCAGATATTGCTAAACAAACAGCTCGGACAGAAGATCGATTAGAACCAGATTTTGAAAGAGCATTAGCCATAACTTGCTCTAATATTTCCCGGGCAGCAGTTTCTGTAAAAGAAAATGAAGAATTGATAACCAACGCATTGGCATCAACTAACTGCATGTATGTTTTATGGCCAAAGATAGTGAAGTGCTGCTTTGATCTCATCCAACATATCATAGATAATTGGTGTAGCTACAATCAAATATCATAATCCAATTCATGCTCTATCTAATCCCCTATTAGGTATGGCTTATAAATATACCGGTAAAGCTCGTAGTGGGGGTTACGATTATGTGGGTTAGAGGTGCGGTGGCACAGCCCCGTGGTATGGTATATGGTTATTTTTGTAAATATATATCAGTGTTTATTTATTATAAAAGGAGATGTAACCTAAACCTATGAGACATTGAATTTAATAAAAATTCTAGCGCCGCCTAGGGCACCGAGGACGTAAGCACATTGCTGAACCTCGTTAAAATTCTTGTGTTCGTTCCGTTTTCTTTACCCGATTATTCAACAATTGGTATCAGATGTCAGGAGCCAAATTCGAAGTTACGAAATTCAATGGTCAGGGTAACTTCAGATTATGAAAAACAAGGGTGAAGGATTTGTTGGCGCAGCAAGGGATCCTGAAGGCTTTGCGACCTAAAAAGCCGGTGTCGATGGAGGAGGAAGATTGGGAAGAATTGCAGCAGCGAGCGGCAGGAACCATACGATTTTGTTTGGCAAACGAGGTAATGTATCACGTCATGCATCTATCGTCTCCAGATGAAATTTGAAAGAAGTTGTAAAGTTAGTTTATGTCCAAATCCTTAACGACTAAACTGTATCTAAAGCAACGGATGTATGGGCTGAAGATGCAGGATGATCATGATTTGGCGCAACACGTGAATGTCTTCAATCAAATTATTTCTGATTTGGCTCGGCTTGATGTGAAAATTGAGGATGAAGACAAAGCAATGATTCTGTTGTGTTCGTTGCCTCCCTTTTACGAAAACATGATGACTACTCTTACATATGAGAAAGAGACTATCAAAGTTGAGGAGATTACTGCAGCCTTGTTGGCTCACAACCAGCGGAAGCAGAATATAGGGGAAAGCTCTCAAGCTGATAGCTTATATGTCAAGGGGAATCGAGACCGTGGACGGAAGCAAGAGAAGGCAGGGTCTGGGAATCGGAATTTCAGATCCAAATCTAGGATAAGAAGACAATTCATTGTTACAAGTGCAAGGAGGCGGGACATATAAAGTGAAACTGTCCGAAGTTGAAAAAGCAGACTGATGAGAAGCGAGCTGACTCATCCAAGTTTGTGAATGTGGCCGAGGATGACAATTTTGATTGCAGTAAAGGTGATATGCTCTCTATTTTAAGGACTCAATTGACGGATGCTTGGATTTTTTATTCTGGATGTTCTTATCACATCACGCCAAATAGGAATGATTTTCGACATACAGGTCGGTTAATTCTGGTTCTGTTTATTTGGGTGATGATCGATGTTGCAATATTGTTGGTATTGGTGATGTCAGAATTAAGATGTATGATGGTTTTGTTCGGACGTTGTGTGGTGTTCGGCATATCCCAGATTTGAAGAAGAATTTGATTTCTTTGGGCACTTTGCACAAGAATCGTTTTATCCCTGAGGCTGATGAGGATAGGGAAACCATTCGGATTGTTAAAGGAGCTTTGACTGTGATGATAGGAAATATGATTGCAGGGAATATTTACATATTGTTAGGGAGTACCATTGTAGGTGGAGTTCATTCTGTTGAGTCATGTGATGATACTACCAAACTGTGGCATATGTGTCTTGCTCATCTTAGTGAACGTGGTATGGCTGAATTACATAAAAGAAATCTGTTGCATGGTGTTAAAAGTTGTAAGCTCGATTTTTGCAAGTATTGTGTTCTTGGTAAACATACTAAAGTTCGTTTCAAGACTGGGAAGCACACAACTAAAGGGATTCTTGATTATGTGCATTCTGATGTATGGGGGTCTTCTACGATATCGTCTTTGGGTGGATCTAGGTATTATGTTACTTTTATTGACGATTTTTCACGGAAAGTTTGGATGTATTTTTTGAAATAGAAGTCCGACGTTTTTGAGAAGTTCAAGTTGTGGAAAGCTGAGGTAGAAAATCAAACAGGACGAAATATCAAGTGTTTGCGGTCTAACAATGGTACGGAGTACACAGATTCACAGTTTCTAAACTTCTGTAAGGAGCATGGGATTAAGAGGTACTTTACAGTGCGCAAGATACCACAACAAAATGGTGTTGCAGAACGGATGAACAGATCGTTGAATGAAAGAGCCAGATGTTTGCGCTTGAATGCGGGGCTTCCCAAAAACTTCTGGGCTGAGGCTGTTAACATGGTGTGTTATCTTATCAATAGATCGCCAAGGGCATCCTTGACTGGGAAAGTTGCAGAAGAAGTATGGATTGGTCATGATGTTACTTTTGATCACTTACGAATTTTTTGTTGTCCTGCTTATGTGCATGTACCTACTGATGAGAGATCCAAACTTGATGCAAAATTGAATGAGTGCATTTTTCTGGGTTACAAAAAGGTGTCAAAGGATTCAAGTTATGAGATCTAGTTACGAAGAAAATTGTGATAAGTAAAGATGTTGTTTTTGATGAACAACCCATGTTTCAGTAGAAGAAGACACGAAAGTGGTAGATTTCGAGCAGTTTCTAGTTGAGAAAATAGAAACTTCTCAACCGACTTCTGGTGGTTCCGCTACGGATGATTTGTAGGATTATAGTCTCGCCAGAGACATGGTGGGACAGACGAATATAAAGCCTCCGAACATATTGGGTTTTGAAGACTTTTTGCACTTACTGTTAGCAGTGATGATCCGATTACTTTTCATGATGTTGTTACTAGTTAGGAAAATGAAAAGTGGATGGTTGTCATGGTTGAGGAGATGGAGTCTTTAAATCACAATCGTACATGGGAGTTAGTTCACCTTCCTGAGGGTAAGAAGCCGATTGGTTGCAAATGGGTGTATAAGAAGAAACAAGCAGTAACAGAAAAAAGGGGGAGAAGTTCAAGGCTTGTTTGGTAGCAAAGGGTTTTTCAGAACAGAAAGGAGTTGATTATGATGAAATTTTTTCTCCTGTGGTCAGGCACACTTTAATCCGAGCAGTACTTGCATTGGTGGCTAGTTGAGATTTGCATTTAGAGCAGATGGATGTGAAAACTGCTTTTTTTCATGGTGATTTAGAGGAGCAGATCTACATGCAGCAACCTAAAAGTTTCACTCAACCTGGAAATGAGCATTTAGTTTGTAGATTGAAGAAATCTTTGTACGGGTTGAAACAGTCTCCGAGACAATGGTACAAATGGTTTGACTCCTATATGATCAAGATTGGCTACAAGTGATGTGAGTATGATTGTTGTGTCTATGTTAAGAGCGTTGATGATGGTTCTTTTATTTTTCTGTTACTGTATGTTGATGATATGTTAATTGCTGCGAAGAACATGGATGATGTTATCGGTTTGAAAACCTTATTAAGTCAGGAATTTGATATGAAAGATTTAGGTGCTGCAAAGAAAATTATTGGAATGGAAATTTACAGGGACAGAGACTCAAGGAAACTGTGGTTATCTCAACGGGGTTATATTGAGAAAATGCTAAAAAGGTTTGCAATGAGCAGCACAAAACCAGTGAGCACTCCATTGGTGAATCATTTTAAGCTCTCACCAGAACAGTGCCCTAAGACATATAAGGAAACTGAAGATATGGCAAAAGTTTCATATTCTAATGATGTTGGTTGTTTGATGTATGCAATGGTATATACTTGTCCTGATTTAGCTCATGTTGTTAGTCAAGTTTGTAAGTACATGTCTAAACCTGGTAAGCAACATTGGGAAGCAATCAAGTGGATCTTTACGTACTTAAAGGGTACTGTGGGACATGGAATTGTTTTTGGTAGTCGGCAGGATAATCCTTTGGTTGTAGGATATGCGGATTCAGACTATGCGGGTGACTTGGATAATAGAAGATCTACGATAGGGTATGTCTTTACTCTTGGTAGAGGGCCTATTTGTTGGAAGTCTATTGTTCAATATGTTGTGGCATTATCTACAACTGAAGTTGAATACATGGCAGCGGTTGAAGCTGCAAAAGAAGCTTTATGGCTTACTGGTTTAGTGAAGGAGTTAGGTGTTTAGCAAGGTGGAGTTCAGTTGCTTTGTGAAAATCAAAGTACTATTCACTTGGCTAAGAATCATGTATATCGTGCTAGAACTAAGCATATTGATGTAAGGTTTTACAAGATCAGAGAGTTGGTTGCATCTGGAGAGATTTTGTTTCAAAAGGTACATACTGATGAGAATGCCGCTGATATGTTCACCAAGGCAGTTACGACAGACAAATTCATGCATTGCTTGGACTTTTTGAGTGTTTCGAGTTGTTAAAGAAGTAAGGTAACCCAACCCACATTGAATGTTTCCTAAAGGGTAGGATATTTGCCATGGTGGAGATTTGTTAGGTATGACTCATAAATATACTTGTAAAGCTCGTAGTGGGGGTTATGATTATGTGGGTTGGGGGTGCAGAGGCACAGCTCCCGCGGTACGGTACAGGGTTATTTTTGTAAATATGTACAAGGTTTTATTTATTATAAAAGGAGATGTAACCTAAACCTATGAGACATTGAATAGAATAAAAATTCTAGCGTCGCCTAGGGCACCGAGGACATAAGCACATTGCTGAACCTCGTTAAAATTCTTGTGTTCTTTCCATTTTCTTTACCCGATTATTCAACACCCCCTTTCTTTATTTGCTTTTTGATTCTTCAGAAGTTCCTAACACATTTCATTGATAATGAATATACAGCTACTCTATTTCAAATAATCAAAATAAATGTTGTAAAAAGGGAAAACCCTATATTTGTTTGCTCAAAAAATGTTAGTCTTTAATGCTTCATTTGTCTAAAAATGATATTATTTGCTTTTAAATTTCTGAGGACAAAAAAAAGGCTTAACACACTTTTTAGTATCTAAACTATACCTCAATATAAGATTTGATGTCTAAAGAATTTTTAAAAATAGGTACCTAACGTTTTCTCCGTTATACTTTTAGACATCTATCGTTATATTTTTTAATTTTACTAATAATATTATTATTTTTTACGCGTCGTCCCTCTCCCATCCATCTCTCACCTCCGATGACAAAGAGTCACCCTTGGTTGAGTTTTGTTCGGAACATGACAAGGAACTTAACGGTGGCGGCCGTGTAAGGTTAGACACATTTTTCTAGCGAAAAATTCTTTAGTCACCAAATTATATTTTGAGATATAATTTAGGCACTAAAACGTGTATTAAGCCAACAAAAAATAAAGAATTAAAACCCTAAGCTTCAAAATCAACCATTAAAAAGAGGGAGATAAAAATGGAGTTACCGCCAACGCTGTTATGATTGGAGCAGCCGGCACGGCACGAGCGAGAATGGGAAGAGGGTCGGGAAGGGCACCGGAGAAAGGCATAATCGGCATACAAATGCCGACAGTGGAAGTGGTTCCACCGTCCAATCCTAAAATAACCGGGTGGTTGGTGGCCACCGCCACCTCGTGCTCGAAATCCCAGATTTCACCATTCCTGTATCGCTTCATTTCTGAAATTGATGATTTCACCATTTATTATTGCAGAAATATTTATATCAGATATGTCTATATGGAATCGTACTATAATAATAATGGGTCAATATCCGATATAATAAATGATTCGGACGGCCAATGCGCCAAGCGCTGCAATGTGCGATGCTTGGATTCCATTTTCACGTTTGCTTTGGTTTCGTCTGTCTAGGTCAAGTAACATCATCATACAACCTCAGCTCGTGATTTTGATCGATCCTCAGCTCCTTTTTGTGAATAAACAGAAAGACCAATAGGATAGAGCAATCATTACATATGCCACTCAATTTTCCTCTCGGTACACAAGTAGAATCCTCGCGACCCATTGCTCCGGATCGAGCTCACAATGGCAGAATGTTGCCCAACAATTGCATGTCAAGTTCAAGAACCACCTTCCTCGTCCCTAAACACCAAGCTTGATATAACCAATCATATACTCCCCAAAGCTCTACGTCAAGGACAGTACAACAACCAATATTCCTAGCAAAGCGCATCTTAATTCCAAACTTATTCCGAGGATCAAGGATATTACACTACGGTGGGTGTGAAAGCATCTCCATGCATACCATGCACAATAAATAGAACTGTATCATCTTTGTCGTGGTAAAGTTAGAGCAAATGCATCTCAATAACAAAGCAGAGGCATTTCGACCCCTCAAGCAGATTTGTGTCTGTAAGTTAAGGCAACTCAACACCTTTCGAAAGCATCTCACGATTCTGAAGGTACAGAGGCGGCTTAACATTTTATGGTTAGTGGGTAGAGGCTTCTCTGCATTCGAAGGCATCACGTCTCTTCAATGAGTTAAGGTATCTCAACACTCACAAAGAAGGAAGATTAACGCTTTTTACTGTAGAGTAGGGGCATCCCCACTATCGCATCACAGTGGAGGAATCTTCGTTGCAGCAACATAACAGAGTATAGTAGGAGAATAATTGGAGACTCAACACTATAGTGGAGGGATTAAAATCTTAATACTTATATGTATTAGTTGTTTAAACGTTACATGTTATTCTTAGAGGATGTTTTCCTAAGTACCTGAGCTAAAGGAAGTTTGGCAATTTCTCGTGAGGGGTATTCCTACCAGAAACAAGTTAGTCTATAATTGTCGTTAGTTGTTTTTGATGTGAAGCTTTTCGATACCCGTGAGGTGTTTTTGAGGATCGTCTTAACGGCTACGTGTACTTTTTCATACTGCCCTTGTAGATGTTGTCGTCCGAGGTGTGATTTCTCGTAGTTCTATAGATACTCCGTCGTGCATAGCCTTCCATCCTTGCCACGATTGTGGTGTCCCTAACGTCAATGAAAGCGATTTCCAATACCTCTTAAACAAGCTCAGTAGGCTCTGAGGTCAGTGGCCTTGAACCAGCTCTCCAACGCTCGTAAAGGGGATGATTTACTTAGGTCAATCGTGTGTGGTTATTCTATTTTCTCTTCGCATGTGTATGCAAGTTCCGCATACCGAATCTACGGTTGTTTTTTTGGAATAACCGGAAAGGTAGATGGAGGTTTTAGGAAGAGAAAAGGATGTAAGAATAACTATTTTGATTTTTGAGATAGATCTGGACTGATTCTCTCGGTTGTAAGGTCTACCCACGCTCATTGCATCAATTATTGATGGGAACAAGTTTGTCTCATCGACCTAGGTGGTTCACCCCTTCTGATTTGAGTGGAGAACCGCGACCACTGAAAGAACAATCATTGACTTATGTTTCTTTGTGAGAGAGAGTTGATCATAATGGGGGTGTATGGATGAAGGAGAAGGAAGTGACCAGATCCTCTTCTTAATTGTAGTTATTGAATATTTATAGTACTTCTAATTGGTGGTGTTAGACATAAGATCATTATAACTATTTATAGGTCAATAGACTAAGTAGTAATGCTCGTCAGATCTTGGATTTTTCTCTCATAGATCAAGTGGACATGTCAGAAATTTTATCTATGTCATGTAGTTTATTTGGAGATCAGGATACTCCAACACCTAAAGGTTATGGATCCCTTGAAAACTTCGATAAATGGAATATCATGTGAAAAGATCTTAATAGACGAAGAGTTAATAATTTCCAAAAGTTATTCTCCAAAAGTTATTCTCCAAAAGTATAATAGACACCTTTTAAGATGATGCAATTAATTTTTCACATCATAAAAAAACTCTAAATATTAACAAATGTATCCTTATTAAAATGTTATTATCATGTTATTTTATAATATTCCAAACTTTTTGATATCGTGGAAGAAACATAGGAGTACAAAATAGTTAATGCCAACATTTCAATAAGAAAAAAAATAATATTATTGTTATGAAAAGTTTGAGTAAATTTAAGCTAAGATAGAAGATTAAGGGCCAAAATGAATGTAATTAAAATTTGAAGGCTAAACGACTAGATTGAAGAAGTTAGAACCTACAAAAAATTCATTCTACCTATTCATATTGATATTAAATTTTCATATTATTGTTTTTCCCTGGCCATGGATATTGCATTCCTATTGCCATTCAGAACGAATCCGACGTGGACATAGGAAGGAGTAATAAAATCCACGTGGCACGAATAAGAACCTCAACATCCTTATCCCAACATCCGATATCTAATCCAATATCCAAACACAAAGCCAATTTCCTTCACATATCAAAAACATCACAATCCTCCACATTCATTATCTTTTCCAATTGATTGAACAAGGTAAAACAGCATTAGCTTTTAGCGCTAGCATTACCATGGCCTCCGCCGCAAGCTTCTTGCACCACCATGCACTCACTACCACCGCCGGCAGATCATCCTCATTATCACCTTCGCTCCGCCTAGTTCCGAAGCCTAACAACCAGCTAGTGTGCAGGGCTCAGAAACAGGCCGCCGGACAAGACGATGATGAAAGCCATGTCTCCCGTAGGTTGGCTCTCACCGTCCTCATCGGTGCCGCCGCTGTCGCCTCTAAGGTTTCTCCTGCTGATGCTGCCTATGGTGAAGCTGGTAACCCACTTTCTCTTTCTCGTAGTTACTGATATTCGATATCAAGAACCAATGGGAAAATGAAAATGAGTTAAAATATGCAGCAAATGTGTTCGGGAAGCCAAAAACAAATACGGATTTCACGGCGTACAATGGGGATGGATTCAAGCTGTCGATACCATCGAAATGGAACCCGAGCAAAGAGGTGGAGTACCCAGGGCAAGTGCTGAGATACGAGGACAACTTCGACACGACCAGCAATTTGACAGTCATGGTCACTCCCACCGACAAGAAGTCCATCACCGACTACGGTTCCCCTGAGGATTTCCTCGGCACGGTAACACTCCAAATCCCACACCGCTTCAGTAGTTAAATATTTCAAGATATTTATGAACTAAATCTTTTGAGCTCTGCAGGTGGACTATCTGCTTGGAAAGCAAGCATACTTCGGTAAAACCGATGCTGAGGTGATTAAACATCATAGACTTCATTTTTTATCTCTCATTTCCTTTTTTTCCACATTTATAAGCAAATGTTTAGAAATATAGTTTGAATATATGCATGTAGGGTGGTTTTGACTCCGGTGCGGTGGCGACTGCAAACGTATTGGAGAGCTCAACCTCGACAGTGGGTGGGAAGCCATATTACTTCTTGTCGGTGTTGACAAGAACCGCCGACGGAGACGAAGGTGGGAAGCACCAATTGATAACGGCCACCGTCAACAACGGTAAGCTTTACATCTGCAAGGCACAAGCCGGAGACAAAAGGTGGTTTAAGGGAGCTAGAAAGTTCGTCGAGAGCGCTGCCACTTCCTTCAGCGTTGCTTAAAACCAAGTTTTCTAAAATAAAAAAAAATGGAGAGAGGTTTTTATGTAAATCTTCTTAATTTATTACAAGTTATGATTTTGTGGGATATTGAACTAATTTGTCTGCTATAATATCCACTCCCCAAAGCTTCTCTATATTTAATTTTAGGAAATTCTAAAATGATCATCGTATATAGATAAACATCATTAATTTCATAAGATGAAATTTTAAATAGTTTTAAATTATAGGATAAAGTATACAAATGATGTATTACTATATAGCGTTATTTATTAAATATTTTGATTATTATAAATTACAAAATAATTTTTCGACTATAAAATATTGTTTTGTTAGTTTTTTACTATTAAAAAAATATAAAATGATTATATGATCATTCATATGTTTTAAATTTGTTATTTTTCGTTAAAAATTTGTCTGTCGTCTGAACTTAGATGTTAACCTACTAATCGAAATACGATAAAATCATATGTTTTAAAAATGAATTTTAAAAAAGAATTTATTAATTTTTATTTTGTTATTTAAAACAAGCATTATATTTAATAATTATGCTTATATTTTTAAAATTAAAAAAATTATAATATTCGAGATACAACAAAAACTTAATTATTAAATAATTAAATTATTTTTTATTTAATGATGTGATTCAAGCATTTAACTTTTTTTTATTGCATGGGAAGGTTACTCTTTAGATTCAACAGTTTTCACTTCTCCAGGGGGTTCCAGTAGTCAAAGCATTTAACTTTTGATTAAAAAGTTTAAACACAATTTAAAAATAACATATCCAAAAAAATATATTATCACATTAATAAAAAAATACGACCAAATTTAAATAAAATAATCAAAACAATCCTTAAGTTTTAATAATGTATCAAGTAATTTATATTGTATAAATTCAATATTTATGATATGAAATTAGAAATTAATATTTAATTTATTTATATTTATCTTATTTTCAATTCAACGAGCCTAATAAAAATAATTTTAATTAAAATTAACAATAAAATGAAATTTTAGTCACAATTAAAGGTCAAATGAGATATTTTCGAGTAATTTAGCATGACACATCACCTTTTTAATGGTAGATAATGTCATTGTTCCGATTTTATAACAAAATCTAAAATTTAATATCTATTATATAATTTTTTGAAAGTTTGATTTTTTAAAAATTAATTTAGTATCCATTTATAAATTTTATCCTATATATTACAGATCAGATTTAAACTGAAGTTTAGGGACATAATTTAAAATGTGGTTTGAGCCTATACCATGATTTTGGGCCAAAAATACTGAGTATTTTTGTCCAAGTAGTCATGCCGACGGCTATTTGTTAAAATATTTCAACTGTTAAAGCATTTAATTTTCTCTTGCATCAAGTGTGTTATTTATTTTTCATTTTTTAAGATAATACTTCACAGGGTTAGTTTAAGTTATAAATAGTTTAATATCGTTTAAGCAATGTTTTTGAGTTTGAGTCCATGCATATGCAAAAAATCTTTGCCGGGAGACTTACTCACCAAAGTCAGGTATATGACATGGATCAGACCGGATTAATCAAGACAAAACCTTGAAACCGAGAGAGCAACCAAAAAGAAAAAAAAGCAAGCCTTTAGTTTTTTAACAGAGTAGAGGACCATGTAATGGTCTTTTTAACATGGTGCATCTTGCATTTTCGTTTTAAGAGTTATTAATTTCAACATGATTACTATCGATCATGACACTTTATTGCAGCCTTTCATATCATGGAATGGCTCGTATTTATCAATACGAGTCGAGTGTCATACATCATTTACATCTAAATGTTGTGAGTCATCTCACTTAGGGGTAGTTCCGTTAAGCATTTAGTAATTTCTCATTTTGAGACATTTCTGCAATCTTTTTAACACCAATATAATGATGAGAAAATCCTGCATGGACAAAGGCAACATGTTATGAGGGGTTTTGATAATTCATCTTTTCTGATTTAGGTTGAAAATCACAAATTCATCTGATTGGCTGACATTCTAATAAATACATATCTCGTACACAAAGGGATTATGGTGGTCACCCTTTTTAATTTGGTCTAAGAGCCATATAAATTAAATTACCTCCATCTTGTGGGTCAATGGCTTCAACCAGGGAGCTTCTATCATTGTATGTGCATAGGCATCTCATTTAAAGGCGTACACGAGTGTCCTTGGCACCAATCAATGGTAGGGGATCCGTAGGTATCTCCGTGATGTAGGTCTTTGAGTGAAGAGATCTATGACACTAGGATAAACGATTCTTATCTAGAGGGATTACACATTTCACCATGTCTGATTTGGACGTAGAGATATCAATTCCAAAGTCACAACTTTTAATGTTTCAAGTTTGATTCAATTTATCTCTAGAGGGATCTAAGATATTATCTCTGGTGGTTCATCTTAACACTTACACGTTTAACATAACATTTGTATCATTTAAGTTTTTAATATGAGAGATGACTATCCAACTCAGTTGGTAAAGCACAAGGTTCTTAACCTTGAGGTCGTGGGATCGAGTCTCATGGAGGGCATTTCATAATTCGGAGGTCTTCCACGAAAGTTGCTCTCAACCTGGTGTTAGGGACAACCTACTATCTTACCTCCCCTTACCCCATTACATATGAGAACAAGGGACATCCATTTATTTAAGTTTTTAATATGATTATAATTGTCTTGTTTATGCATGCCAGGCTTTTAGCAATTAAACTACGGTTCTAGTAGTGCTTTGGTTAAAGTCGTGTAATCTATCTAACTATTTTGCGTAAATTACAAATTTCATCACTAAATTTTACTCTTTCTTCTATTTTGTTTATTGAACTTTAAAAATTTTCAATTTCTTCACTAAACTTAATCCATTGGGTTTTTTTGGTCACTAAACTTTACTCTCTCTCTTAATTTGGTTACTCCGCCGTTAAATAGTTAACGTCATTAAAAACGACACCGTTTTCAAAAAAACAAAATTTTCATAAAAACGATGTCGTTTTGCATCCATACAACAACTCATTTTAACGCCGTTAACTATTTAACGGCTGAGTGACCATAAAAAACACAATGTATTAAGTTCAGTGAGGAAATTGAAAAGATTTAAAGTACAGTGAGTGAAATAGAAGAGAGAATAAAGTTCAGTTACCAAATTTGTAATTTACCCAACTAATTTTACATGATTGGGGGATCTCAACCTACGATCAAGAAGTCTACTCTAACCTTTAATAAAGCGTACATACTACTATACTATGTCAGTTACATACATTCACGACATATTCATACTAATCATGGTTACAATTCTACTCTCTCTGAAGCTTTCTATAAGGACTTATTGATGTATGATTGAGTTTGCATTTTTTTCCTCTCATTTTTTGGATTTATTGTTGGGGTTGCATGGGTTCATACATGTTCTCCGTTAGGCTGTTATCCTCCTCAAACACTGCTTCCTACTTATCTCTTACCATATCTTTACATGTTTCGATGCTTGTACGTCAGTTTTGCAAGTTTTCTTCCACGTCTCTCGTTGATTCTTGCTTGACTTGGGTAACATATTCCTTCCGTTTCTCCGTCTAGCACTCCACCAGACTTGAGGATAAGTCCTATTCCCTTTTACTTAATTTTCAACTTGGAGTTCGGGGTCAGGTTTGCATGCTTGAGGTTTTTTTGCATCGTGGTTGATTCTTGAGATTATAAGTTGGTCCACGTTCACCATATCAATATTGATGTACACCAAGTAGGATGGTGATTCTCGACGGAAAAATAAAGAGTTTTTGTCGAAAATTAATGGCTCACTCTTTCTGGAGAATCACGGTCAACTAAGATTCATATATAGGATGAAGTGTAATGTCTGAAAAATTACACTCGATATATGAGTTCATCGAGCTACATGATTTTTAGTTATTAGACTGTAGAAAAATCCAGGTAATTTTAAAATAGGATCTCCATATAGTCACGAGTATAACAAACACAGCATTCCACTTTTATATTATACAACAAGAACAATAAAACAATTTAATTAAAGTTTTACGTGGACTAAATAAATGAAAAAAATCGTTAGAATGAAATTTCAATTAACATTAGATTTGATAACGAGTTTAATATTGGTAAACTTCTCTTTTAAAAAAGATAGCAAATATTTTCATATTATCATAAATATATTTAGATATTTCATTAGTAAACTAATAGTTCGAGCGGACTAAAACCGCTCTTAGATAATATTAGGGTATATTGCATGTTTAGCATCTAAAGCATCACTTTTATTTTATTTATTTTCAAATTTTAAAACTATACATAATGTTTACTTTTTGTTTTATTTTAATATCAATCGTTAAAAACTTAATGAACTGTTGTACGCAATATTTTTACGGGTAAATTATATAATTCATCGCACAACTATCTTATCACTTCTATTATTGTCATTAAATTATATATTTTTAAATTTAATCACTTAATTTTACTCATATTTTAATCACTCTAACTCATTTTATTTATTATTAATAAAAAAGCTTATTTTAATAATATATGAAAGATTTGTGATTTAGGGTTTATAGTATAATTTTTGAGTTTGGGTATAATTTTAAAATTATTTTTTATTTTAATTATATATTATTAAGATAATAATAAAAAATATCATGTCACAAAAAATATTAATAAAATAAATTAGAGTGATTAAAACAAGAACAATTTGAAAGTTGAGTTATTAAATTGAAAATTTTAAACTTTAATGATCAAAATAGGAGTGAGAAGATAGTTGAGTGATGTAATTTACCCATAACAATAGCTTCGTTAAGTTTTTAACGGCATGGTACCAAAATGAAACCTAAACTAAACGTTATGTATTGTTTTGAAATAAAATAAAGTTTAGGTACTAAAACGGAATAAAAGTAATAGTATAACTATTAAATGTGTAGTTTATCCATAATCTTATTTAAGCACGTCTTTTGAACTGCAGGAGTGAAACCTAAACCCAAAACAAACAAAATAAAAGAGGCGCCTACACCTCTTTTGCTCTCTTTCTTGCTTTTTCTGAATTTTCATTGTTTTTTCTTCCTATTTTTACTCTGCATTTTGTTAGAGAAAAAAGAAAAAAGAAGGGAAAAACCCAAAGAATGGGAAAGAATAAGAATCCCCTAGACGAAACCTCCTCTATCCGATTAACCAAGATACTTAAGAAGTTTAAGAAAGGAGAAGCTAAAGGTTTTCTTCGTATCTCCTTCAAATTTCCAATTTTGAACATAAACTGCATTGCTAGGACGGGATTTTTTATTATAGCTTTTTTAAGGGTTTCCCAATACTATAGTTTTTTAGTGTGTGCATTTTTATTGTTCATCTCTTCGAAATGTATTATTCGAGATTGCAAGGCGTGCTTTGTTGCTACTGAAATAAATTTACTTTTTTTAGGGTTTTATAAATTATTAAACTTAATGCTAGCTACCAAAATTTGGTTTTAATGCAATAATTGAAGAGAAGTCAGCCTCGTTTGCTTTGCTCGTGTTCATCTTATATCTAGGTGAATTAGTTGGGTTGCCATGGCTAGAAAGTTATTGAAGAATGCTATTTGCTTCTTATGTATTACACATTCCTTGTAAAGTTGCAGTAGCTTGTAACGTCTTTCTTGTGTTTAAGTTTTTTGTATTAACTTATTGAGTTTTTGATTCTTTGTATAGTGTATAACTTCGAACCCAACCTTTCAAAAAAACAACGAGCATTTGTGCACAAGGAATGCCTGAAAATGGGTTTGAGATCCCAAAGTAAAGGGTAAGTATTAATTGCTAGTTTCATGCATCACCAATGCTAATAATATATTAATATTACAGTTTAAAAAATGTTACCTGTCTATTGTATTTCCTTGCTTGTGTGGAATGGAAGCTTACTTCTTAATTGTTTTTTATGTGGTTTAGTCATTGAGATTCCCATTGTGATTTCTTAACAACCTGAATTTTGTTTTTAGCAGTGGGAGCCAGAGACACGTCTCTGTCCGTAAAATCAAAAAGAAAGGCGGTGACATCCAGGGAAGAATCTTACTAATGTGGCATTTTCAGAGGGGACAAATTTGGTTTTGCAGGACTTATTTTCAAATTGCCCACCAGATGACGAAGAGCTTGAAGAGAAAGAAATTATCAAATATAGCGGAAAACTGCTAAAATACGAAGAAAGGAAGATGATATTTTCTCGAAGCCAAAGATTGGTGCTGTGGAGATTGCAGAGAGGGTTAAAGAACTTGCATCTAAGTGAGAGAAGCATCCAAAACTGAGCAGGGTCTTCTGTAGAAGTTGGCTTAGAAACTCTGGCTGGATGCTGCTTATTTTTCACTCTATGCTATGCATACAGGGGAGGGGAGTGTCTTGTAGTTTCTCTGAATTAGCTTTTGAGTAACAGTCTTTGGACATCACACAAGCAGATTAATGAGGAGAGATCAAAGCTTCCAATTGCTGGGTTTGGGGATGCCATTACATCTGCACTAGAATCTAGCCAGGTCCCTTTTTGTCTTCTATGTATTTGTTTTTAAGATGTGTATCTGTTTGGTTTGCAGATTCCAGAATGTAGAATAATACAGAGTTATTTCTATTGCTTCTCAAGTTATTTCTGCCTTTCTCTCAATGCAATTGTGTTGTTATGTCCCAATGTGAAGTCTATATTTTCCTGTTCGCTTGAGTTGCAGTTGGATGGTTGAGATGTGTCATATTGTTATATTTATTGTATCTTCCAAATTCCCTTTTAGGTTATCCTCATCTCTGGCGAAACTAGGTGTGGCAAAACAACACAGGTATTATTTTATCCTTTTTTAAAAATAAATTTATGGTATATTTATTATCAGTTGATAAACTATTTGTTTTAGAAGTACCCATTTATGTCATTTTCCCCTTTTGATTGGTCTGCGCAGACAGAGAAGTAATGTATCTCACATGTTGCACAATGAACTATATCTCTGATAATTCTAATAAAGTCCTTTTTAATCTTGTTTATTTAGATAGGCATGAAATTAAAATTAGCAGCTTTAAGGCTCTAAATGCAGCTGAAACCCTTCCTAACTTCAGAGGACGCTTTAACTGATTTTTTAAGTGATTAACAATTGATGAGCTTTAAATTCTCATCAGCTGATAGTTGGAAAATGATTTAGATTTAGCTTGTTTTCTTGTATGGAGTTAAATTACTTCATTTTCAAATTATGTACTAAATTACTTCTGTGAATGTATAAGCAGATTGCATATAAGTAAATAGTTAACTTTCTTTGGGGACCACTTGTCCTAACTCTATAAAATGGTGATGGATGATAATTTATTGTGTTTTGTCTTAGGATTCTTTGTGGAAAGTTGGTATTTGGGTAGCTTGGGATCTATGAAGACTTTTCTTTAGTTGTCTGCTACTGATCACGTTAATGCTTAGGATGCTACCTTCTTTAGTAGATCAGAGTCTAATTCTGGTTTTTTTTGAGCGTACAATCAATTAACTATAGAAGTTCATGAATACCAAGATAATTGAAGCTTCTGCTTAAAGATGATGAATTGAATTAATTTTATAAATGTTTCTAAAAAGAGCATATATATATATTTAAAAAATGAATTTATATTACATATGTATGTAATTATATCAAGCCTGAAGTAAGGTATGAGATCATTTTCTTAAAAGAATAATATCAGTAATGAGTTACATTTCATTATTCTTTCTACAAGAAATTAGTGAACACTTCAGCCACATAGTTCACTGATCCATGAAGTATATAATGTCAAGATTCATTTGTTTTTGGGTTTGTGACTTGTATTATTGGTGTATCTGGTCCAGGTTCCACAATTTCTTTTGGACTATATGTGGGAAAATGGTGAGGCTTGTAAAATATTGTGTACTCAGCCTCGGCGTGTATCAGCTACATCAGGTGTGGATAAATGAAGCCTGTTGTATTCCTTGTTCTACATATTTTTCCTTATGTTTTTGCTTTTATAATGTGCAAATCTTCATATGGTTGCTGCTTTCTTTTTTTACTAGTGTCCGAGAGAATTGCTTATGAAAGAGTAGAAAGTATTAGGGCAAGCAAAGCCAAAAAAATGAGTGAGAAAGGTAGAGAGAGAGTGAGGGAGAGTTCGAAGGGTTTTGTTCGTCCGGTCAGAAGTAGTCCTCTGTCTGGAGGAGTATCGTGGGTTGCATTCGTGGATAATCTCAGTAGAAGGGTGCAGAGAAGTGCATTATGGGATCGTTTTAGTCATTATGGTAAGGTGATTAAGGTGTTCATTCCATTTCTTAATAGGAGACCTTATTACAAGGATAGTACGTTTGCTTTTGTGCATTTTGCTAGTAAAGATGATATGCATCTAGCAATTGAAAAGATGAATAACGTCTCGGTCGATGGGAGGAGAATATCGGTGTCGATTGCTAAGTATCAGAAGAAAAGTATTTCGAGGAGCTTCAAACGTACTAGTGTGGTGAGGTCTACAGATGCTGATGTAGATGGGTTGCTCAGGAAACTACCATCATCTCAAGCTACAAGTATTGGAAAGGAGATGATGAATAAGTTTTACAATGGAAGGTCATACAAGGAGACGGTTATGGGTGCAAAAGAAGTTGAGGGCCAGAAAGTGGGGAGTTTTGAAGCTAAGGAGGTGAAGAAGCCGTTGGAAGTTTTTATTCCAATGGAGTATAGATCATGGCTGAGATCGTCGTTAATTGGTATTTGTAAGCCATTATTCGAAGTTGAGTTTGTGCAGAGGGCGTTAAGAACTGAGGGAATCAATGTCAAAGTGGTTCAATGGGGTTATGCAAAAAAAGCCTGCTTGGTAGTTTTCCAGTCTGCTGAGGAGAAAGTTGCAACGATGGAAAACAAGTGGGAGGCTCTGTCCTTTTGGTTCGAGAGGTTGGAGCACGTTATGGAAGAAGAGGGTGTGCCATTACCTTACTGTGCAGTTTCTATGATTGGTGTTCCTCTAAATTGTTGGTCAGTTCCTTTCTTCACAAGTTTGGCGTCGAAATGGGGCAAACTAATTAAGGTACAAGAACAAACTGCTAAAAGAGTGGATTGCAGAGTTGCTCATATGTTATTGAGGGTTGAAAGTCCTTTTGATATTCCTCCACATGTCATTATAAATACGTATGGGAGATCGTTCATGATTAAGATTAAGGTGGAAGGAAGTGATGATTTTTTTCTAGAGTTAGAGGATATGGTTGAAGATGACGGAACAGTAAATAATGAGGAGGATAACTTGCCGGAAGAGAGCAATGGGGATGACTTTGAAGAGCAAGAAGGGAGGTTGGGTATTCAGACGGTGTCAGATTTTCAAAATAGAGTTCAAGCATGGGTTTTGGACTCGTCACAAGGGGTTTTTCAAAATTTAGTGGCAGTTGATGAATGTGTAGAGGAGATAGTTCTGGGAGATGTCCAGGGAGAGCAGAGAAGGTTGGGGGCTGGTACAGAAGAGAGAGAATGGGTGGTTACCAGGGGTGAGGTCTCCTTGGGGCTTGATATTGTTGACCAAGTGAATGGGCTGAATGATACCATGGGTAGGGTAGAAGTAAATGGGCCCATTCAGGGAAGTCCAAGTTTAGAGTTGGTTACAAGCCTGATGAGTTAGTTGATATTAGGGGGAAAGGTGGAGATCCGCAGCAGCCTGTTTTGGAGGGATCGATGATTGATTTTGCAGCAGTGCAGTTTGGATCTAATGGGGTGCAAGTTAATAATGTCCCTACAAGGAGGTGTTCTTCTTCCCCTCCAACAAATCGAATTCGGCCTAATAGTGTTGCTACTGTTTTCTATGACAGAGTTTACAGCAGGTCTACTAAGAAGAGTATAAGAGGTGAATCGGAGAAGGATTTTTCTGAAGTTGAATTTTCGACTGATAAAGAGGAAATGGAATTAACTTGGCAGGTTAGCCAAATGTTAGGTGTTAACTTTAAGGGGGGAAAGAAGGATTTTGCCGAGAAATATTCGGAGTCTAATTCGGCTAGGAGGGAGAAGGGTGGGTATTAATCCTTTTTGGTTGAAGGTTTTTAATTATTTTTTATGGTTCGTGTATCTTGTGTCACTTGGAATATTAGGGGTTTAGGTAGGAAGGAAAAGGCTAGGGCAGTGAGGAAGGTGGTTGTAGATAAGAAACTGTCTTTTCTTTTTCTGCAAGAAACGAAATTAGAGGTAATTAATATAAGGATGAGAAGGAAGTTGGGGGTTAAATACTTAGCTGGGTTGGTGGAGTCTCCGGCAGTGGGAGCATCAGGGGGTTTGGTTACTCTGGGATGAGGACTGGTTTGTACCTCGGTTGGTGAAGATTTCTCCAAGGTTTATAGCTTTGAAGGCTGTTAAGGTGAACCAAGAGGTGTGTTGTTTTATTAATGTTTACGGGCCCTCAGTTGAAGCTGATAAAGAAGCATTTTTTGAGGAGTTAAACTGTTTTATTTCCTCATTGGGATGCCTACTATGTGTAGTTGGAGACTTTAATGCTCATTTGTCACAGGAAGAGAAGTTGGGGAAATCACTGAATGAGAATTCAATTGCATGGTTCAGGGAATTTCTGTTCCAAGCGAAATTAACGGACCTGCCTTTGGTGGGAGGGAGTTTCACTTGGGGTAATAATAGGGAAGTTTCTACGTTTGTGAGGTTGGATAGGTTTCTTGTTTCGGACGATTTTTTAGGATTATTTCCGGATGTTGTTCAGATGTTATTACCAAAATTAATTTCAGACCACAATGTTGTGGCTTTGGAATCCAGCAAGATAAATTGGGGTTCGAAACCCTTCAAATTGTTCAATTATATCATGGAGGAGGAGGGTTTTAAGGAAGCAGTGGAAGAGAAAATTTCAGAAGTTAAGAGTAGGAAGAGGCTAAGCATTGAGGAGGTTCTTAGAGAAACAAAGGTGGAAATCAGGAATTGGTCTAATAAAAGCATAATGCAATTACACAGTTTGATTGACAGCAAAGAGAGCCTAATATCGAATCAAGAAGTTCAACTACAACAAAGGAATTCTCTCGTTTCTATGGTGGATGTTGCAAAAGCAAAAAGTGAACTATGGTCATTGTATAAAAAAGAAGAATTAGTTTGGTTCCAAAAATCAAGGGCGCAGTGGATTATGGATGGGGATCGGAATTCAAGGTATTTTCATCAATGTGCTACAAATAGAGGGAGGATTAATGCTCTTAATGCTTTGGATATCAGTGGTAATGTGATTGAGGAGCCGATGATGATAAAAGCTGCTGTTTTTGATTTTTTCAAGAACACTTGCAATGTCATTCCGACGGCTGAAGTTGAAAAGCTGGAATTGAATTTTAATAGGCTTTCGGAGGATCAAGTTGCACAATTGGATATGAATTTTTCAGAGGGGGAAATTTGGGAGGCAATACAGACTTCGGATAGCAATAAAGCTCCGGGTCCAGATGGGTTAAATATGGGATTTTTCAAGAAATTTTGGCCGGTTTTGAAAGGAGATATTCATAAGTTTTTCGATGATTTTTATGAAGGGAAGAAGTTTGGGAAATGTGTCAATCATTCTTTCATTACACTAATTCCGAAAAAGCAGAATCCGGTTGCCATTGAGGATTACAGACCAATTAGTTTGGTAGGGGGTTTATATAAAATCTTGTCTAAAGTTCTGTCAAGAAGGCTAAGGCTGTGTATGGGAGGGTTGATTGGTCAATCTCAATTTGCTTTCATTCCGGGAAGACAGATTTGTGACTGTTCCTTAATTGCTAATGAGGCCATCGATTTCTGGAGGAGGAAAGGAAGGGAAGGTCTCGTCTTCAAAGTGGATTTCAAGAGGGCATATGACATTGTTGATTGGGATTTTTTAATTCAAATTATGGAGTGTATGGGGTTTAGTAGAAGGTGGAGGTCGTGGGTATATAATTGCTTAAGTTCAACTTCTATTTCAGTTCTCGTTAATGGATCTCGTACTGAAAGCTTTAAAATATCTAGGGGCTGAGACAAGGGTGTTCTTTATCCCCGCTACTGTTTAATCTAGTGGGTGAATTTTTGAATTTGTTGTTATCTAAAGCAACAGTTTTGGGGCTGTTTGAGGGTTTTCAAATAGGTTCTGATAATTCTTCTTCGATGCTGACTCATTTACAATTTGCGATGACTTGATCATATTTTGTAAAGCTTCGAAGGGGCAACTAGCAAATCTGAAGAGGGTCTTGGTTGTATTTGAGTTGTGTACAGGGTTACAACTGAATTTGGTGAAGAGCAGAATTTTTGGTATTAATTTACAAGATCAGATTGTTGGGGAGTGGGCAGAATATGTTGGTTGTTTAAGAGACTCTTTTCTGACAGAATATTTGGGATTACCATTGGGAGCAAAGAGAAATTCTATTCAACTATGGGATCCGATTGTGAAGAAGTTCTACTAGAAATTGGCAGGCTGGAAAGTTTCTTCTCTATCCATAGCAGGGAGGATAGTTTTGATAAAATCAGTCCTGAATTCACTTCCTAATTATTATATGTCAATGTTCAAAATACCAGTGGTTGTGATGAAGAAGTTGGAATCAATTATGGCCAATTTCTTATGGGGTTTTTCGGCTGAGAATAAGAGGTTTCATTGGGTTAACTGGAGTGCTGTTTGTAAAAATAAAGAGTTGGGGGGTTTGGGAATTTCGGATATTAAGCTTCGGAATAGAGCTTTAATGGGAAAATGGGTTTGGAAGTTTGGTTCGGAGAAGGACTCTTGGTGGAAGACAATGATATGTTCCAAGTATAATGTGGGGACGAGTTCTATTGTTTTAGATGATAATTTGCCATCTAATGTGTCTTGGTTTTGGAAAGGTGTTGTAAATAACTATCGGACTAATGACTCATTTGGGTTATGCTTTCGAAATAATGTTGTGCTTCAGGTGGGAAAAGGAGATTCAATTAGATTTTGGCATGATTCATGGATTTCTAGCTTTTCCTTGAAGACTATGTTTCCAAGGATTTTTGCTCTGTCAGTTAATAAGGAAGGGGTTGTGGTTGATTTCGGGTGTATGTCTAATGAGGAGTGGGTGTGGGATTTACATCTTAGGAGGAACTTAATGGACAGTGAGTTTGATCAATGGATGGAAATGATGGTATTGTTGGATAATTTTCAACCTTTGTTGAAGGGAGAAGACCGCTTGGCGTGGAAAGGTAGTGGGGATGGTGTGTACTCGGTTCAATCTTGCTCTAGATTAGTTTCAAGTTTGTCAGAATCAGATAATTCATGGCTGGAGATAGTGTGGAAGGGTTTTGTCCCACCAAAAGTGGAGATTTTCATTTGGCAAATTATTCATCAGAAGTTGGCTGTTAAAACTGTCTTATTGAGAAGAGGAGCCAAGAATATTGAATCCCCGTTATGTGTGTTATGTGGAGTGGAACCAGAATCGGTTAGGCATTTATTTTTTTCTTGCGTCCAGGTTTGGCAGATTTGGGTCAAATTCCTCCGTATGTGGAAAGTTAATTCAGTTCTCCCTAATAATCCGAAAGGCTTCTTGCTTTCTTGGTCGCAGTTAAGACCAAACTCGTGTATTTGGAGATTTATTCCAAGAGCTGTTTTGTGGTCTGTCTGGCTGTGTAGGAACCAGATTGTATTTAAGAAAGGCAAGTTGGATAGTGCTAATTTGTTTTTTTTGGTGAGGTATAGGGTGGCTTCATGGTTTTTAGCTAAAAATAAGGATGTGTCTATCCAAGTGGACAACCTTGTGGGAGATCTTACTTTGGCGGACTTGTATAAGTCCACCTCTATCTTTAGACCCACTAGAGTAAAATGGTGCCCTCCTCCTACAGGGTATTTTAAGATGAATGTTGATGGGGCTGTTAACTTTGATTGGAGAAGAAGTGGTATTGGTGGAGTTCTTAAAGATGCCTATAAGAACAAGTTGGTTTCTTTCTCTAGAGCTTTAGGACCTTGTTCTCCTATTCTTGCTGAGATTTTTGCTATCAAAGTGGGGTTAGAAGTGTTTTTTGAGTCAGTTTGGAGGGACAAAGGATTTCTGATATTGGAAAGTGACTCGTTTCTTGCTGTGAAGTGGATCAACAGCCCGGAACTTTGCCCGGTCCACCTTGTTGATCTGATTACAGAAATTCAGAAGACAGTTGTGCAGTTTAATGTTATAATTAAGCATATCAGCAGATGTACTAATGTGGAAGCTGATTGTCTAGCTAAGTCAGGAATTGGTTAGTGAGTGAGGAGGTTTTGTTATGAGTAGTGGTTATGGTGTTTTTTCTTGGTTATGGTTCTATGTTAGGTTAATTTATGTTTTGTTTGGAATTTTATGTAATTATGGGTTATTAATAAATTTAGGTGCTCTTTTCCTCCTTCCGCTATTTGTCTCTTCACAAGAGGCAACTATGAGGGAGGTTTTTAATGAGGCCTTCTATTCCTATAAAAAAAAAGAGTAGAAAGTATTGGCGATAATGTTGGATACAATGTACTGTTACTAAACTTTTAAAAACATGTATGTGCAATGTGAGTCATACTTGTTAAAATCATGGCATTTTATGAGAAACTGCTGCTTGTTTCTCACTGCCTTTTAACTACGTGGGAATAGGTAATGTGTTACAGGTAGTCTTACATAGCATGGAACCATTTGTTCAAACTTTCAGAGTTCTTTGAGTACTGAAGGAATTAGTACCAAATCATATGCTAATGATCTAGAATATCTGCATTTCTTGCTACGGATACGTGTGTGTATATATATATATATTCCAGTGTGGGTCCTTGTTATTTATCCTTGTTTTCCAATTTATCTGTTAGTTTATTGTTTTCTTGGTTAGGTTGAAATGTTGCATTTAGTTAATGTTGCAATGAACATTAGATTTTTTCAGAAAGAGTTGGGGGTGGTCCTCCTATCTTGGCAGAATTATTGGCGATTAAGAGGGGGTTATGTCTTCTGGAAGATTTAAGTTTTGTCCCAAATCTGAGGTTTATTCTTGAATCTGATTCAAGCAATGCCCTAAAGTGGATCAAGAATCCGGGTTTATGCACTCCTATGTTTCAAGTATTGGTGCAGGAGATTCTCTCTTATGGCAGGGAAGGATATCATTATCAAGCATATTTTGAGGGCTGCAAATTGGGAAGTTGACAAATTAGCTAAAGATGGGATAGGGTGATGTAATGGTTTCTGTCTGCTTGTATTGAGGAGTAGATAATTTTATTTCTTATGTTTAGCTGTTGTGTTTAAGTTTTATGTAATTTCTGGTGGTGTTTGCAGATGTTTAGGGTCTGTCTTTGTTGTACTTTGTTTCATCTAATAAATTCTAGGCACTCTTTTCCTCCTTTCCTTGTCCTTCATGTTACTTTTATAACATGAAGGTTGAAAAAGGGGGTTTTTAATGAGGCCTAATCTTCTATCAAAAAAAAAAACATTAGATTTTTTGGCTATTGATGGAAAATTTTTAAGTTTATACAACATTACTGAAATTTATGAATTTTTATGAAGATTCGCTTGGAAAGTAAAGGTGGTCGGCACTCATCCGTTGTCTTCTGCACAAATGGGATATTACCGAGAGTGCTGGTTTCGAGCAGTAGATCAAAGAGAGAAGACATCTCTGACATGACTCACATTATTGTGGTATTTACCTTCTTGTTTTGTTTGTAAATTACTATATTTCAGTTTTCGGATGATTAAAGGCATCTTTCTTTCCTTCCTTTGGAAAAAATCAGCTAACTTTAGGGGAATATTATAATAACCTGGGAAAAATATGTATTTCAACATAAACACAGGACTTTTCTTGAACCTGTTACTAACCTTCTCAGGTTTAATAGCCATCTGTTATTATGGTCAAGTTACTTGCCAAATTGTACAATATTGTGTTTCATTTCCTGCTTCAAACTAGAATAAACTGTTTTAAATTTGTAGTGCAAACGTCATTTTATAGGAATGATGCTTATTAGGGATATAGGATACTGGCACCAGCTTCCCCACTTATATTACCTGCATCCTTTGCTAGGAATGGACTTAATATGATAGGAATGTAGAGTAGTGGGATCAGTTGCCCCTGGTAAAATCTTGGAAAGTTCTTGGGTTTTTTTTCACTAAACACTGACTTCTATTTCTCACTCTATGGGAAGGAAATATAATCGTTGCCCTTCTGGGGTATTTAATGGTACAAGGGTTTATCTACAAAAAAACATAGTGGTTATTGTGTAAAAGACTGTGCAAATGGATGGAATGGTTATTTAGTCCATTTGAAGTGTGTGGTTCCTTTGCCTTTTCATGGGGGTTTTCCATTTGAAGTGTGTGGTTCCATTGCATTTTCATGGAAATCTGAAGAAAGAGCAGAAAAAGAGGCATGTTTCAAATGTAAGTCGTCCTATATGATAAAAATTTCTTATGGTGATACCACAAGAAGTATGTGTTGTTCTGTAGACTTGAAAATCAACTTTCTCTAACAAGTCTATTTAGCACCTTCTTTTGACCCCCCACATACTGTTCTTTCCTCAAAATTTCCAGAAGCTGCACTAAGCTCATCTTAGATTTTTCTTCTTCTTGTGTTCAATTTCTAATGCTATGTTGTAGTTTTCTCCTTTTGTTCTTTCTGTGATCTTCAATTATGATTTAAAGGCTTTCGGATCTTTGCTGGCCACATGTACTCTTGTTTGAAAATTGTATTGTTCCACCTTTTATCTACTCATTGAAATTTTAGGGATCATGATAGGTATCAAGTCGGCTCAGCCATTGCTATTTTCCCTTTTCTTTTTGGTCTTGACTCCCAGCCTAATATTTTGTCAAGCTAGGTTGAGCAGTTTTAAAATGGTTTAATATAAAAAGAAGTGCCCAAACTATACCCTTTTCCCATTTAGGTGCTTAAACTATTTTTCGGTCAATCCAGGTGCCTAATGTTACAAACATAACTATTTTAAGTGCCCCAACAGTAACGGCCGTTAAAAATTCCATTAAGTGACACTTGTCGTATTCTGGTAATTTAATTTTTTTTATTTAAAATAAAAAACGTCAAAATATAATTTCTTAAAAAAACCAAAATTTTCAAAAATCTTAAAGAAAACCTAGAACATGATGAACAAGACGAATCCCCCCAAAACTTTGAAAATCGTTTAGAAAACCCGTGGTCGACAAGGGAGTTGGTAGGGTTAAGGTTAGGGATTTAGGGTTGATTTTAGGGATTTTTTTGGTAATTTTGGAGAAATTAGGGTTTTTAAATACAACAATATATTAAAGTTATTTTTTAAAAATAAAAATTTTCAAAATTACCAGAATATGACACGTGTCACTTAACATACTTTTTTAACAGCCGTTACAGCCGAGGCACTTAAAATGGTAAAGTTGGGCATTTGGATTGACCGAAAAAATAGTTTAGGCACCTAAATAGGAAAAAGGATATAGTTTGTGCACTTTTCTTTTTAATATTAAGCCTTTTAAAATTGATTGCTCAGCCAGCAATTCCTGGAAAATTTAATAATAAAGTGGATGCTGGACATACACCAGACCTTCCAAGCAAGAAAGATGTAATTTAGCAATCAGTTCCTTTCAAGGACTGGTTCGGTCCCTAAACCTTGGAATATTTTTATTTGGTGTATACGGGTTGACGAGGATCTTCGGGTCATAATTTTCTTGGAGAACTCTTGTACATCTGATCATCCATATTTATTTTTCTTTTCAAAGCTACCTATACGTATATTTTAATTTTTGCATGCACTTTTTCCCCTGTTTATCTTGGCTTACAGTTGTAGTTACTAATTTTCTGAAAATTTTAGGATGAAATTCATGAAAGGGACAGCTTCTGCGATTTCATGTTGGCAATTATCAGGTACATGTTCTGTGATTTAGAGTTTTACCTTGTTTGCTTGCTTTCACTAACATCAAGTTTCTTATCATTTGAGTCTAAATTTGAAGGCTAAAAATGGTTTGGGATTTATGATTCTTGCAATGTTTTTTAAGCAGTATTAAATATGGTATGGCAGTTGTACCGTACTTTCTGGGCACAATAGCCGCTTGTATTCAGGGCACAATGTGGTACTTATGGACCTTTAAGTACCATCTAGGATTTTTTCAATGGTTTAGGGTCCCTTGTATTAATTTTTTTCTCTAGGGGCCCATTGTCTTAGAAGATGGAAGTTTATTAGTTGAATTGCATGCTTGACAAATTTTATGTTTTTCAATTTGCAAGGACATACTTCCTTCGTATCCTCATCTATGGCTGGTTAGTTCTAGGTCTCATGTATCCCTCCAATTTCCTAGATAATAATATTATTCATTTTCATATTTTAAAATCCTAATGGAAAAAATAATTAATTTTTCCTCATTTGGTACATGATACAAATAGGTGCTGATGAGTGCTACTCTTGATTCTGAACGGTCTTCGCAATATTTTGGTGGTTGCCCAATCATCCGTGTTCCTGTGTTTACATATCCTGTAAAATTATATCACTATTGTCTGTCATTTATTTTTTAGTTTGGATCACATCGTAATTTTCTTGGAATTCTTAATTCAGGTAAAAAGTTTCTATTTGGAGGACGTGCTTTCTATCTTGAAATCCGCAGATGATAATCATCTTATTTCAGCTAATGCAACTGTCCAAGATCAAGAATTAACAGAAAAAAACCCAGAATTAACAGAAGAAGCAGAATTAACAGAAGAAGATAAGATTGCATTAGATGAAGCTATTAGTTTGGCTTGGTCAAGTGATGAGTTTGATCCGCTTCTAGATTTGGTTTCTGTGGAAGGTGGGTCAAAGGTTCATAATTACCAGCATTCTTTGCTAACACCACTAATGGTGTTTTATGGAAAGGGTAGAGTGGAGGAAGTTTGCATGCTCCTCTCATTTGGTGTAGACTGTGATCTGATTTCCAACGATGGGAGGAGTTCTTTGGATTGGGCTGCGCAGGAAGACCAGCTGGAAGCTGTCGATACTATAAAAAAACATATTGAAAGTTCCCAAGCTAATGATGGGCATCAGTTACTTGATAAGTATATAGCTTCAGGTATTCCAGAAATCATTGATAATGTTCTTATTGAGCAGTTACTAAGAAATATATGTATTGATTCGAAAGGAACTATTCTTGTGTTCCTTCCTGGGTGGGATGATATAAATAGAATGAGAGAGAAATTACTTGCCAATCCCTTTTTCAATTCCTCCAGATTTATTATAATACCTCTGCATTCTATGGTTCCTTATGCTGATCAAAAGACAGTCTTTAAGCGTCCACCTTTGGGCTGCCGCAAAATTGTCCTTTCAACCAATGTTGCCGTAAGCTTCGGTACAATTGATGATGTTGTCTACGTTATAGATAGTGGTAGAATGAAAGAGAAAAGCTATAATCCATGTAATAATGTATCAACCCTTCAATCTTCATGGGTTTCCAAAGAAAATGCCAAGCAGAGAGAGGGGCGAGCTGGCCGTTGTCGGCCTGGAATTTGTTATCTTTTTTCAAAACTTCGAGCAGCTTCAATGCTCGAATTTCAAGTTCCAGAAATTAAGAGAATGCCAATTGAAGAACTCTGTTTACAGGTGATATATATTCTTTGTGCGTGATATGTCTCTCATTCTCTTTCATTTAATATGTGTGGGGGTATCTGCCAAAAAAGAAGTTTCCATCATAATCCTTGTTCGTCTCCTTTATCTTACATTCATTTACTAATACCATTGATGTAACAGTTTATTGCATGATTTTATTCGCATTGTTAGGTGAAATTGCTTGACCCAGATTGCAAAGTAGAGGATTTCTTGCAGAAGACATTGGACCCTCCTGTTTCAAAAGCTGTAAATAATGCAGTTAGATTCCTTCAAGATATTGGGGCTTTCACGCAAGATGAGGAACTGACAGAACTTGGAGAGAAGCTTGGTTTTCTTCCTGTTCATCCATTGACATGCAAGATGCTTTTCTTTGCAATATTGATGAATTGCCTTGATCCGGCTTTGACACTAGCATGTGCTTCAGACTTTAAGGATCCATTTGTCCTTCCCATGCAACCAAATGAAAGGCAGAAGGCTACTGCTGCTAGGCATGAGCTTGCATCTTTGTATGGTGGGCAAAGTGATCAGCTTACACTCATAGCTGCTTTTGACTGCTGGAGGAATGCAAAAAAGAAAGGGTCTAGAAGGACGTTTTTGTTCACAGTACTTTGTTTCATCAAGCACTATGAATTTGCTGTTTGGCACGCGTATGCAGCTTCAGGGTGAACTAATATGGCATGGATTTATTCCCAATGATGTTTCAAGCTGTAGTCTAAATGCAAATCACCGTGGAATACTACATGCAGTCCTTGTGGCTGGTTTGTATCCAATGGTGGGGAGGGTGCTCCCTCCAAAACATGATAATGGGTTGATGACTATAGAGGCTGCCAATGGCTGTAAAGTTCGGTTAAGTGCTCGCTCCGTTAATTCAAGGTTAAAATCCAAGCAACTCGAAGAATGCCCTTTGATTATATATGATGCAATAACCTGTGGGGATATGGGTATGTTCATAAGAAACTGTACTGTTATTGGGCCACTTCCATTGTTCTTGCAAGAGAGATTGCAGTGGCTCCTATAAAAGGCAATGTTTGCGGTGAAGATGATGGGGATGATGACGATGAAAGTGACGATGGTGATGCATGTGTCGCTGAAGGAGATGAAAAGAAGAAAAGGTCATGTCCTCTCCTGATAATTCTGTTATGGTGGTTGATGATCGGTGGCTATCGTTCAAATCAACGGCACTTGATGTTGCTAAAATCTACTGCCTGAGAGAACGGTTATCAGAAGCAAGTTTATTCAAGGTAGGAACTTCCATTGACTACACACACAAGAGCTAAAATACACCTCCCCCCCTTTTTAATGATTAATACTAGAACACATTTTTAACTTGTTCAGCCCTCAAACGTGGTCATTTTGCTTGTTCTTATATTTTTCTGGACCTTTTTCAGGTAATGCTCCAGGTGAAGTTCTTCCTCCTACTCTTGGGGCATCTGTGTATGCAGTAGCTTGCATTTTATCTTATGATGGGTTATCAGGCATCCCAGCACTACCAGAATCTAAGTCGGTGCATTCTACTGATATAAATGAACCTATGCCAGGTGTGGCGCGACATCAGTTTCTTTTATCACTGGTAAACCAAAGCCCCTTTGACCGCACGGGGTTCCAGAAAGATGCTAAGGTTCCCGCAGTTGGGGCTGTAACGAATGGAGTTAATCCCTCAAGTTGCAACCGGCAGGCACCTGTAATGTCAGTTGGTATGAGCGTCAATCCAGCTTCCTCAGAGGACCCTATATCATTTGCTTCTGGTTCAGGTGTCTAAATTACAGGGTTCCAGGAATGGTTCTTGCAAGCGGCAACGAGGAGAGATGTCTATTTTGAGACAGGATGGTGGTAAACATATTTTGTAAACAAAGAAGGGGAGATGAATCGTTGATTATGTCCCCATAGTTTTGAAGGTCTTGCATTTCCATGGAAAGCATACATGACCTTGGATGAGAAATTTTTTCTGAATTACATGCTGACGTACAAGTTACATGGACCAGAGAATGCTGCTTGCTACTAGCCTATGGACATCCAATTAGCTGTTTTAGGTGAGAATTTTTGTTAGTATAATTAATAATCCTTCTGTACCACTAAATGTTTGTTTTCGTTTTTAAAGTTCTCATTTAAAATGTTCTATTAGAAATATCAACAAATAACAACACTTATATTTCTTTTTTTATCTTTGTATGTCCCATTCTTTTACCTCTATAAAAATGAATATATCAATCATTTTTTAGAGATTGTTTCGTCATTTCCTTTGGTTAAATATATTTTCTAAAATTATGTGTATAGTCAATATAAGATACAAATTATATGACGGAGCGACGAAAGAGTAATATATTTATGTTTTTTCTTCTACTAAATGAATGGAAAAGCTATTATTTTTCTTTATTATTTTGGGGTAAAATCAAGGATTAGAGTGGACGAAAGAGGGAAGAGATTACAATTATGTTATTAATCCTCTTCGTTAGTAGTTTAATTTGAAAATCTCGGATGTAAAATGGAATTTATTGGTGCAAGTTTGAGTTTCATTGTGAACCTTTATTTTATATTGCTTATTATTGTGATTTCATGGGAGGTGGTGATTTCATAGGGATTCATCCTCATCCTCACCCTCTTAACATTTTTGTCTTTTATTCTTCCCTTGTGTCTCAGTTATACTGCCAAATGGGGGGATTATTCTAGGAGTAGACCCAGAAGTTTAATGTGTTTTATATTATGCAAATTCTATTTTTATACATATTGTACGAATTAAGTGATTTTAGTGGTAAATAATTTATTGTTATTTTTTGAAGTTTCAAATTCGAACACTATAAATATCAAGGATGTGAATGTTCAGCAAATGATTAAGAATTATTTTCGAACAAATACTACTTTATACTTATCCAAATTAATTAAAAAAAACTTCTATACAGGTGGGACAACTATAAAAATGAAATGGATAGCCCACTTTAAAATCACTTGAAAGTTCTAATAATTTCAGTGATTAAATAAAATGTTACTTTTTAGATATAATCTTAGATTTGACCAGTTATATTTATTAGATGTATATTTTCAATAATTGAAAAATTAAAAATATATTATATTGTAATTATCTAACTATTAAAATAGATTAAATAAATAAAAATATAATATTAAATCAATTTTACTTATATATCATATCCATTATATATTATATGTATTTAAAATAGACAAATATATATATTAAAACAATTTTTAATATATTAATTTTTTAATATAACTGTTAGTATCCGATTTATTAATCGATTAATTCAGATCAGATATTACAGAGGTAAAGATGATCTTTTCAATCCAATTTACTTTATTCCTAAATATCAAAATTTAAACTATGATCTCATTTAAATGATGTAAAAATTAATTAATTGTAATCTACAAAACCAATAAAACAGATTTAATCGACACTTAATTAAACGAATAAATCATTTAAATGGATGAAGTCTATTTTTGCTCTGGGTCCACTAATACCATGATGACCGACTTTTTTTGACCGCTACTTGACATGATCCAAGCTTTGAACGTCAGAGCATTTATTACCACTAAATAAACTTCAAAGTTTTGAGCTCAACTGCCTTCTAGAAATAGGTAAACTCCCATTAGGATTTTGATGGGTTATTTATTTTGGATACTGTTGATGTGAAATAGGTGATGTGGTCGTTTATGGCTCTTAACCTGACGAGAAAAGAAGCGATTAAACTAATTATCCATGTTTCACTCATTTTAATTTGAGTAGAAAGTTATAGGTAGACTAGAATTCAGAATAAGAGAAAAAAATGAGTTTTGAGAGTGAGAGTACCCTCTTTATCTTATAAGAGGAGTCCAAATTAATATCAGAAGATAAAATACAAGAAATATAATAGGGACCTTACTTTTGTAGAGAAATTCAAGAAGTCTAAAGAGTGTCTCAAACTAAGAACCTTCCACCATGTCATCCTAAACTCGTCCATAAATAAATATTGAGTCACACATAGTCGTAACATAATTCATAAATTAAACATGCTTGCTAACGTAAAACGAAAAGATAGAACATATTCGCAACTAGGAATTATACAACATCAACATTACATACATATGTAATCGCACAATTAAGACGATTCATGAAAAGTAAACCATACATAATTTTGCATTAGAACATAGAGTGTAGCATTTGTCGAGGAACACACCTCTAGCAGTTATAAACAATACCGTCTAAATAATATGCTTTTCATGATCGATAATACTAGATCATGCGGTGTGGGAACCTATGATAACACAACAATACATGAGCACTACAATACTTTAATTAAATGAAAGGAAACCACTAACTCAATTAACAATGCTCATACATGACGGGGTCAAATGTGCAAAGTTAAGATGGCCTTAGTGAAAGTGATCTTGATAAGCTAGGGAGTTGTACGGAGATAGGTGACCACCATTATAACATAAAATCAATGTAGAATATTCTTAACATAAATGCAATTTGAAGGAATGGAGGATGTAAAAGAGAGACTTCGAGTCAGGATTTGGCGAAACAAATAAAAAAAATGGAGTCAGTGTATCAAAAAATATAGAGTCAACATTGGTCAATGGTCCAATCAATAGTTAAAGTCAACGATGATCAATAGTTAAAGTCAACGATGATCAATAGTCAAAGTCAAGGGTCAACTAGTCAGGTCGGATATAGATCAAATTATATCAAACAAGTCAACAAGTTCGGTATCAGATCTAGACTGGATCATCAAGTAGAGTCAACACTAAACTCGGGCTCATTTCAAAATGGGTTGAATAGTTTGAGTTCACCAGATTGGGTCACAACCCAACATTGCTCTTGGTTTAGTTACAAAATTAGGTTTGGGTTTATGCCGAAGTAGGCCCATATGTCAATCCAAAGGTCTTGGTTCAATCCGATTTAACTGGCGACTGACAGACGTTTGTTGGGATACCATCAGGATCTTAGGCCTTAATTGGCCTGAAAAAGGTTTGACAGAATAGTGGGTTAGACGAGTGTTTGGGGGGAGGGATGTTAGGCTACCAGGTAGGCTTGATAATTGCTTAAGGCTGATTTGATATTAGGTTAGGGTTAAAATTTAGGATTTATGGTTAGGTCAGACAAGATTCAATGGCGGCTGCTTTCAGTGATGACTTTAGAACTTCAAAACGGTGTGTTACATAAATGAAAGAACAATCTCAAATAAAAGATTGAGAGGGCTTACCTATACTTAAACTGAGGGAGAAGACGATGGCGCGAGTGGTGGCTCTCGAATTTTTAGGGAAAGTTGAATACAACGATCTCAAATCCAAGATCTAAAGTTAGGTCTGGAATGAGCATGCCTATGTGGAACTTTTGGTGTCAAAATCATACCAATTATAGTATGCCTGACGGCAACGCATGCTGACCGACTATTTGGAGAATTCCAACAAGATGACGACGATGACTTTTGAGAAATGGTAGACGAAGCGCTTAGGATTAGGCATGGGCATGGGACGGGGCGGGTTGGGTTTTTAGCTGCCGCATCCTAATAATTTTTAGGTTTTCTCTAACCCCGAACCTATCTCGATTTTTAGCCTATAACCCCGACCCAACCTGAATATATCGATATTTTAAATAATTAAAATAATATATTTATAATTATTTATAATATTTTAAAGTATTAAAATAATATATTTTATAATAATTTACTATATTTTTAATAATTAAATAATATATTTTAACATTATAAAAATAAAAAATTTAAAATTTAAAATTTAAAATCTTAAATATATTATATATTTTATACCGGGTCGGGTTAGTGATTGTTCACCTTAAGCCCTACCCACCCTGCCCTAAACCTACCTAGTATATAACCCATCTCGAACCCTAAAATTAAAAAATGCCTTGATAGGGTCATGTCGAGCTAGGACCCATCGGGTTTGGGTATTTTGACCATCCCTACTTAGGATTTTTTTTGAAATAAAGATGGGAGCTAGCACTCAATGATCTACTGTCAAATTACAAGCAAGAGAATCATTTTGTAACAAACTAAGCACTTCCAGTGGTGGAGTGTAGAAAACCATATGACCATCGCCTCTTGTTGTAGCTAAACTTGCTAATTTATCGGCCACCTTATTCGTATCACGATTTATATGCCTCAAATTAACCGTCCATTCCTGCTTTAATAAATCACTAACCCGGTCGAGCAAAGTAAAAATTGATCCTTTATTAGCATTTCCTTGTAGCATCCTAATGACCTCAAAGCTATCCGCTTCAACCATGACTTGTCTTTCGCCAATATTCCACGCATGCGAGAGGCCTTCATGTATTCCCATAACTTCGCTTCAACTATAGAGCATATTCCTAGTACTTTAGAGAAACCAAGAATCCATCCAGCATTCGAAGATCGAATAACGCCCCCACACGTAGCAAATCCATTTCCTATTTTACGGGATCCATCAGTATTAACCTTGCACCAATTAGTAGGAGGTGGGGTCCAACGATTAGGCACACTAATCCTTTGATAAGAAAATTGATTCATTTGTAAAGATGTTTCGATTGCTCGCCTAGCCTCAAAACACAGACGCCTGCCTTGTACTAATATCGACTCCTGTTCGATGTAATCCGGATAAAAAATTCTCCTATTGCGGTTTTTCCAAATCAGCCAAATTATCGAACCGAATAGTAAGTCTCAGTCACAATCATCCCGTGCATAGACTCCCAGATTAGCAATATTAATCTGTAGCCAATCTCTTATATTCATGGACAAAAACTCATCTAACTTTTTTGTTTTAACTAACGTTATCCAAACTGCCATGGCTGTATGGCATGTTCGAAAGAGATGATCTATAGTTTCCCCCTGCTGACCGCAAACTCCACAGCAGTTACTTGATGCTAAGTGTCGTATGACACGTTCCGTATTGGTTAATAAATGCTCGTTAGCTACTAACCACAAGAAGACTTTAATCCGTTGCAGCCCTCTATATTTCGAAATCACTTCCCAAACTTTATGTGGACTAGCATCCGGAGTTACCTGTATCATGTCGTACGCTAATTTTACCGAAAAATAACGATCAACGGTCCATTTCCAGCCTAACTTATCACTCCTACTGTTTTGTCATGGTGGCATTGTTACTGCAAGCCTCTGTTGAATGCTGCTCGATGCTAAATTATATATTAACTCCCATCACCATTGACCATTGATATCAACCATAGAGGCCACCGTCCTCTTTGGTAATGCAATTATCTCCACTTGATTAGCTACAAGCGTTTTTAAAGGCCCCACATCGCTAAGACAGGGAACCCCCCAGAAGTCCACATTACGTCCGTTACCAATGTTCCAAACCAAACTCTGTCTCACCTCTCTCCATACGTGACAGATTCCTTTCCAAACATGTGAGCTTCTCTTGCTTTTAATTATTTCGGGTAATTCATTCCTCCACCTATATTTAGATCGCAGTACTTTAATCCACAATTGGTCAGAGTTTGGTGCCAATTTAAATGACAAGAGATATGCCATTTCTAGCCTCTGTACGACCCCAGATAAAACCCTGGATTATTCGTTCTATCTCATCACAAATTCCTTTCAGTAGCTTCATAGACTGCATTGAATAGAAAGGGATTATCGATAATACTGCTTTAGCCAAAGTAATCCTCCCGGCCAAAGATAAAGATTTCGCCTTCCATAATGTGAGTTTATCTCGAACTCTCGAAGTTATATAGCTAAATGAAGATCTCGTAATCCGAGAGTGAAGCAAAGGTACTCCGAGATATTTTCCCAAATTTTGAACTTCCTGGAATCCAAATAACGAGCTAATTGAATTCTTCAAACCCAAATCCACATTTTTAGAATAGAAAATAGTTGTTTTTTGCATGTTTATTTTCTCACCCGAGAACCTGAAGAAGAGATCCAGAATGCTCCGTATTATAGAACATTGCTCAATATACGCCTCAGTAAACAATACCAAGTCATTTGCGAAAAATAGATGGGAAAGATCAGGACCACTGCGGCACAACCAGATAGGTTTCCACTGCCCATTCCTGACAGCTATGGAAATTGCATGGGCCAACCTCTTAATGCACATAACGAACAAATAAGGCGATAAAGGATCACCATGGCGTAACCCCCTAGGTGGCTTAAAAGATTAGGACATAACACCATTCCAAAGTACATGTGTCGAGACTGAAGTTACACATCTCATGATAAGTCTCCTAAGATTCTCTGGAATATGCAACTCTCTTAGTGTGTCCTCAATAAATAACCACTCAAGACGGTCATAGGCTTTCTTAAGATCAATCTTGATAGCCATAAAGCCAACCTTACCCTTCTTAAATCACATGGTATGAATTACCTCTTGCGTTACAATGATATTATCTATGATCGATCGTTCAGGAACAAAGCTTGTTTGATTTTATGATATCTAGTGTTTCATCAAAGATTTCAGCCTATTCACAATTATCTTCGTAACAAGTTTGTATAACACCGAGCACAAACTAATAGGTCGATATTGCCTAAAGGATTCGGGAACTTTAACTTTAGAAATTAGAACCATGAGTGTTCGATTAATTTCCTTCTCAAAAGCTCCTCTTGTAAAAATTCTTTGAATCAATTGACATACGCTTGAGCTCACCATATCCCAATTCCGTTGAAAGAAAAACGCATGTAATCCATCCACTCCCAGAGCTTTTAACGGACTCATACTAAATAAGACTTCACGGTTCTCTTCATTAAGTAGCGGTCATACGAGTCCATTCAATTCAGAATTAGAAAGAACATGAAAGCATCCCTGAAACGAATATCCATTGTCAACTTTATTACTACTAGTGAATAATTCCTTATAGAAATTAACCGCCATCGAGCAAAGAGTAGCCTGATCTGACACCCAGTTACCATTCATGTCCTTAAGAGCCCCCACATGATTACGCCAACGCCTCATCATCGTACAAGCGTGGAAATATTTTGTGTTTTTATAACCATGAAGAACCCATTGAGTTCTCGATTTTTGTAGCCATAAACTTTCCTCTTGTTGAAGAACTTGTTCTAGTTCATACTTCAGCACGTGTTGCAAATCCACCAAATGTTACGAATATCGAGTGATAAGCGCTCTATCTATACCCCGTAATCGAGCCAATAGTTTGCGCTTCTTCCTTCCTATGTGCCCGAACATGGTCAAATTCCATTCACTAGCTTTAATTTGGAAGGAATCCACGTTAGTTAGTGTATACAAATCATTCCTCCAAACTTTCGAAAAAAACTCTTGAATTGAGGATGGTTCTGCCATGCTGCAATAAAGCAAAATGGCCGAGTTGACTGAAAGCTCCTGTTACTCTGAGGTTTTAGCACAATAGGGCAATGATCTGAACCCACTTATCAAGATGTATCACCATCATACCAGGAAAAACTTTATCCCAGCAACTATTCATAAGATAACAGTCTAAACGTTTAAATAAATTACCTCTTCTCCACGTAAACTGTGACCCTCGATAATCAACCTCTAATAAACCCATCTCAAAAAAAAAATCAGCGAATAATTGGCTTACCCCTGAACCATGACTTGAACCACCTTCCCTCTCATCTAACTGTAAAATGGAGTTGAAATCACCCCCAACATCTACGCTTCATTCTCACCTAGCATAAGGTTCATGAGGTATTTCCAAATAAGTTTCCGCTTCTCTACTTGCAGGCTAGCGTAAATAACAGTAAAGAACAACCATCTATCTTCATTATCCAACCAACATCTACCATGAATAAATTGGTTTGAAATGGTTAAAATCTCCACGTCTAACTCGTCTTTCCAAAGAATCCAAATACCACCATTAAACCCATGTGCTTCAACTCTAAAAGAATTCTGAAATTCCAATATCCGGATGACTCTATTAGCATTAATACCACTAATATGAGTTTCCAGCAAAGCTACTAGTTCAGGTCGACTCTCCTGACAGTGTTCCTATAGATAACGTCTAAATTCAAGGCTTTCGGCGCCCTGATAATTCCAGAAAAGAAAATTAACCATAAACATATAAAAGGGAGGAAGCCCCAATTATTGAGGGAGGTTCGGATTGACATTCTCCCTCTCGAGAGAAATATCTTCTTCAGGTACTGTACTCAAAGACTCCATTGCATGTGAGAGTGTTTCCTCATGTTCGTTTGCACGTGTAATTGACGAGCCCTCATCATTCAACGTAGCCTTGACATGTTTTGTATTAAACTTCGCAGTCTTCAGCCAATCCGTTAGCACTGCTGGGGAGAAGCTAAAATCTTTATTCTTTCTCACTTTGAGTCCTTTATTACCTTCCCCCACATCTCTTCGGCTACCCTTACCACGATTACTCCTCTTAATGATTTTATTCCTACTCTCATATGAGATTGTAACCACTGAATGACTCCCACCAGTTGTAACATATCGACTTTGCGTGACCTGTGGAGTCGCGCCTTCCTCCATTGCTATCACACTTATCTGTTTAAGAGTCCAACTATCCCCAACATCCTCTTTCCTGTTTGTATCTATTCGCCTGCCAGAACCGGCCACTATTGGTACACTATCTATAACACCTTTCCCTTTCGCCTGCTGCTCCACCCGAGGAGCGTGAACCTCACCATTCCTCTTGTTATGAGCTTCCACTGGTACATCCGAAACTACTGCAGTAACATCTTTATGGCCATTATTTATCTCATTTAATATAGCAAAATGAGATCCTCTAGCTTCATCTCTAATTCCTTTGGCGTTCTGATCCACAACTTTCTTTGGTCTCCTTTTATGTGTTTCAACAATCATCCAAGGTCCAAACCCAATGTCTTCACTTCCTAACGAATTGTTTGGCACTGTGCTAGGCTCGTTTGCTACACCTTATTGTCTTGTGTTCCCTTCCACAGAACCATATTTTTCTTTCGAACTCCACATTGAAAACAAATTTACTGCAAACCTTCATACTCGATTTTTTGCCAGAAGCCATCAATCTTAATGTATGGAATTAGTGGCTTATTTAAATTCACCAATACTTCCAAGTAGGCAAAGTGACCTCTTTCCCCCGAATTCGTACTATTGTCAATTTTCACAACCTGACTAATAACCATAGCAATACGACGAAATATCACTTTGGAATAATATCTATAGGGAAAACCCGATAATCTCACCCAAAGAATAACTTGCGATAGATGTTTTTCCATAGTGGAGAATGTACGACTCCATGGTTGAACCGTTAGATAACTCCCAAATATTGTCCACGGTCCTTCCATCAATACATGTACATAATCTTGTTCCATCTCGAACTTCACTAGAAAATAGTCATTTTCTAAATCAATAAGTTGATATTGTCCTTGCAGTTGCCATAGAATGCCAATACGATTCAGCAAAGTTTTATAACAAATGGCAAGTCCGAGAAGTCGTACTATCATCGAACGCCGCATGCTATAATCAATTCTATCGTGAACTTGGGCTGCAAATTGGATCACCAGATACGGACCATTGGTGTCTATAATACATTCACCATCTAGGATCTCCACCTCGTCCATAGCTTTGAGCGAAACCACATCTACCGTCGTCTTCGAGTTGCCCATTATAGCGCTAGAATAGGAGTGCTTTTCCTGATTCCCTGTAATCTTATCAGTGATAACCGTATTCGATTGAGCCTCCAAATCAGCCTGGTCTTCCTCCATACGGTCAACTTCTTCCTTATTACGAACTTTCTTCGTCGCGCGTTGATCCTCGTTCAGGAAGGGAGAGCCCGACCTTTCCAATTGCGGAGATGCCAATACTTCAGGCCCCATGAAATTACCATAAGCGTTCCCAATGTTTCGAGAGGTTGTCGGAGCCACAGAGATAGGCAGCGGCTGATTTTCGTTATTTCGTGTAAGAAGATAGGCGGCTATTTTTTAATGTGGTATTTATTTCACAGCTTAATTGTCTAATTATCAGGTGTAACCATGAAATTTGAAAGATTCACGATTTTGGCCCCAAACTTTACTCTACATTCATTTTGGCCCCTAATATTCCCAAATTGATTTCTTTGCTTTGAATTTATTCAATTTAACCCTTAAAATTCAAATTCTCATTCAATTAGGTTTTTAAACTTTGCATATAAACCAATTAGGTCCTTTAGAGTCTAAATTTTACTTAAATTAGTGAAATTATTACTAAAAAAATCTAACCCTAAATCAAGGTGTGACAACTCTCTCATCCTTAAAAAAATTATCCCAAAATTTACAAGACTTAGAAATCGTGTCTGAACACTTTATTATCTTTCACTTAAATTTTAATCATAGTAATCTTTCAGCCACTTCATTTTTATTTCTAGGATAATACTCAGGATTGATTTGTTTCTTTATATAGATTTCTAGCATTCCACTCTTTCGTTGCGCACTCAATTATGCACCATTCATATATATAATTCTTATCATCTAGATACTCTTGGCGGTAACATATGACCTATTTAATACTGAAATAATTCCTTTGCACAATTTCCTTGAAAACATTTCTAGATAACTATGCCCGGATTTCAAAATAACGTACATCAAGTACAGAGCTAGCAATGCAATAGGAAAAATTAATCTTAGTTGAGGCGACAAGGTAAGTAATCAGATCGATACAAGTATAACATTATCATCAATTAATCTTTGACCTTTAATGCATCTAATTGGGCAGACTAGTGTTAGCTGATTAGTTTCTAGACTGAATCAGAGTAGTGCATACGTTATATCCTTAGATTTTTGGAAAAAGTCATTTATTAATCCGATAGAAAAGTGCTCAACGAACGTCAAACTTGATTTAACAGGGAGTTGATGTACTAATGTTTATCCATGCTCACCGTACCAATATTGATGTACAATAAATGAGGAGATGATTTACGGCGGTTAATACTGTTGGAAATGAAGAGGGAGAAATATAATATTATATATTTCGAATATTTGATCATTACAAGATTATTTTATAACCCTGTAAAAATAATAGATTTTAAGCCTCTTTACTTGAATTATTGATTGTTCTTTAGCTCATTTAGTTGTATATTAATTGCATGTAGTTGTATATTTCATGCATTAGGTGGATTGGGCTGAATGGTCTTAATTTTATTGATTAATGGTACCGCTAATGTGTGGAAGGTAGTGTTCCAGTGTTGTGCGTGTGCAGGTTTAGAAACTGGGTGAAGACAAACTTTAGCTGCAACATTTCTTGCATTATTATTAGATGCACTAAATGAAAAAAGTTGCAGATATTTTCTATGCTTGCATGTGAATCCCATGACAATTGTGCTCTATACATGAAGGGAATCTTTTCCCTAGGGTACAAAAAATTAAAGGGCACAAAACCCTAGGAGCCCCCACTATATAAAGCTAAGGACACCCCAAATTTAAAGGAGGCTAGAATTTATGAGCTAAGAGAGAGAGAAACGATGACTACTCTTCCTTCTTCTTCTTCGTGGGTGTTCTCCATTTTTGAAGGTTCCAAGGGAAACAACAAGCTAGACCTTGAGAGAGGTACCTTGGATTAGGCGATTCACGGTGGCTCAAGTATTTTCTTCCTCTTAGTTTACTTATGCGTTTTTAGCATTTCATTTGGGTTATTTATTTGAATGATTTTATGGATGTTATTAAACTAGCCATGAACTAACTTAGCTTGGTTTGGGTTTATAATGGATGATTATATTTTGTTTAATAGATGTTGAAGCATTTCCAAATTTATACTTGCTTTTTTCACTGTTTTAATTGCATTGATGTGTAAGAGCTTTAAAGAGTTAGCCTTAATCTTGTTTGATAGCTTAATATTCGAGAGAGTTAAGCTTAAATCTATGTGGACAATGGGGGTGCTGAGAGGTAAAACCTAACTCACCTTAGAGATATGGACAAAGTTTCAACGACTAAAAAGAGTCGAGCTTCATAGATAGTAAACTTCTAGGGTTCACACTGAGAGGTATTGTTATAGCATTTTCAGTGTCAAATTCTTGCTAGAGATAGTGTAGAACACCTTCAAATACTCTGTCGAGCATGTGTGTTTAGGATAGTTGTTAGACATCCATGAAAACAAGATATAGGATTCCGCAATAAACTTAACCAATTGTCTTACTTGAAAGTTTTCACACGTGTAAGATTCACTCCATTGTCTTATCTCGTAAATCAATTCTCAATATTCTTTTTTCATAATATTTATTTACTTTGTTCATATCAAAACTCATACAATACTTCTATTTATATTTTTGTGTGCTTAATCTATACTTGAAATACCTTCAATCCATGTGGAGATGATACTCACTCATCACTTTATTACTTGTTCGACCTATATACTTGCACAGTTTGCGTATCAATTTATAGTACATCAAAACACACAACAATTTTTTAGCGCCGTTGCGGGGGATTAGCAATTGGTTATTTTAAGTTTAGTTTCTGCACATTTTATTTTATTATTATTGTAGATATATACTAACTTATTTTTGTTTTTATTTTTATTTCATTTCTTTTCAGGTGTTGTGCTATTGCATGACCCGAAGAATACTCAAGGAATAATTATTACCCTTTGAACTTGAAATTGAACATTTTTTCCATCGAAGAAGACTTATTCAAAGAGCTATGTATCAATCAGTTTAGAATTCAATTCAGGATCATATAGATCCAAATGCTGAAGCAATTCACAATGCTGGGGTGGTAGTTCGACCATGACCTATTTGAGATCATTTAGCACCCGTGTTGAAGGATCTCGACCCTGGGATTGTTGCTTCAATGGACTTATTTCCAGTAGAAGAAGCAATCATACCCCACTGCCCTTCCCTCAGAGATTAAAGAAGCAAAACAAAGACCTTCAGTTCAAGAAATTCGTGGATATTCTTGATCAGTTACATATCAATGTCCCACTTCTAGAGGCTATTAACCCGATTCCTACCTATGCGAAATTTCTCAATGATATCATCACCAAGAAAAGGAAGGTTGAGAAGTATGAAACTACTACTACATCAAAAGAGTGTTATTTTGTACTTAGCAGTTTGCCACCAAAAAGAAAAAATCTTAGAAGCTTTATTATCCAATGTTCCATTGGAGATGACTACATTAGAAGATCCTTATGTGACCTTGGGTCGAGTGTAAATTTGATGCCCAAGTCAGTATTCATGAAGCTTGGTACGAGAAATGTAAGACCGACCACCATAATTTGTAATTGGCGATCAATCTTACATTCGTCATGAAGGAATGATCAAATATTTTGTAGTAAAAGTGGAAAAGTTTGTATTCCCAGCTGATTTTCTTATCCTATACTGTGAAGCCGATGATAATGCGCCCATCATTTTGAGGTGACCATTTCTTACAACTGGCCAAATTTTTATTGGTTGTGAAAAGGGTGAATTTTCTATGCAAGTAGATGATTAGAGGGTAACAATCAATGTCTTAAACACCCTCAAATATGTGGATGATTCAGAGGAGTGTCAATGTCTTCAAGATGTGGATTCTTTGATTAAAGCTGAAGTTGTAGAATTTTGCTGTAGCATTTTCTTATAGATTGAAGACTATGTGAAACTCAGTAGAGATTATGTTGAGGAGCTCAAAGAATTTTCAATGGAGGTGCAACAGTCTAGTTTCCTCACAGCTAGACCAGGTACGCACTTTGAACCTCTAGATTTTGTTGAATGTACTCCTTCTAAACCTTCACTTGAGCATGCTTCCTCATTAGAATTAAAGCTTTTACCATCACACCTTAAATATGCTTACTTAGGTAGTAACAATAAATTGCTTGTGATTATTTATTCTAGTCTAAAACATGAGCAAGAAAGTAGTTTGATACATGTTTTGACTCAACATAAGAAAACTCTAGGTTGGACTATGGCTGACTTGAAGGGTGTTAGCCCTACTATTTGCATGCACAAAATTATACTTGATGAATGTTACAACAATTCTATTGCCCCTATAGAAGTCTTAACCTAGTCATGAAGAAGGTGGTGATGAAGGATATCATCAAGTGGCTCAATGCTGGTGTAATATACTCTATTTCCAATAGTTCATGGGTTAGCCTGGTGTAATTGAGCCTAAAAAAGGAGGCACTACCGTTGCAAGCAATGAAGACAACAAACTACTCCCCACAAGAACGGTCACGGGTTATAGGATATATATGGACTACATGAAGCTTAACAAGGCCACTAAAAATAACCATTTTCCCTCCCGTTCATCGATAAAATACTAGATCGATTGGCAGGCAAACCATTTTATTGCTTCCTTGATGGATATTCATGATACAACTAGATTGATATAGCATCGGAGGACCAAGAGAATACAACTTTTAATGTCTCTTGGCACTTACGCCTTTAGGAGGATGCCTTTTGAGTTATGCAACGCACTAACCACATTTTAAAGGTGCATACTAGCCATCTTCTCGAACATGGTGGAAGAATTCTTAGAGATTATCATGGATGGTTTTTTGATCTTCGGCGATGATTTCAACTTATGCCTTAGTAATATGGAAAAAATGCTTAAAAGGTGCAAGCAAGTAGACTTGCTTTTGAACTAAGAGAAATGCCACCTTATAGTGTCCAAAGAAAATTTTTTAGGACACAAAATCTCACAAAAGGGCATTGAAGTGGACCCAGCTAAAATTGAAGTGATCGAGAAATTGCCACCTCCCACCACAGTAAAAGGAATTCGAAACTTTTTAGGGCATGATTGCTTTTATAGAATGTTCATTAAGGACTTCTCCAAAATCTCTAAACCTCTATGCACTCTGCTGCAACAAAATCAACCCTTTGTCTTTGATGATAATTGTTCTATGGTATTTCAGGAACTGAAGGAAATACTTATCTCAACCCCTATAATTGTCCCACTTGATTAAACAACCCCATTCGAGCTAATATGCGATGCGAGTGACTATGTTGTGGGAGTAGTTCTAAGCAAACGACGAGGTAAAATTTTCCATGTCATTTATTATGCTAGTCGAACTCTTAATGATGAAAAAATCAACTACAAAACCACTGAAAAAGAGTTGCTAGTTGTCGTATTTTCCTTTGAAAAGTTTAGGGCATATTTAATAGGAACTAAAGTAATTGTGCATATTGTTCACTCGGTTATCAAGTATTTAGTGACTAAAAAAGATGTCAAATCTAGACCTATTAGGTGGATACTTTTACTTTAAGAATTTGACATCAAGGTTAAGGATAGAAAAGGAACCAAAAACTAAGTAACTGATCATCTTTCTAGGCTGGAAAACAAGGTGAAAATTGAGCATGAACTAGATATTAAGGAAGAATTCCCTGATGAGAATATATTATATGATGCGACAATTCCGTGGTATGTTGATATTGTTAACTTTCTTGTTAGTGGTGTTCTACCTTTTGATTTGACTAGCCAGGGAAGGAAGAAGTTCAAACATGATGTGTGTTTCTATTACTACGATGAGCCATATCTCTTCAAATAATATGTTGACCAGATGATTTGAAGATGTGTCCTTGAGGAGGAATAAAAAGAGATCCTATATCATTTCTATTTCGCTTTTTTGTGGAGGTCACTTTAGAGGCACAAAGACTGCTACAAAGGTCTTTCAATCAGGATTCCATTAGCCCATGCTTTTCAAGGATGCTCATGACTTCTACAAGTCTTGTGATAGGTGCCAACAAAATGGTAACATATCCAGGATGAACGAAATGCCATTGCAAAATATTCCGGAAGTGAAACTCTTTGATGTATGAGGCATAGATTTCATGGGATCGTTTTCTTCATCATTTGGGAATCATACATCTTGTTGGTTGTCGATTATGTCTCCAAATGGGTCGAGGCAATTGCTACACCAAAGAATGATTCAAAGACAGTTCCCAAGTTCCTGCACAAGAATATATTCACAAGGTTTATAGCTCCACGAGCCATTATAAGCGATGAGGGAACTCATTTTGACAACATGCTTATTGGTAAGGTGCTTCAACGTTATGGGGTGCGATACAAAATTTCCACATAATATCACCCCATATTAATGGGCAAGCTAAAATCTCTAATAGAGAAATCAAACAAATATTAGAGAAAATTATCAATCCAAGGAGAAAAAGTTGGTCACCCAAACTTGATAAATCCCTTTGGGCTTATCGAACTACTTTTAAGACACCTCTGAGAATGTCTTCATTCAAACTGGTTTATGGCAACACATGCCATCTTCCTGTAGAGCTCGAGTACAAAGTATACTGGGTAATAAAGAAGCTCAATCTGAATGCCCAATTGGTTGGAGAATGAAGGTTGTTGGAGCTGAAGGAATTAGAAGAATTTTGCACACAGGCCTATGAGAATATATGACTATACAAAGAAAAGACAAAGAGGTGGCATGACAAACACCTTTTGTCACAACATTTTTATAAAGGCCAACAAGTTCTCTTGTACAACTCAAGGCTGAAGTTATTGGAAACTTAAATCAAGATGGTTTGGTCCATTCGTGCTACAGTACATCTATCCTCACGGAACTGTTAACATCAAAATCCTTGATGATAGAATTGTGTTCAAGGTAAATGGACAAAGACTAAAGGCCTACAATGGTGCTCCAATCTTGTGAGACAAGTCAACCACACTACTTCAAGACACATGAAAGTTTGCATTTCTTTACCATTTAGTTTTTGCTCTAACATATTTTTGTTTTTTTACATGTGTAGATAAACATATATTTTCTTTAGTATATATTATTTTGTCTTTTAGTTCATTATTTAATTCCACTTTTATTTTTACTTTATTGCATTATTTCTTAATTAATTTTTGTCCTTTGGGTACAGAAGATGGCGTGAGAAAGCTTATTTAAGGAATAAAATTTTTATTCTTTTTGACTTAGGGTTCTTTGACTTTATTTAATTTTGGGGAACTTGAAAAAGTTATAAAATCTACCAAATCTTTTCGGCGGCAATATTAAGACACAAAAAGAGATTACTTTTCCTTTTAAATTTTGAAACCCTACATCTAATCACGACCCATTAAAACCTCTCTCCATCATTTTCACTTTTGCATTAAGTTCCATCAAATCAACCCACTCCCCAAAGCTTTCAACCATCAGCCCTATCAAATCCCCATCTATATTTTTAATTTCTCTTTCTTCTTTTCTTCCCCAAAACTTCCTAACTCCCTTTTTCTTCATCTTCCCTACCCCACTTCCATTAACTCCACCCGTCTTTTTCCTTCCCTTGTCCCACATTTCTCACTGAAAAACTCTATCCAACCAAAGTTTTTTTCTCTTATAAAACAAACAACATGCCGAGATGCAAGAACGCTACAGATAACCCGAGCACTTTAAGAACCCCACCGCCGATTAGATTTAGAAATTTCTCGATGAGGCAGTGAAGGTAAAGTTCCAACAAATGAAGGAGAGGAAAGTATACATTGAACAATGACTAATCTTCCCCGAGAAAGAAGAGGAAAACTTTGATAAAGATGTTGTGACGGTAGTGACGAAACAAAGCTGGAGGAAGTTTACTGAGTGCCCTGGTCTGGTTTCGGTAACATTGGTACGAGAATTCTACACCCACCTCACAAGCCCCACATAATCTAGCGTTTATGTGAGAGGTGAAAACGTCAAGTTCACTATCGCAGTCATCAACAAGTTCTTTGGGTTGAAAGATGTTGTCGATCAACACACTCCATTCATTGAAAGCGCATACGCCCAAACGTATAATAGGTTCTCCAAGATCTTTTCTTTAAAGCCTCTAATTAGAAAGAATCCTCTAACATCAAGATGACCATTGAGAGGAAATAATTCAAACCCCATGCAAAGGTTTAGAGTCATTTTCTGAAAATTCGTTTGATGCCTACCTCCCACCACGCTACTGTCTCATTGCATAGAATGTTGTTTTTACACTCGATTGTAATGGGGAAGCCCATTGATGTTGAAAAAAATCATTGTGGACGAAATATGTCAGTGTAAAAAGGAAGTAGAGCCCGCTAATCTTTCTAAATCTATTTACTACGTTCTACTAGATTAAAAAGTTTACGAGGACTCTTTTGATTAAGTTATCCCCGGGAAGAAGAGTCTCACAAAACAAATCCCTAGGTTAAAGGGATTTTATGAAGATACTCCCGAGGAAAATACTGATGGTGGAGCCAAAACAATTACTGCAACAAGGTTGGCGTTGATGGTTAGCTATAACAGGAACACCAAGTGAGAGCTCGAAGAACTGAAGCACAAGTTGGATAACTTATTCGCCTAAGTGAAGGAGCGTGATGAAGTACTTGCCTCGCATTTTAAAGAGATATTATCGCAGACTTCAGCAGACTCCTCACCATTCCTGAAGTCATTGATTGCAGCACTCCGAACGGCTAAACCTAGACAAACTGCTGCCATCGAGCAACCTACTCCTAACGAACCAGCCCATGCTAAGGAAAGTGCCAGAGATCTACCCTCTCAAATTGATAAGGGTAAGGCCTCAATGGAAGACTCCCCTACTGTACCCAATAAGATGACCTCATCACTATTGAGTGTAACGCTGATGATTTTATTGATGATGATGATGAGCCCTCTCCTGCACAAACTCTTACACCACCCCCTACAAAAGTGCCTCCCCCACTTGCCATGCCACTCACAAGACGGCGCCTTAAGTTTACAGCTGGGCGCATTTGAAACTCCCCAATGGAGGAGTCTGAGAAGGATGCACTAACACCCACTGTCGAGACCAACTAGCCCATTGTAGCGCTTCGCAAGAAGCGAGTGAAGCACATGGCCACAAAGTCCATACCACCACGCAAGTAAACCCCAACCAAGGTACCTTGTATTGCATTTAGATTAGTTTAGTTTATATTTTCATGCATTTAGGGCAATGTTTCTATCAAGTTTGGGGTATTGTTCGTAGTTTAGTTTGCATTTGTGGTATTGAACAGAATTTTGTTATGCCATATTTTGCTTGATTGGAGACTGTTTTTGGAATAATTTGATGATGTCAGATGATGATAATTTTTGTTATGGTTATTGAGAACTGAATGCAAATGACAAGTTGAGATTGGTATAATTTAATCTAGGATTTGATTCCTTATGCTTGAATGTTTACTCGATTGCATTTTTTCTATGCTTAAGGGCCTTAGAATTTTTTTATGAAGAACTCTTGTATGCCTTAGTATAAATTGAAAAAGAAATGATTGTAATGCTCAATGTTAGCATTTAAAAGAGAGAGAGAAAAACTCCCTTGTGCAAATTAAAAAATCTTGAATGTGAATAAATGCCAAAGGCATAAAAATGTTTGGGACACTCCTCTTTACATTAAATTACCTGGAAACACTCTTAAATAAATGATAGCAATTGGATATGAGTGAATGAAAGTCTTCACATGATGACTCTACTCTAATTGCTAGGGGATGGGGTGTTTGCTCCACTTCATTTTTAAGTATGTGAGAGTAGTTGTGATGAGATGAAGTACCTCTAAAAACAATATATTTTGTTAAGGAAATGGGAGTAATTATGTGCTTAATGTGTTAAAGAAATAATAAGGTAGAATAGATAACTTAGAATTTTTCTAATTCTGTTAAGCATAGATTAGATGCAATTACAAACACACTTAGAGGGAACTAATCTTAGAGAAAAATTCTTGATGTCTTGATTTTGTATATCATGTTGCAATCCTATATATATATTCTGAGGACTAAAATTTTTGCCACGACATGTATTTTATTTGAGCTTTGCAATAGCATTTGTTTTATTGACTATTACTCATTTCTTGAGGACAAGCAATAGCTCAAGTTTGGGTGTAAACCCTGTAAAAATGATACATTTTTTGCCTTTACACATCAGTTATTGTTTGTTCTTTAGCTCATTTAGTTGCATATTAGTTGCATGTAGTTGCATATTTCATGCATGTGATGGATTGAGCTGAATGGTTTTTATTTTATTGATTAATGGTGCTAATAATGCAAGGAAGATAACGTTCTAGTGTTGTGCGTGTTCATGTTTAAAAACTGGGTGAAGATGAACTTTTTCTACATCATTTCTTGTATTATTCCTGGACGCACTAAAGGACAAAAGTTGAAGATATTTTTCATGGTTGCACGTGAATCCCATAATAGTTGTGCCCTACACGTGAAGGGAATCTTTTCCCTAGGGTACAAAGAATTAAAGGGCACAAAACCCTAGGAGCCCCAACTATATAATGCTAAGGACACCCCACGTTTAAAGGAGACTAGAATTTATGGGATAAGAGAGAGAGAAAAAGGCGGCTACTCTTTTCTTATTCATCTCTTCTCCTTCTTCATGGGTGTTCCCTATTTTTGAAGGCTCCAAGGAAAACAACAAGCTGGACCTTGAGAGAGCCAACTTGACTTAGGCAGTTCACTGCGGCTTAGGAGTTTTCTTCCTCTTAGTTTACTTCTGCACTTTAGTATTTCATTTGGGTTGTTTATTTGAATGATTTTATGGATGCTTTTAACCTGGCCATGAACTAACTTAGCTTGGTTTGGGTTTATTGTGGACTATTATAATTTGTTTAATGGATGTTGAAGCATTTCCAAATTTATACTTGCTTTGTTCACTATTTTGATTGAATGGATTTGTAAGAGCTTTTGAGAGTTAACCTTAATCTTGTTTCATAGCTTAATATTCAAGAGAGTTAAGCTAAGATCTACGTGGATAATAGGGGGTGCTGAGAGGCAAACCCTAGCTCAACTTAGAGATAAGGATAGAGTTTCAACGACTAAAAAGAGTCTAGCTTCATAGATAGTAAATTGCTAGGGTTCACGCTGAGAGGTATTGTTGTAGCATTTTCACTATCAGATTCTTGCTAGAGATAGTGTATACCACCTTCGAATACTCTGTCGAGCATGTGTATTTAGGGTAGTTGTTAGACATCCATGAAAACAAGATATAGGATTCCGCAGTAAACACAACCATTTGTCTTAATTGAGAGTTTTCACACGTGTGAGATTCACTCAGTTTTTTTATCTCGTAAATTAGTTCTCAATATTATTTTGTCATAGCATTTATTTACTTCATATAACAACTCATTCAATACTTTTGTTTATATTTTGTGTGCTTAATCTATTCTCGAAATACCTTCAATTCCCGTGGTGACTCACTGATCACTTTAATACTTGTTCGACGTGTATACTTGCACAATTTACGTATCAATTTATAGTACATCAAAACACGTAACACTATTCATTCTTAAGAAAATATATAATATTTGTTCATTCGTAAGACAAGACATAATACTTAAAAAGTTGAGTATGATATATGGATGCATCAAATTATTTGGATTATTAGTTATTGTACCATTTGATATAATACTTCTATGAATGAGTGAATGGTGTAACAAAAATAATTTAAAAATAAATCAAGATTCATTTAAATAGGAATTGCTTTTCTTTTTGCAATAACAACACAAATTTGATTTCTTCATTTAAAAATATTACATCAGTCTACTGGACCTGACCTATCAACCTTAGGTTAGGTGTAGTTAGTAGGGTTTTAATATCCATCTAAACCTAAATGTGTTATATGCTTTCCAAATAAAACCCTAAAAATCTAATAAACAACCTAATTGTGTTGTCTGCTTTTCAAATAAAGCCCTAAAAATCTAAGTGTTCATTAAATGTGTATTAATGATTGATGCCTTTTTCAACATTCATTTTTGTAATGTATACTACTTTATAATTAATGCCAAAGTTAGAGGGTTTATAATAATCTCCAAATTTTATCATTACCTAATATTATATGATATATATAATAAGACATCATTTTTTTATTAATATAAGTTATTCTTTTTATATTTTATTATAACTATTTTTTAAAAATTAAACTACATTATTAACTTATTAAGGATGTTGGTTCGAGTGATGCGAAAGTAGTTCTATCGTCATTAGAGCAGAATTTGAAGATAATCATAGTAGAGTATGATGAAATTACTCAACAACATGTAGATGATCGTTTGTTAGAAGACAAGACGGTTTTTCAAAGGCTCATTGGGAAGCTGATATACTTGACACACACGAAACCCGATATTACGTACGCAATAATAAATCTTAGTCAGTTTATGCAAAATCTAAAACAGTCACACATGAAGGCTGCTCTAAGAGTTGTCAAATATGTGAAGAGGAAGCCAAGTTTGGGAATTTTGTTGAAAGTTGAGAATGAACATCAGTTGGCAGCTTATTATGGCTCAGACTGGGCGTCATGCCCAATGTCGAGAAAGTCTGTGACTAATTTTTGTGTAAAATTTGGCGAGTCATTAATATCTTGGAAATCAAAGAAGCGAAATATGGTAGCTAGATCGTCTGCAGAAGCGGAATATAAGAGCATGCCGGTTGTCGCGCAGAGGTAATTTGGTTGATATGTTTGCTCAAAGATCTTGAGTTGAAACAACAAAACCGATGAAGCTTTTCTGCAATAATAAACAGCGTTACAAATAGCGGCGAATCCTGTTTATTATGAAAGGACCGAGCATATAGAGATTAATTGTCACTTTATAAGAGAGAAAAATACCATAGAAACTCATCCAAACCAATCATGTTGTAATTACATAACAACTGGAGACGTGATGACTAAAGCACTAGGGTCGCAGCAGCACAATCATTTAAATTCTAAGTTTGAGGCTAAAATGTTTTTTACCTTTAATTTGCAGAGAACTGAAGTGGTATTGGGCAGCAGCTGTAGTGGCTTTAATGTGTATTGTGTAGGTGGTAGTTTGGTTCCCATGGTTGGTTGATAGATTTTGTTTCTGCTGTTGATTCATGTATTCAACATTGTTCACTCCAAAACACACTCTTTTTCCTCCATATAGGTTTAGGGAGGTTTTTTAACGAGGCTTTTGGTTGTGACATACTTTGTATATTTCGTCTATTCAATACAAAGTACATAACTTTTTAAAAAAACATAAATTTTAATAAAAACATTTCTTAATAATGATGACTATTTTTTTTTAATTTTGGTGATCAAAGTACAAACATACTAAAAATTTAATAATTGTTAATATAATTTACCAAAAATAGTAATTAGAATTGAAAAATACAACATTTTGCTCATTGTTTTATTATTAGTGCTGCAATTAGGGCCGTAAAATCAGGTAATCGGACAAGTTTAAGTCGGATTTTGCAGGTCGGGTAAAATCGGGTACATGTCAATTCAGATTGATTTGACACCAGATCTAGATCGGGTTCAGGTCAGGTCAAATCAGTTCGGGTTATTTTCAGGTTGATTTGACACCAGATCCAGATCGGGTTCAGGTCGAGTCATTTTCAGTTCGGATCAATGTCAGTTCAGGTAAAAACAGTTCAGGTCCGAAGCAGATAAAGACCAGGTTAATTCAGGTTCGGGTGGACTTCAGTCGGATCTCGTTCAGATCGGGTCACATCATTGACAGATAAAATTCAGGTCGGATGTTTATCGAATACGGATTGAGTTCAGGTTGGGTCGTTTTTATTTTGTCATCTTTCGTGATTGTTGAATTGGAAGTTGTAATTGTATATGATTTTGAGTAAATTAAGAGAAAAATAAATATTCATGGATCAATTTTGTAAAAAATATAAATTTAATGACAAAATTGAAGAAATGTAAAATTACAAATAAAATCTTAAAATATAAATTAAACAACACACATAGGTAAGGGACTAAATAGAAATAAATGTAAAATGTGAGGTTTAAATTAATATAAAAAGGACTAAATTAAACACATTTAAAAAATTATGGGCCAGTTACAAAAATATAAATAAATAACAACTAACAATGGAATATGCAAATATAAATTTAAGGACTAAATTGAATACATATAAAAGTTAAAGACTTAAAATTGAAATAAATTAAAAAATACAAAAGGATTAAATCGAAATAAATGCAAAATGTGAAGAAATAATGAAAAATATACTAACTTGCATTCATCCAAAAAAATTGAAAAAATATAATATATATATAATATAAAATTATATATAAACTATAATTATATTATAAACTATATAATTAGTATAAACTATATATATAAATTATATTTATGTCAACTGTATATAAAATTATAAAATATATTTATATTACAAACTATATAATTATTATAAGCTATATATAAAAATTATGTTTATGTGAACTATACATATAAACTATATATGTATAAACTATAAAAAGTATATAAACTATAAAAAGTATATAGTTTATAAAATATTATTTATATTAATATAGTATGTATATATATAAAAACTATATATGTATAAACTATATAAAATATATAGTTTATATGTTATAATTTATATTAATATAGTATATATATGTATGTATAACAAATATAAGTAATATATATAATATATATATATATATATATTAAAGAAACACTATGCATAAACTATATAAAGTAATAAACTATATAGTTTATAAAAATCCTAAACCCTATACCCTAAAACATAAACCCTAAATCCTAAACTTTATAAACTATATATGTATAAATACATTTGATAATTCATATATAGTTTATATAAACAATAGATTATATAAATTACATATGTAACATTAACCTATAGTGTATAAACAATAGTTAATATATGTAACTTATAGTATATGTATACATGTAAACTATATATGTAACTTATAGTACATGTATGTATAAACTATGTATAGTATATATATATATATAAATCATATAAAGTAAATTACTTATATAGTTTATAGAAACAATATACATAAACTATATAAATTAATAAAGTATATAGTTTATAAAAACCCTAAACCCTAAACTCTAAACTTTAAATCCTAAACCCTAAACCCTAAAACCTAACCCTAAACTCTAAACACTAAACACTAAACATAAACAATAGTTAATATATATAATGTAACCTATAATATATGTATACATGTAAACTATATATATAACTTATAGTACATGTATCATGTATGTATAAACTATGTATAGTGTATATATATAACCTATAGTATATGTATATATACAATCTATTTATATGTTATATAAACTATATATGTAACCTATAGTTTATATTCAATAGTTTATATTAGTGTACTATATAGTTTATAATTTATAACCTATGGTATATAATTTATAAACTATAGTTTATATTAATGTACTATATAGTTTATATTTATGTTAATTATCTTCACTATAATTTATATTAATATAGTATATAGTTTATAAACTATATTATATTAATATTAATTATATTAACTATAGTTTATAAACTATAGTATATAATTTATAACATATAGTTTATATTAATATTAATGTTATATACTATATTTTATATTAATATTAATTATAAATTATAAACTATATTTTACTAATATAATTTAATATTAATATTAATTATATTAATATTAATTATAATATATAATTATTATAATATTAATTATAAATAGTTAATTTAAAAAATTATATAGGGATGAAATTGAAATAATTTAAAATATAACGATTAATTTGAATCATTAATGTTGGACTAAATTGAATAAAAGCAAAAATAGGGGACAACGCTATAATGAAAAAAAATAAAAAACACGCGGATCCAAAATACCCGACCCGAACGAATCGCTATATAAGGTCAGAATTTTTGTTTTTTCCTCATTTCCAACTTTCTATTCATTTCTCTCATTTTGCTCTCTCTCTCTCTAGCTCTCAATTTCTCTCAAATTCTCTGCATTCTCTCTAGAAGTTCATCAGTGTTCTTCATTTTTCTTCGAAAAATCCTTGTTTTGATCTTCAAAAACATCAAATCCAAAAATATTTCTATTTTTTTGGATCAAACACTCGAAATTTCATCATTGTTCATCTGAAAACCCTCATTTGATCTTCATAAACACCAAAACCCATTCATTTTCTTGTTTTTTTTGATCAAACACCCAAAATTTTCTCCTTTGTTCATCCGTATTCATCCCAGTTCATATTTGTTCTTCACAAAAACCGTCCGTTGATATTCACAAACACCAAAACACATACCACTTCAAGTTTTTTTTAGATCAAACCTCTCGTTGATCCTTACAAACACCTAAACCCTTAAATCATTTTGTTTTCTTCGATCAAACCCAAACCTGTTCATCTTCTGTCACTAACCCTAACTTAAACCTAAACCCTAAACCTAACCTGAACTTGAACTCAAACCCAAACCTAAACCTAACCCATAGCTGAACCCTAACTTAAACCTAAAACCTAAACTCAGACCCAACCCCTAATTAAACCCAAACCCAAACCCAAACCCAACCCAAATTCAAACCTGAATTCAAACCCGAACCTAAAAAAACCCTAACTGAGCATCTTCACTTATTGTCTCTGTTTTTGGTTGATATTCGAATCCTTTTTTTTTCAAGGGTTTCATGGACAGATTTTCTTACGAGTTGAATGGTCCATGTATGTTTACTGTTTAGTAATGTATTATTTTTTTTTTGATTTTAATATTGTTTATTAATTTATTATTCATTTATTTTTTAGGATAAAATCCATCAAATCAGAATGAAGGGCATTCTGAAAGAGGTAAATAAATTGTTTAATTTGTAGCTACTGTTGATTTGTTTGTGTTGTTGGTTGTTCATTCGAATTGCTTTTATAAGGTTGTTAGCTACCTTTATTTATAGTTTAAATAAATTGTTTAATTTGTAGCTACTGTTTATTTGTTTGTGTTGTTGGTTGTTCATTCAGATTGCTTTTATAAGGGTGTTAGATGCCTTTATTTACAGTTTAAATAAACTGTTTAATTTGTTGCTATTGTTGGTTCTTCATTCGAATTGGTTTTATATGGTTAGTTGCTAACCCTATTTTTTTTTGCAAAGGGATATAAATGATGTGCTTTCTGAAGAAGTTGATATAAATAAATACTCTAAGAGGAGGGCCACTAGTTCATTTGAATTTGGGAGAAGAACCTCTGCTGTTTGGGACCACTACAAATTCACCAAAGCTGATGATGGTTCTGTTTATGCCGAGTGTAAGTATTGCAAATTGAAAAGGTATAAAGATGATTCTTATATTGGTACATCTAACCCTAAAAGGCATACTGAGAAATGCCAAGCATATAAGGATTTTCTTACTGAAAATCTAGATAGTGTAGCTTCTTTTGATCAAAACAAATATTGTGAATTGTTTGCTGAGGCTATTCTGTGTCATGGTTATGCATATAGCATAGTTGAGCATGACGAACTTAGGGATTTACATCATTACCTTAATTCTTCTGTTAAGGAAATATCTAGGTATATTGTGACTAAGTATTGCATGTTGCAGCATGAAAAGCATAAAAAATTACTGCTTGATTTAATGAATTCTGTCTCAAGTCGTGTTTGTTTTACATGTGATGCTTGGTCTGCCTGCACTTCACGTTCTTATTTTGCCTTTATTGCTCATTATGTTGATAATAACTGGAAAACTTCAGTCTAAAATACTTAATTTTCGTCGTTTTCCTCCTCCTCATGATGTTGAGTCTATCTTTAAGTTTGTGAAAAAGATGATATATGAATGGGGTCTTGAAAAAAAAGAATTTACCATTACACTTGATAATGCTTCTGCAAATGATAGAATGGTTAAGAGACTGAAAGATGATTTGAATGTCATTTCTCCTCTTCCTTGCAATGGTAAGTACTTCCATATAAGGTGTGCTGCCCACATTTTGAACTTGATAGTTCAAAAAGGTTTGAAGGTAATTGATTCTTCTGTTAATAAATTACGTCATATTGTTAAGTTTATTGATTCTTCTGACTCTCGACTTTGTGCCTTTGAATTAGCTGTTAAAGATTGTGATTCTTCTTTCTCTGGTAAGTTAGTATTGAATGTTCCTACTCGTTGGAATTCTACTTACTTGATGATTCATAGGGCACTTGAGGCTAGATTAGGAATTAACTTGTTTGTTAATAGGGAAAATGAGTCGGATATCATTACTGATTATGAATGGGAAACTATTCAAACAATTTGTGATTTTCTTGAGCCTTTTTATGAAATTACTTCTCTGTTCTCTGGTTCTAAGTATCCCACTTCTAACTTGTATTTGGCTAACGTTGTTGTAATTGAGAAATTGTTGTGTGATGCTCATAATGATCCTTGTGAAGGTATTTCTGCAATGGCAGGACCCATGCTTGAACTTTATGAGAAATATTGGTCTGATCACTCTATGATTCTGTCTTTTACTGTTTTTACTTGATTCTCGATATAAATTACAACTGCTTAAGGAGTTGTACAATGTTTTTTATGTTGAGGATGAGGTTCAACGGAGGGTAAGTCTCATTTATGATGAGTTTATTGAGTTATATGTATTTTATTCAAAAAATGCACCTTGTGTTTCTTCTTCTTCTTCTTCTTCTGTCCAAAGTAACACATCCTTGGACAGAAGTGGTTCAAGTTTCAATCAGCCTCGAACATTTAGAAAATTAGATTTATTTCAGATTAGTTAATATAATTTCTAGTTGAATTTTAACTTATTTATTTCCTGTTTTTATTTACTAATTTCTTGTCTTTTGTTTTTTAGAATTTTGATGCCAATTTAGCTGCTTCAAGGAGTGGACGATCTGATGTTGACTCATATATCAGTTTGCCCCTTGTCCCTCGTACTAGAGATTCAGACTTTGATATTTTGGACTATTGGAAAAATCAACGTGTTTCATATCCTGTACTTTCTCGTATGGCGAGAGATATATTGGCTATTCCAATTACTTCAGTTGCATCTAAATCATCCTTTAGTATGGGGGTAGAATTTTGACCAAATTAAGAGCTTCACTCTTACCAAAAAAATGTTGAGATTTTTGTTACAACCCGTAATTGGTTGTATGGTTTTGAGCCGGAGGATAAGGATGAAGACTACCTTACTGTGGTTAATGACTCTGCTATGTAAATGTATGATATAATTTCTTTATATTTTATTTTAATCTCAATATTTCAAATTTTTTATTAATTATTTTAATTTTAAATTTTTAGGTTGTTAACGTTAAGTAAAGCCATTGGAATTTACGATTCAGTCTTGTTTCTTCTGTTACAGGTAACTTTTACTTATTAATTACTTATTGTATTTATTATGTTTATCTGAAACAAATTTTAATTGATGCTTTTGTTTTTTTGTAGGATGATTCTGTCTAAAGTAACACATTTTGATTTTGCATGATATTAATTTTATTTTCATAAACAATGTTGAATGTTTAATTATGTAAGGGTTTGGTAAAGTCGGAAATGTTTGGCACTGTTGGCCATCGTATTCCCTTTGGCTTTACTGCTGATTAAATGTTTGTGTAATGCAGAAAATCTGCCTTCTGTTGTTGTTGCTGCCTGTTGCTGCCTGCTGCTTGCTGCCTGTTGTTGCCTTGTATTTTATTTTATTGGTCTGACTTAAATAGATTGTTGAATCTGTCATTTTTTTCAAAATAGCTACTCATGTTAAATTATGTTGGTAGCTTTAAAAGTTGCCCGCAATTTAACAATGTTGGCAGCTATTTCGATATAAAAGCTCGATGAAGAAATTTCTGGTAGCAAAGTTAGGCTTTTAGCCTTATAACATTTTTGTTATAATATCTGAGAGCTTAAAAATTTTTAATTTTTTTTCATTTTATTGTATTAAACTTAAATTGACTCAAATGTTATTCAAATTTTATATTAAATGTTATTTAAATTGTCATTATCAATTAAATTTATATTTTATATTATTTTTCATTTATGTTATAATCGTTAGATAATTTTTTGTACAAATATTAAACAGTATAGTTTATATTTATATTTTAGAGAATTAATCACGTTTAATACTAATATTCATTTATTATCAAATTAACTATTATTTTATTGCCAAAATTATTCATATTATTAATGTAAACCATTAATAATATTACATAATAAATATTTTTATTATTAATATTATTTTTTTCTTTATATAAAATTAAACTATATAATTTATATAAATTAAACTATATTAATTTTACTTTTCATTATTAATAATGTTTTATCTAATTTACATTTAAATAATTTTATTAAATAATTTTATATAATAGGTTTATTTATTAATATAAGTATCATAATAAATATTTTATTATAACATTTAAAAAGTAATCATATTAATATTTTAATTACATCATAAGCTAAAAATTGATAATTTATAAGATTTCCATGGTAATATATAAGTCAGGTAAATATCAGATCATGTTATTAACAAGTCGGATCATTTACAGGTCAGGTTAAAAACAGGTCAGGTTGAAAACAGGTCAGGTTGAAAACAGGTCGGGTAATACTAGTTATTTACCAGGTCAATCTCGGGTTCGGGTTCATATCAGTCGGATGCAGTTCGGGTTCGGGTATCATATTTTCGGTTCAATTCGGGTTCATGTCGTTCTCAGGTCGGATGCAGGTCGGGTTCGGATCCACAATTTCCAGGTCAAAATCGGGTTTAGGTCAGCACCAGTTCCGACTCGAGTCGGTTTCAGACCACCACAGTGCATGTCAAAAGTAGTTTTAACTCGAGTCGATTTCAATCAATTATGCAGGTCAGGTCAACTTTTTACACCCCTAACTGCAATGAGAAATCCCTCGTATAACTTGAAAGACTTTACAAATGATTTATCTGTTAAAGTTTTTCCTTTATTATTTTGACATTTAAATATTTTTAGTTCATTTTTTATCAATAATAATTCATCATGTACGTATTTTTTATTTACTAATATTAATTTTTTAACGGCAATCTATTTTTTTTGGGATAAGTGGATACCACATGATAATTTAAATATTAAAGAAAACGAAAATTAAATAAAAAAGAAATAGTGACTGTAATTTAAGAATTTTCTTCGATTAATTGAGTAATCACAATGTAATATATGTTTAAAAATATGATAAATTACATATTTAGTCATTCAATTATAATTGTTTGCGTTTTCTAATTATTATTTTTCTTCAAAATCATCACCAACGTTATGTTTTGGTTTCATTTTGATTGCTCGTCGTCAAAAAAATTAATAGTGATTGACGTGTCATCATACGATAATATCATATCATCATTTAAAAAATTAAAATATCAATCAACAGTTATGCTAATTTTTTAACGAAAAGTGACCAAAATGAAATCAAAACGTAATGTTAATGATGATTTTAAAAATATAGTTAGATAATCAAAATAAAATTAAAGTAATAGTTAAATTACTAAATACGTAATTTAACCAAAAAACATAAATAGAGCAGAAGAGAATATTGAGGGTGATGGAGGATGAATTATGTTTTGTGGAAAAGGCAGAGGGAGGTGGTTGGGCACTAATAAAAAGACTCATAATAAATTTGAGTTAATATGATGTTTATCTGTCAGAAGGAAAAACGTACATTAAAACAATTAAGTGAAATTTATTATGAGAATTTTAAAAAAAATGAGAGAGAAAACGTTTTGAATGCAATAAATTTTGATTTTTGTAGTTGTACTATTATATAAGAAATTTAATTGGTACAAATCAAGCGGTATTAATGGTCAAGAGATTTATTAGTATTCTTTGAGGTCAGGGGTTTGAGCATTACGTATGTAAATGTATGAACGTTCATTGTTAAAGGGTTGAGAGTCTTTGAACGTACACTACATGATATTTACCCAAATTTATATAAAAAAATTAATTGAATTATTATACGACTTCATTGAAAAATAATTCTTGAAATTATAATTTTTTTTCCGATTTAGGTGTTTAAAGATTTTTTCCCCAATATAAGTGTCGCAACCGTCTTTCGATTGGGCCCGGAATTAGGTTTCGACTTGAAAATGTGGATTGGAGTCGCCACCGACCACTTTAAAACGAATTTAGGTGGGCCGGACACCATCTTACCTGATCTGCGTTGTACCAAGGACATGTCGGGTTCGGGAATCGATTACGGTCAAGGAAGGATTAGCACCCTTGAACCGCCCTTTCGGTACCAATTAGTTTGTCGGTTGCCTTAGTTGCGAAAATTTAAAACTTAAATTAAAATTAAAAACCCGATTCAAATTACTTACCTTTAATTTTGTTGAAATTCTTTTAAAAAACCAAAAAATAAGCATCACACGGTAAAATTATATATAAGTTCCGCATTTTGAGTAGCAGACATGAGCATCTAATGTTCATATTTTACTTGGTATTTTACACAGTCAAATTATATATATTGGCGGGATACACAACAACAAAACATATAAATTAATAGAAAACTACTCCAAAAGCCATGGTTACTAGATACCATTAACAGACAAATCTCTTCAATTGATGTGCATGCTTTCACGCATGCATTTTCTCAAGGAAGTTTTCATGTTCATTTAGACATGGTGCACTAAACCGAGAGGCCCAACACAGAAAACATCAATTAAATAATTAGTTCACAAAAACCGATACTTAAAACAGGATAAGTATCTGCAACCTTGGTGTAGCTGAAGACCGACTGCCATGCTCCACCATTTCTCTGTTTGGAAATCAATGCTCGGTCCAGGAAGCTACCATCCACCTCTTCAACGTGTTTCGATTCCCAGTCTCCGGTTCGAGACGAAAGTCCACTGGCTGAGAAATCTCTGGTCGCCAATGATTCCGGCGACCGCGATGCATCTTTGAACTTAAATTGTTCACCTAGCAAGCACACGACATACCATGAAAGCTACTGCTCAGAAAAAAACTAGAATCTCCATTCACTGCCTTTTGGGCATTTGTTTCATCTCATCACATTTTCTCAGACATGTATATACACACAAATTCTCTGTGTGGACATTTTTGGCCATTTTTGTTATTATAGAGCTTTGGTGGTTTCTCGTCGAAGAATGATGGAAATCGCCTTCATTGAAGCAATCTTCCCGTTCACCTCCTCTCCTCCATTCACCGGCAAAGCCTTGTTGAAATGCGACTTCTTGTAGCAACTCGTCGCGAACGTGTCGATCATCATCGTGGTTATGGCCGAGACCATGGTGAGAAAGCAGGAGAAAGGGAAAACACTCCAAGGCTTTTCGCTGAAGCGAGGGCTGGACAAGGACTCGTATCCGTCGTGGAGTATATGGACAAAGGCGGTGGCGAGAATTACACCGGCAACGAATGCTTTGATTAGGAAGAAGGCGTTGTTTTCCCGGTCGAAACGTCGTGATCTTCTTGGCGAGAATCGGGAGTGAAACGCCGAGAGCACCGACCATCAAGATCGATGCGATGGCGACGAGTTATATTTCAAAGCCTTGGTTCTGTTGTTGGCATCGCGACGAGGAAACAGCTCGTTGTCACAGGTATACAACACCTCGCTCAAGACGATGACAGGAAAAACCCACAAGAGCTCTCGGATTCGCTCACCTTGGCCCCCACCATCGATCATCTCTATACACAAATGGAAAAGAAACGAGTCAAAAGACGCAAACCAAAATCTAATTGATTTTGAAGTTAAAATGGGAATTGAAAGAGTGGTGGTGTGAGTCGTAGGAGAGCCCAGGGTCTTCGCCGGAAACAGTGGAATCGAGATCATTTTTGTTTCTTTCAATGGGTGGTTGTTCCCAAACAAAACGCTGCTATTTCACGACCCAGAAATGCCGGTGTTGTTCAGAAAATAGCTTTTGTGCAAGGAGATCATGGTGAGAGAAAATTGTGGAAAGACAAAAGGAATTCAACTTTTAGTTTCTGGGAAATCTTTGAAGTTGTCTCTCAAAAGAAAGGAAAGGAAAGGTTGCCAGTTGGGTGGAAATTTGAGAATGTGTTATGTGAAGATATTCCCCCCATACTCTTGAAATGGCGAGAATTGAGAGCAGATGAGAGGAATTTCCTCTCCCTAATTCAAAAAAGTCCCCTCTTATTTAAAGCTAATTTCAAACACTCCAAATCCATGCCATTTGCTCCCTGATGCATGTGGTAGTGGAGTAGGTGGGTAGGTGTGTAGTTGAGATAATAGTGGGGTAGTGGAGTCTGCAAAAATAATATTAATAGTATTAATAATATAATAATAATAATAAGTAATTATAATAATAATAATAATATAATATATTATTTAAGTCCGGTCAAAAACGGGTGTCTACAATAAGTATCTAACGCTTTTGATATTACCTTTTTAAATGTCTGGTCCATCACGATAGTTAAAACAACCATCAACCAATCAAAGTGTGACACATATAGAGTTTTATATATTTTTTGAAAATTTTATTTTTAAAAACTTAAATTATTAATTTTTTTAAAAACCCAAATTTCTCTAAAATAAAAAATCCTAAATATTCATAAACTCCAAATTTTGATCTCCCTTATCATCATCGGCTACCACCAATGTCGTGTAATTAATCGAAACTCCAATGTCGTGTAATTAAACGAAACTCCTTGCTTATGCGACCAATGTCACTACCTTCACTCAACTAGGACAAGGGTGACAGAACCAGAGGTGCGATGATTTCTCCTACCCAGGTGCGTTGAGGGTGCGTTTGATAAAGTGATTGACGACAAAGGATGACAACAGCGACAACCGACAATAATAAAGGGGTTTGGAATTAAAGATTTTAGGGTTTTGAGTTTTTTAGATTTGAGAAAATTTTGATTTTTTTAAAATATAATTTTAAGTTTTTCTAAAATCATTTAAAAAAAGAATTTATAAATGTGAAATGTGACATGTTTTTGAGTGGTTGACATTTTCTTTAACGGCCATGACAAACTTTGCACCTAAAATGACAATGTTGAAAACATTAGACACAAACCTTGAACGAAAAATAATTTTAACCCCTAAAATGAAAAAAATATAGTTTATACTTTTTTTAATTAAGTCTTATTATATCACCCAATCAAATATTATATCACCCAATTAGAAAGAATGCATACCTCTCTCCCTCTCTCGCAGACTCATTCTTTAACCTTTTTTCTTATTTTTATTTTTTATTTTTTAGAAAGCCATGAAATTTGTGTAAACAAGTAGAATCAAACTATAAACTACATTAGGTTTTCTAATTACTTTTCAAGAATCTAACAAGATAATCGAAAATAAGAAAGAAAAAAAAATGAGAATACTTCTTTAATTTGCTTTGAAGATTTCAGTTCTATTTGTTGTGTTTTATTGTTGAAAAATCCATCCCTTTTACATAGAATTCGATTGGGTTTTATACCCATTACAAAATCATATAAAATTTAGTGATAAAATGATCAAGTATGGGCTGCTGACAAGGCATGGAGGTGGCAGGGGATGGTGTGGAGCAACAGAGGCATGTGCAGTATGGGGCATGTTGACCGGTGAGTGGAGCATGGGCATGAGAAGCTGCACAGCTTTGGGAACAACAAGGTATAGGGGACAAAAATTGGTTATTACAGCTACCCCTCTTTGCTCATTGATGTGAAAACAGGAATAGAGCAAAGACATAAAACACCAATTTTTGGACTGTCAACAAGTCTCAAGCTCTTCTTTGATCGACTCCCATTTCTTCGATTAATCGTTGTTTGTTGATGAAGTTCTTTTGGAGGTAATTTTTTGCTGAAGATGACACTGCTCTTCCGCGATGAAGAGTTATGATCGTTTTTTAGGTAAATTTGGTGGTAACATGATTCCTTCGTGATGAGGAAGTCTGGCTATCTAAGGGTGACACTGCTCATTCGCGTTGAGGAGATCAGGTAAATCAGGAGATAATTTAGGGATAATACGGTTCCTTCGTGATGAGGAAGTCTGATGACACTGCTCATTCGGGCTGAGGAGATCGAGTCAATTTGATGTTGAAGACGACACTGCTCATCCGTATTGAAGAGATCGAGTCGTTTTTGATAAATTATGACGATGTTCCTTTGTGTTGAGAAAATCTGATTGTCTGAGAATGACACTGCTCCTTCGTGTTGAGGAGATCAGGTTAATTTGATGTTGAAGACGACACTGCTCATCTGTGTTGAAGAGATCGGGTCATTTTTGATAAATTATGACATTGTTCCTTCGTGTTGAGGAAATCGGGTCAATTTGAGGACAATATGGTTCCTTCCTGATGAGGAAATCTGATTGTCTGAGGATGACACTACTTATTCGTATTGAGGAGATCGGGTCAATTTGATGTTGAAGACGACACTGCTCATCCGTGTTGAAGAGATCGGGCCGTTTTCGATAAATTATGATGTTGTTCCTTCGTGTTGAGAAAATCGGGTCAATTTGGGGACAATACAGTTCCTTCGTGATGAGGAAGTCTGATTATCTGAGGATGACACTGCTCCTTCGTGTTGAGGAAATCGGGTCAATTTGATGTTGAAGACGACACTGCTCATCCGTGTTAAAGAGATCAAGTCGTTTTCGATAAATTATGACACTGTTCCTTCGCGTTGAGGAAATCGAGTCATTCTGGAGATGATTTCATTCAAAAAATATCAAATGACATGCATGTCATATGCGGCGTGTCTTAAAGATGATCTAATGTGAATGTAATACATGAATGTTCAATTATTTGATGCATCAAATTTCGAAGTGTGGAATTTCATCGACTTTTAGTGGTCTACACTTGATTAAAACCGTCAGGTTTTTTCTACTGCCATTGTCTGGGATTCCAAATGTGACTGCATTACTAGCCCTCTTAATTGACGAAAGGTCAAATTGAATGGGTAAGGTTACATCTGGTACAAGCTCTGATTTATGATCTCTTTTGATTTTTCTTGGAATAGTGGAACCCAAATGAGAATATCTCTTTTACTTGCGTAAACTGCTGATTAAAGTTATCCTACTTACGTAGGCTTCCCGTTGGACACATGTTTTTGAAATTCCCGTTCCCTCGCACTCTTCTCTGAGTAATGCATAATAATCCTTCTTTTTTATACAATACCACTATTAATCAAAATTTTATATGTATGATGCTTACGCAAAGAAAACAACAAAAATCATCCAATTGATTAAAGAGTGGAAAAAAAGGTACAATTTTTGGATGAAGATTTTTTTTAATGAAAAAAAGGCAAACATTTCAAAAGGAACATAGATTAGGTACACCCGATATCAAGTGAGCGAGTCTTTATATCATTTTATCTCAAGTCTCTCCTGAGAGTTGATATGTGTTTAGAGGATTCAGATTGTACAAAAGATGTCTGAGTATGAGAACCTCTCCCCTAACTGTCAATATTATGAGCCTAACCCCAAATAGTCGAGCCATCTCTTATAGATTTTCAACTTGAATCCCTCATTTGGCTTTAAGACATACATCTTGGGTTTTTGTCTTGATTCCCTGTTCCATATTCTTCGCTTCAGGTGTAGTATCTCTTGACTGAATCAGAATTTACGAGATTAGACAACTCATCTCCATCCATTTCAGTCAAAATCAAAGCTCCTCCCGAAAATATCTTCTTTACGACATAGGGGCCTTCTCAATTTGGCATTCACTTTCCTCGAAAGTCTTTTTGCATGGGTAAGATCTTTTTCAGGACCAAATCTCCTTCATAAAATTCTCGAGGTCAAACTTTCTTGTCATGAGCTCGTATCATCCTCTTCTGATACATTTGGCCATGACAAATAGCTCTCAATCTTTTCTCCTCGATTAAATTCAACTGATCAAATATGTTCTGAACCCACTCAGCCTCTTTTAACTTGAGCTCCATCATTACTCTCAGAGAAGGGATTTCTACTTCCACTGGAAAAACTGCCTCCATCCCATAGATAAGTGAGAATGGTGTTGCCCCCGTTGATGTTTAGACTAATGTACGGTAAGTGAGTAAGGCGAAAGGTAGTTTTTCATGCCAATCCCTATATGTTTCGGTCGTTCGGGTGACAATCTTTTTGATGTTTTTGTTTGTTGCTTCTACTGCACCATTCATTTTTGGGCGATAAGGAGCTGAATTATGATGTTTGATCTTAAATTTCGCACATATTTTCTTCATCAGGTCGTTGTTCAGATTCAGAGCATTATCTGTGATGATTCTCTCTGGGGTTCCATATCTACAAATAATTTCCCTTCTTAGGAATCTGCACACTACTCCTTTTGTGATACTGGCATATGAGACAGCTTCAACCCACTTGGTGAAATAGTCAATAGCTACTAGGATGAAACGATGCCCATTCGAAGCCTTTGGTGAGATTTCCCCAATAACATCTATGCCCCATACTGAAAATGGCCACGGTACGATCATTACATGAAGTGGTGAAGGAGGAACATGTATTTTATCACCATTGATTTGACTTTTATGGCATTTGCATGCAAAGCTGATGCAATCCCCCTCCATTGTTGACCAGTAATAACCAAACCTCATAATTTGTTTAGCCATTGTGAAACCATTCGTATGTGTCCCACAAATTCCTTCGTGGACTTCTTCAAGTATCTTATTGGCTTCAACTTTGTCTACACATCTAAGTAGTATCTGATCTTTTCATTTTTTATACAAAACATCTCCATCAAGGATATACCCCATAGCTAATCTTCTTAGGGTTCGTTTGTCATTTTCAGTAGCATCAGCAGGATAAATTCGATATTTCACATATTGAAGAATATCATAGTACCAAGGGAAACCATCATCCTCATCCTCTTCTTCAATATTACAACATTGAGCCGGTATTTCTCTTATGCTCATTCGGTTCGGATGGGCATCATGCGAGTTTGGTCATTGACTTTGAACATTGAAGCTAGTGTGGCTAAAACATCAGCCATCTAGTTTTCTTCTCTCGGGAGATAACTAAAAGTAATCTTCTCAAATATTTTTATCAAATCCATGACTAGATTCTTGTACTCTACCAATTTGGAATCTCTAGTCATCCATTCTCCACGAAGTTGATAGATAACTAAGGTTGAATCTCCGAATACTTATAGGATTTTGATTTTGCGTTCAATTGCAGCTCGGATCCCCATGATACAAGCTTCATACTCAACCATGTTGTTTGTACATTCAAAAGTGAGACGACTGGTGAAAGGATGGTGATCTCCTTCGGGTGGCACCAATACTGCCCCAATTCCATGCCCGACAACATTTGATGCTCCATCTAAATTCATCTTCCATATTTCATCTTTTGGAGCTTCTTCTTCTTCTATTGTATATATGGTCATTAAGTCCTCGTTTGGGAATTCGAATTTTACTGGTTCATAGTCTTCTAGTGCCCTATTTGCCAAAAAATCTACAATGACACTACCTTTCACAGCTTTTTGACTCACATATACCAGGTCGAATTCTGCTAATAACATTTATCATCTCGCTATCCTCTCATTAAAGATTGCTGATTTCATCATGTACTTCAAAGAATCCAAGCTTGATATTAACCATGTGGTGTGGTATAATAAATATTGCCTTATTCTTTTCGTAGTCCAAACCAGGGCACAACACAGCTTCTCGATGTGAGAATATCGGGTCTCGCAGTCATTGAACTTTTTACTTAAATAGTAAATGGCTCGTTCTTTCTTTCCTTGTTCATCATGTTGTGCTAGAACACATTGGATAAATAATGTTTGATTTTGTCAAAACCTTACTGGCATTTATTGTCCCAGGTTCCTGAATTCTTTTTCTTCAACAAACGGAAGATTGGATCACATTTCTCCGTTAACTGAGATATGAACCTGGCGATATAATTTAACCTCCCTAAGAATCATCGTACCTCCTTTGGTGTTTTAGGGGGCGGTAATTCTAGGATTGCCTTGACTTTATCGGGATCTATTTCTATCTCTTTCTCACTGACCACGAACCCGAGCAACTTCCCTAAAATGGCCCCAAAGGTGCACTTGGCTGGATTAAGTTTTAACTAATATTTCCTTAATCTCGGGAACAACTTCTTGAGAATTTGAACATGTTCTTCTTAAGTTTGTGATTTGGCAATCATATCATCCACATAGACTTCTATCTCTTTGTGCATCATATCGTGGAACAAAGTAACCATAGCTTGTTGATAGGTTACCCCTGCGTTCTTTAGCCCGAAAGGCATCACTTTATAGCAAAATGTGCCCCACATGATAACAAATGTGGTTTTTTCCATATCGTCCGGATTCATTTTGATTTGGTTATATCCTGAGAAGCCATCCATAAATGAGAAGAAAACGTGACATGCGATATTATCAATCAATGTATCGATGTGAGGGAGCAGGAAATTATCTTTAGGACTTGCACGATTAAGATCTCGGTAGTCAACAAACATTCGGACCTTTCCATCATTCTTTGGAACCGGCACAATATTTGCTACCCACTTGGGGTATTTGGACACTTGTAGGAATCCAGCATCAAATTGTTTCTTCACCTCATCTTTTATTTTTAGCAACATATCTGGTCTCATTCTCTGAAGCTTTTGCTGAATTGGCTTGTATTATGGCTTTATTGGAAGCCTGTGTACCACAATGTCATTATCCAAACCTGGCATATCTTGATAAGACCATGCAAACATATATTTGAATTCATGCAAGAGATGTATAAGATCCGATCTTGTTTCTGCTGAGAATGAAGTACCAATCTTGACCTTCTTCTTATAATCCTTAGTCCCCAAATTTACTGTCTCAGTCTTTTCTTAATGGGGTAAAATCTGATTTCTTTCTTGCTCAATCAACCAAATAAGTTCAGGATTTAACTCGCATTCCTCATCATCCTTATAACCCTAGGATTCCTCTAGACATATATCATTTTCAAAATCAACTCTTGGTTCAGAAACGTTATTATTCGTGCAATTGATATCTGGAGACCTGCAAAGGGAGATGAATATGTTTGGGCTAGAGATAAGAATATTTTTTTTTATAATTTCAATGACTAATGGCTATCATAAAGACAAAATAAATGTTTTCCGTGGAAAGAATGAAAAAAATGCATCATTTTATTAAAATAAGGATTAATGATAGTACGCCCTAACAAAGGATCCCTATTACTTTCGGGCTAAAGTAACAAGGTTGTTATCATACATTACTCTGAGATTTGTTTGAAAAATACAGGGAGCTCCTCAACAGTATAATTGTTCAGAACATATCCAGGAGGGCATGGATGAATCAATGCCAGAGAGCACTCCCTACTAGTGTCATTTGTTATAGCGTTGATGCTGAGATCTTCCATCAGTGTTTCAACTTCAGTAGCTCCTTCCTCAATCCATGGAACTTCCAGTTCCTTTATCACAAAACCCCAGATGTGAATATTTGAGTGATGAGTGGTATGATGATAGGTTCCCCGAAGGCATCTTGGCCATATGCTCTGGCCTTCTTTCTGTCCCTGAGCTTTTGGGCATCTTTAACCCTGTATTGATAGGTAGGTTTGTATCCTATCCAGAAACAATTTCTCTTAGGTATGAGGCTCAATCCCTTGGTGACTCCTTGCAGCTCCTTTCCCAATCCTTTCCCAACTATAGCTCCTCAGGCTAAAGTTTCCTTCAAATGCATCTTAGTATTCTTTGAGAGTTGGGGATATGGAAATTTCTTTCTTTTGGGGACAAAGGTGGCGTTGACGAACTCTAGGGATTGGAAGGACGACTCGAGTATACTTTTATTTACCTCTATAAATGGCATATCAGTGGTGATAGAGGCTATGATTCTCTCTTCATCTTTGATGGTTATCAAAGTCTCTTCCATGATAAATCTATGTTTCTGGTGCAGTGAAGAGGGAACCGCTCCAGCCATATGTATCCATGGTCTTCCAAGTAGGCAATTATAATTCAGGTGAATGTCCATGACTATGAATTCTACCTCGAATGTTGCAAGACCTACCCTCAAAGAGATTGTGATCTTTCCCATGATGCTCCTTTATGTGCCATCAAATGCTCGGATAGTATTGCCACAAACTTTCATGTGTGAGGTATCTACTGGAAGCCGATTCAAAGTTACCCAGGGCATGACATTCAATGCTGATCCATTGTCTATTAAGACTCCAGATATGATAACCCCTTTACAGTGAACGGTTATAAGCAGTGCCTTACATCTACCTTTACCATCCTCGGGTATTTCATCATCATTAAAATAGATAAAATTGTCGACATTGATGTTGCCCATCAACCTATCTAAGCGTTCCACTGGTATGTCCTTGGCTATGAAGGTCTCATTCAATACCTTCAATAACGTATTTCGGTGTACCTTTGAGTGCAGAAGAAGAGATAATATTGAGATACATGCAGGAGTCTTATAGAGTTGTTCCACAATGTTATATTCACTGTGCTTCAAAATTTTTAGAAACTCTTGGGCCTCCTCAATTTTAATAGGTTCATTCATATTTTCTTCATTCTCATTGATTACAATAGTTCTAGCCTTTTCTGTTCGGCGAGCATAACATCTGCCACTTTGAGTGAAACCTCCAACGTCATCAACTTCGCATTCCTTGTGCTTGGGAGTGGTAATTTAAAATGTGTAACTCCATGGAACACTTCTATTGTCTTTGTAGGCAAATGGTACTGGTGTTTTTATCACTACTTTCGGTACTGCCTTCCCCTTGTTCACCTCGTATATTGGCTTAGATATAACCAAAACCGGGTTTTTCATCTTTGTGTCAATATTTTCTGAATTGTCCTCGGAGGCATGAACGTCTCCTTCATTCTTTTTCGATTCTTCTTCAAATAATTGCATTTCCTTCTCATCCATAAGCTTCTGTATTATATTTTTGAATTCATGGCAATCTTGGATCTGATGGCCATTATCACAATGGTATTCACAGTGATTTTTTTATTTCTGCCCTACTGATCCTTTATTTGGACTCAATAATCATCTCATGATCATCTGTTCATACACCCATTTTAACAGTGTCTTTACTTCTTCAATGTTTTCTTTGACCTTACGACCTTCATTGATAGCATTAACTCCCTGATTTTGGTGATTTGAGAGTGGGTTTGCGGCAACACATGGTGCCTCTGAGTCATGAAAAGACACTATCTTTCTCCTGATCAAATCTTCGACCAACATTTTGAAAGCAATGTATTTCTCGATTGTGTGTCCCTGGGTATTGGTGTGATATTCACATGCTTCATTCTCGTTATACCACTTAGGGAAAGGCGGTTCCAACGGATCCACATATCTTGGTGACACCACATGTGACTTGACTAACCCTTGGAAAAGTTCATTGTATGTCATCGGGATAGGTGTGAAAGTTATTATTTCATTATTGTTTTCACGCTTGGTTGTAAAATTTCCAGCTTTCGGTTTATTTATTGAGAAGTTCACATTGTTTACTTCTCCTTCATTCTTCTTTACAAAGGGTTTCTTTAATGAGTTTTGGCCACCAATAATTTGGCCTTTCTTCAATGCCCTCTCAATCATTTCCCCACACATAACTATGTCCGAGAAACATTTCGTGGCTACCCCCAACATATGATCAATATAAGGGGATTTTAGTGTATGAATGAACATGGTTATGAACTCTCTTTTAACCAATAGGGGGTGGACCTGGGCAGCAATATCCCTCCAGTGTTGCACATATTGGCGGAAGCTCTCGTTGTTTTTCATCTCCATATTTTCAAGAGTAACCCTATATGGCATCATGTCGGTGACATATTGATATTGCTCTTTGAAGGCATTGGCTAGATCTTTCCAAGATCTTATTTTAGCCTGGGTCAATTGGTTGTACCATCTTGCGGCAGATTCTGTCAGACTTGCTTGAAAGTAATATATCAGGAGACTATCGTCTCTAACGAAGCCGGTCATCTTTCTACAGAACATTGTTAGATGTGCACTGGGACATGTCTTTCCTTCATACTTCTCGAACTCATGCATCTTAAACTTAGGTGGTAAAACCAAGTCGGGTACCAAACTTAGCTCTACCGCGTCTATCCCTTCCTGGGAGTCTTGCCCACCCATCTTCTTAAAGAAATCTTTGCACCAATCTTTTAGATGTCCAGGCACTTGATTCTTCATTTTCTCGATCTCATTAAGATCTGGTACATTGTATTCGTTCAGGTTGTTCTGAGGGTTTGTGACAGCCATTTGAATTTTAGTAATAGAGGAACCTGTTGGATGTCTAGTGAGCTTTTCAGATGAAATAACTAATCTAGGACCAGACTGTACTGGTGCATATTCAGAAGTCTCGGCTACTGCGGTATTTTGTTCTTTTCCTTCCATGCTGGTCATTCCAGATAATTTGGCCACGATATCATTCACCATGTTGGATTGGTTTCGCATTATGCGATTAACGGCGGATTTTTGTGACTGCTCCATCTTGGCCTTCCATTCTTGTTTCACCTTCAAAATCTTTTCTTGAAATTCCTTTTGCATTTACTCGAGTTTAGCATCCATTTTCTTAGTCTTACTTCTGGTATTATGCGGATGTGTGGCTTCGGACTGGTTTTTATCGGTTTCCAGGGTGTTTTCTCTCTTCAAAATAAATGTTCATAAAATAATATATTTATGGTTATTTTTTATGCACATGAAATATTTAGAAAATTAATATGTGAATGCCAAAATGCAAATGCAAAAGGTATCGATTTCCAAAAGTAATTATTCTAAGAAAAAGTTCCATTCTTCCAAAAGAGTTTTCATCATTACAATAAAGATCAATCTACAAATACGGTTTGGCTCTTCTACTTAGTTCCATGATCTCCGTCATGATCTCAACAACTTTCTCTCCATACTCGGAAGATAAACTAGTGCGAAGTAGGATGACTTCGGCTCTGTTGGCAAGCTCTTGTGTGTAGTGAGCATCCTCGCTCATTTGTGCTATTGCTTCACCCATCATGGCTTCACGTTCCTCAACCAACATCCGGTGGTGCTTATACGTATCCTTCCACCCATCATTGATACGAGTGATTTTTCTTTCTAGGTTGGCGATGTGTACTCGACAGCGCTGAAGCTCACCCTCTAGTCCTCTGACTTATTCTCGCAAAAACTTATTCTCCTCACGAGAAAGCCTTAAGTTCATTGACCCGGGTGGTACTTGAACTTGAAGTAAGGACTCCTCGAGGTGCGTAGCATGGTCTTTGAGTTCACTATTCATAACTTAAGACCGATTCAATTCTCCTTCAAGGCTGGTCTGTAGATCTTCCATTTTTTTGGTTAATTATTCTACTCGTCTGCTTTTTGTTTGGAATCTTTGCAACCAAGACCCAATTTTGGCCTATTTCCTTTCGAGAATTCGGTTCTACCCCTGCCTCTCAGTTCATACTTCCTCTTTCTTTTGCTCTCTTGCTTTCTCTAATTCTTGGATCCTCTGATCTCTAGCCTCGAGTTCTTCCAGCATACTATTCATTTCAGTTTCAAAACCAAGAACTCGATGTTTTTCTACTTCCCACTCCTTCAAGCTAGTTTCTTTCTCAGCTTTCCATTTCTCAGCTCTACGACTTTCAATCTTAAGTTGCTTAGTCACTTCTCTTTTTTCAGCTTTGTATTTGTCCCGTAATTTCTTTTCAGCTTTAATTCTCCTAAGTTGGCATTTGTTCTCGGCCTCTAGACTCTGAACACGTCGCTTCTCAATTGCTAACTCTTTAGCCCACTGTTGTGATGTCTTGCTAGATCCATATAATTTCTTTGCCTTTTGTAAGTTGCGATAATCTCTTTTTAGGTCAGCCAGTTCAAGATTAACATTCTCTTTATCTTTCTTCAACAACTCACATTGTTTGGCATGGAGACCTCTATCAAGATCTAACATGAAATTCTCTTGTTTGACCTCTTCCATTGCCTTGTCCCATTTATTCTTTTCAGCTTCAAATTCAGTAGTGAGAATCTCTGCTTGTGAGGGTACCACCTTGATATGTTCTTCCCATGGAATAACTTCTCCTTGAACTGGAAATGGGATATTTTCGTTTCTTCTTGCAAACCTCCAAGCCTCATAGTCTGGAGTGTACATAACATCCCCGACCACAACTTTTATTCGAAAGGTTCTTTTCCAGGTAAGAGATAAATCACGTGCTTTCTTCTTGTAGTGGTCTCCATGGTATGTGATTTCAGACTTATTTAAACCACTCGTAACTGGGACAAATTGGCGTGCCTTATACTATCTGAGAACCATCAACGGGGCATAGTTGACTCCTCCCCATAATCCTAGCAACGGAACGTGGTCAAGATCTCCACATCTGAATAAAATGCTAGTATATCCTAGCCAAGGAACACACCAAGCGATGTCTCGATCTTGTAGATTACTGAAAGCTGATATCCATCTTCTCCTTGGTAACCCCTCTGGCCACTCCTTGCTAAGAAATTCTTTCAAATGTGAATACATGGTGGAGAAATGGTGATAAGACATTTTCACTTCCTTCCAGAAGTGGCTACGAATCCAGACAGTGAGTAGTTGGGAGCATCCTATAAATCGACCCCCTCCAGTCTACGATAATTATTTAAGGATCGGAAGGTCTCTGCCAAAATAGCTGGTGCCAGATTTATACCTTTCTCCAATATGTCAAAGAAATCTGCAACAGTAACCTCCACGTGGAACAAGGTCTTCAGGAATATCATTAGACCATATACAACCAGAGCAAACGTGTCTAATCTCTTATCTTCATCTATATGCTCGAGTATCACCTTCTTGAGACAATGCCACTGAAAACATTCGCTTTATCCTTTCTGTTGGATGTGCTCTACTATCCAATTTTCACCTTTACCAGTAATCTTTACAAGTTTACTTTTAAAGGATTGGACTTTTGGAGGTCTAGAATAAATCATATCCACCTGAAGGCTCTCGAAGTTAAATAGAGTTGTATACTCTTCTATTATCGGTGTCAAATCTTGTATGTTGAAAGTGAAGCAGATGTATGTAGGGTTCCAGAATCGAACCAGAACTTTAAGCAACGGTTCATCTATCTTTACATAGAGTAGATAGGCTATGTCACCATATTTCTTGTGGAACTTCTCTTTGGTAGCTACTTTCCAACTCTCCCAGGTAGCTACTTTCCAACTCTCCCAAATCTCTATCAGTTCTTGTAGATCATTCTGCTTGAGAGTGACATTTACATTTGTGGACATATGTGATACATAATCTCCAGGCAAACTGTCTCCTTTCGCCCTTTGTGTTTCTTCAGACCAAACTCGAACAGCCAGATTAAGTTCTTCCTTGTTATGAAAACTCTTTTCCATTTTAATGGTCGCTCTTCTACTATGATGATTACTTGGTTAATCAACACCTTTCTTTTATTTATGATGATCATGCAAAAAAATGCCAAATAATAAACCATTAAACATAGAAAATGTGTCAGTATAAAAGAATTCAAATATCAAGCAAATATTATTGAAAGGTAATTGCAACACCTACCCACATGCTCTTCTAGTTCACATGCTTTATTCAGAAAATAAAATATTGCGAGTAAAGAAAAAAAGAAGGTTTAGCGTCGTTTCTCCTTTGCGTATACTTATTTTGGGTACCTACTGATGGACAAAGGTTCTGAATGAATTTTATCGGGATGAGTTCGTAGGGCTCACTATGAGAAAAAGGTACTCGAATTGTCCTTGTTGGTGCCTCCTTAGGCTGCCAAACCCTAAATCCTGACACATTACAGGCTCAAGCGGATCGAGTTCAATTCGAGAGGATACATTCCCTATGTCAATGCGGAGAAACAATTTATCTCACGTAAACATAAGGTATATGAACCCCAAAGGTTACTTGCTAAAACCCGTGTGGAGAAACAAATTATCTCACGTAAGCTAAGCTTTCACCTCAACTTAAAAGGGACAAAGCTCGTAAGTGAGCTTATGGTATGTAAATGCACGTGTCGTGTGTGAGGAGAAACTCACAAACCTTTAAAATATGACCAAAAACAATTCTTTCACAAGTCCCAAAAAAACTGTTCAAATCTGAAGATCACTTAAAATAAAAAATCAATTAGTTAAAGATAAAAATAATGCATGTAATGTTGAAATTCAAAATAAATAAAAGGATCATAAATAAAATACAATTTAAGTTTTTCATTCCCAAAAATAAAATCAACGTATAATCGTTTATGGCTTGACTCTCTAAGCGTCCCCAGTGGAGTCGGCAAACTGTTATAACGTCTTCGTGGGGGATCCGTTAGACTTTAAAAATTTAATTTTTGGGGGAAAACGATGAAATCTGATTTTGAAAATAATTTGATTTTGGAGTCGCCACCAACCTTTAAGTTAGATAGATTGGAAACCTTCAACGACAAAAATGGTCTGCGTCTTACCAAAGATTCATTTTTAAGAGTTCGGGAGTTGATTACGTGCGGGAAGGGTGAACACCTCCACAACGCCCAAATTTTGGTACCTAAATGATTATATGTTGTTTAAATATTGGGAATTACAAACTTCGAAAATATATTTAAATCATGATCCTTTTATTTATTCTAATTTATTTAAGTGTCAATTTCAAAAATGACTTAAATAAGAAATACGGTGGATCAAAAGATTAAATAGCTCAGAATATATTTTATAGAATAAAAATATCATAATCATTTTTATAAGAGAAAATGTGTCATTTTGTACGAACAATCCTTGAAAATGCGCTTCCTTTATAGTTAGGAGACTTTTCCATAGATTCCCCTCACAAAAGACCTTATTTCATATTTTTTTAACAATAAAATATAAGTTAAGATATTTAAAAGTAAATACAGAAAAATTTAAAAAAAACTGGAAAATGATTGAAATAAAATATTGAAAAATTAAAGGGCATAAAAATAAAGTACTAAAAACTTACGAATGATGAAAAAAAATAAAGGAAATAAATCGCATTATATTTAAATGTTAGAGTATTAATAAGTGAGTGACAAAAATAAAAAGAAAAGAAAGTAAAATACCCAAATCAGAAATAAAAAAAATAGCATATTTAGTGATCAAATTAAAATTAACGAAACTAAAGTGCCGAAAATTAAATAAATAAAATAAAGAGATCCGGGGATTAAAACGTGAGACACGGTAATGTATTAAGGATTTAACGTAATTTTACACAAACAATTTAGTGACCAGTTTATAAAAAGGCTTAAGTGTACATGGGCCTAAGTATGGTTTTACGCAGTAGTTTGGTGGCCAGAATGTAAAATACGGCAGAAATTTAAAGGGCCTCCACACGATTTGTCCATATTTTCTCTTATATATACTACTTTTATCTAAATTTAGGTAAAAAACCTAGCCATCTTTGTTTCTTCCTCTCTCCCTCTCTCCCTCTCTCGCAGACTCCCTCTTCAACCTTTTTTTCTTATATTTTTTTAATTTTTTAGAAAGCCATGAAATTTGTATAAACAAGTAGAATCAAACTATAAACTACATTAGGTTTTCTAATTACTTTTCAAGAATCTAACAAGATAAACCGAAAATAAGAAAGAAAAAAAAAAGAGAACACCTCATTAATTTGCTTTGAAGATTTTAGTTCTATTTGTTGTGTTTTATTGCTGAAAAGTCCGTCCCTTTTACATAGAATTCGATTGGGTTTTATACCCATTACAAAATCATATAAAATTTAGTGATGAAATGATCAAGTATGGGCTGCTGATAAGGCATGGAGGTGGCGGGAGATGGTGTGGAGCAACAGAGGCATGGGCAGCATGGGGCATGTTGACCGGTGAGTGGAACATGGGCATGAGAAGCTGCACGGCTTTGGGAATAACAAGGTATGGGGGACAAAAATTGGTTATTACACTTTTATGCTATTTAGATTGGAACTTCTTTTCCTTGAGAATTGACATTGATGGAGCATTCTTTATTGAAATAAACTAATAGTATATGCTATTTGAATTGCGTGTCTTTGAAGGACTTCCTCTTTTTTTTTTTTTTTTGTGCTTTCTAAATCCACTACTCTTTTGGATATCATCTGTTTTCAAGAATGAAACATATTATATGTACTTTACTGCAAGTCTGCAATGCGGGCTCAAAGATGGCATTGAGGATTTGCCAATCCCAAATTCAAGTCCGTACTGCTAAATCTCTTTTGAGAGCATATCCTGTACCTTTTCTGGTTTTCTCATCATGGCTATCCCCCTCTTGTCCCTTTTCTCATCCTTTTAGATTGTTGGGATGCTAATATTATAGACTTTTATGAATTTTTTTATTGTCTTTCATATATGGTGAACAAAGTGTTCATACCTTTTTATAGCTTAGAGGGGAATGCAGAGTGGTGCAAGCTACATTTGAATTTCCAGCGGATTATAATTTAAAAAAATCAATTATACTTGGAACATAGAATTTTTCCTTTTTAAATCTTTTTCTGATGTTAATTAAATTGTTTGTCTTATTCAGTATGAAGAACAAGTGGAATACGGAATCAAAGAGGCAACAGGAATTTCATTTTCTTGGACTGATTGGTTAAGGGACGTGCTCAGTTATTGTTTTCTGAAATGGAAGTTATGGAGAAAAAATCTTACCTGAGTCTGACTGAGCTGCTGGTAATGGAGTATTTACTAGCAGATTCCTTCATCCCATACACATCAATTATATGTGGGATTTGTGCATGCAAAATGGCATGTTTCCTTATCAATTTTGTGATCTGCTGTTTTGATTGAAAATAATTCAGTTGAGTTAGAATGATGATTTGCAGCTACATGAAGCTAATTTTTTTTTTTTTATGTTTTTTCTATGATGATGATTACTTTTCATTGAGCTTAGTTTCTTTTTTGTTTTCACTGTTTCTGTTTAAGCCTTTTTTATTTCCTTATTTCCCTTTTACTAACTTTCTTCTTTCTCTTTTTCCTAATTTTTTATTCTTATTCTTTTCCAGGTCTATGATCTTACTCAATTGTTTAGCAGTGTTTACTTTAAGAGCTATCCTAGCTTATCAAAAGTCCAACGCACTGAATGGAGCAACCGGTGACTTATATTTGTAGTTAGATTGAATTTGTTATTACTATCTGCTTTTATCGACACAGAATTAATGTCTGGATCGTTCATGCAGGTCCATATCAACCTTTCATGCCGGTCCATATCAACCTTTCATGCCATTTTCATAACAGCTATGTCCTTATACTTGGTGTTTTGGTCAAATCTCTATTCTGACAACCAATATGCTGGTCTGGTTACTTTTCGCAGTTCTGCACTGTCTACATTCAGTTTGGGGGTGAGGACATTTTTTTCCTTTCATCTTCCATGGAAAGTTTTGGAATTGTGATAATATTTTAACAAACTGAACTTCAAAGCTTCAGACAAGCATTTCTTGAACTCATGGTCAAACTTTTTCATTTAAACTTTATGGTAAGCTGTGTTCAATAGTCTTAGGGATTTTCTAGGCATTGGTTCAATGGATCAGGATCCCATCCATTATTTTTCATTACATGTATCATTACCATTCACATGAGCAGGACTCATTTATTATTAGTAAAAGTCATACTTGTGATTATGATTAACCATGTAATGGAGCATAATGGATTGAAAAGTGATGAAGGGGAGTCAGACCCAGTTTGAATTCGCATCTGATGTGAAGGCTACTCATTAAAGTAAATATGCCCCTTGTCACATGTAGCTAGCATACAACAAACATTTTCACCCTGATAGGGATTTCGCTGTTAAAAGCTCAATCTCTGACACTATCATTGTAAAATCTCATCCAATGTCTCTCTCTGACCTTTCATGGCCATGAAACATGGTCTGCTTACTGAATAAGTAATGACATCTGCTTGTGAGCTGTAACCTTATATCCTCTATAACGGATTGAATTTTGGTGCTGGGTTAGTTCAACGGATACCTGTTTCACTTGAAGTTGATCAGTTTTTGGATATTATGTTTCTTGAATGGTCTAGCAGTTAGTGTTAAAGGAGCAATTAGTTAAGACCCTATGCTTGGAGCATGTCAAGTTGGAACAGCTGAACTTAGGAGCCTATCTGTCAAATTAAGCCTTTTTGCACAGTATCTTGATTTTCATTAGTATAACTAAATTCTAAGAAAACCTAGCTGATAGCTCTTATTCTATTGAAACTTACCAATACATTATGCCAGGTAGCAATATTCGTATAACTTAATAGGAGGAAATATCTACATGGGGTTGTTTTAGGATTTGGTTGGAATAAGCTTTTGCTTTGCTTCATTTTAATAGGGCTACTAGAAAGCCCTTGTACTTTCTCAAATTTCTTACATAACCTCTTATGAGCCCTTATCTGAAAAATAGATAAAGATAGGGGTTTGTATGAAATGTATGGAAAAATAAAAGGTTTTTTAGTTAGTATGTTAGCCTTTTTATATTGCGGAACAATGAACTATCAAATGAATGTTTATATAATAAATAAATACAATCAGAAAAGCTGCAAATGTCACGAAACAATTCACCTACCACAGACCAAGTAACACAGTACCCATTACGTCAGCTTTTTAATGTGGCTGGAAAGTAGTTGTAGCGATCTTGTTTATACAAGAGGGAAATATATTTCTGCGAATTCATCTTGCTGAATCTTTTCACTGTCTCATCATTTCTCTTGGTTTATATTTTTTGAGAAACTTTTTGACAGGCATCTGTTGGTTACTTTCTTGCTGACCTGGGGATGATCATTTGGTTTTACCCTTCTCTCGGTGGAATGGAATATGTAAGTATTTTATTGTTTGATCATAGTCTTGCCCTGCCTTTTCTTCTTTGTATTGAAGTTTAGTTCGTGATTTCAATTTGATCCCGATGGAAAGCAACCTAAACTTTTTGTTATTCAGGTCCTTCATCATCTTCTGTCACTAATAGCTGTAGCATATTCTATGCTGACTGGGGAGGGGCAGCTTTACACCTTTATGGTACTCATCTCTGAGACTACAACCCCTGGGATCAACTTGAGATGGTGGAAATTACATTCCTGTATGTCGATTGTAAAATGCATGTTACTTTGAGTGTATGTTCTGGATATTCTTGGTTCATATAGGTATCTTGACACAGTTGGAATGAAGAGAACCAGAGCTTACTGAATCAACGGAGTTATAATATTTGTCTCATGGCTGGCGAGTGATATCAGTTTATTGCTCTCGGATTCTTTCCTTTACTGTGGATTATGTCCTTTGCACCAATTATCTTACGGTTGCATATAATAATCCCGGATGTTTTTGCCAGGTTGCACGAATACTCTTGTTTATGTATCTATTTTACCATTTCTACTTGCATTACGATGAGGTAAAAAATTGCTGCAAAACTTGACCTGTTGTGGCAGGAATAAATGAAATATTATGTTATTGGTTAATAAGAGTGAAGGTGTGGGGGGAAACAGGTTAAGCAGGTTCAGAGCTACGGAGTGGTGTTAATATTTGTGGTGCCTTCAGTCCTATCAGTTATGAACTTAATTTGGTTTGCAAAGATTATAAGGGGATTAAGGAAGACGTTAGCAAAGAGGCACTGAGGAAGACGGTAATTCGGAAACTGATGATGAGTTGAGACATGTGCAACGCAAATCATTGTAATGGATCAAGGTAAATATATCCTTATCTTCCACATTGTAATTTTAATGTGTAAATGGGTATAAAAAGGGCGTAGGTTAAAAGTGGAGTTTTGATTCAATGTCACAGATCAGATTATCTTTGTAATTTCTGTGTAATCATGGTGAAGTTTGTTGAATTAATAATAATTAAATGACAAATATTTATTTTTTGTTTATTTCTTGGTTGAATTAATACTAAGTTGGAGCTAAATGTGGAAGTGGATAAAGAGGGGAGGAACTAAGAATGTAATTAACAATAGAAAATAAAGAGATGATAAAATCAAAATAAATTAAAATTAGGGAAGTCTAAATATATATATATATATATCTCAATATATATTTTTAATAATATAAAAAAACTGTCTTCTTATTATAAGTAGTAGGGATGAACAATACCCGACTTGAAAAATTAATATTTTTACTCGACTTGACTCGAAAAATATAAAATTTCAGTCGAGTTATAAAATAAAACTCGGATAATTTAAATTTTAATAATTAATAATTTTAATTTTAATAATTAATAGATTAATTTTTAAGTTTAAGTCGAATGTATCGTTTATTGAAACAATAAACAGGTGGGAGTGATGAATTGTTTGATGACAACCCATTTGGAACACTCAACTAAAATCTATACAATCATAATCATTAGCCTTTAATGGTGTTTGACAACATATCAGAAGATACAGTACTCCCTGAATCAGGGTTGGGATTATGGACTTCAATAACATCAGAATCCAAAGCCTTGGAATCTACATTAACACGGTGATCAAACCGAAAAATGATGTCAGGATAGCGATGATCATTGCCGTAGTCGTTCTTCACTAACTCGGCATCGGCGGATTCTTGAAGCTCCAATGCAAATCGAAGCCAAACCATTACATCATTCATCGATGGCCGCTGTGCTCCCATGTCTTGTATGCAACTCTCTGCAATTTCGACAAACACCTTCAAGCACTCTGGAGCTATCTTTCCCTTCAGCTTTGGATCAATGGCTTGATAAAGAGTCCCATCAGCAATGCATTTTTTAACCCAATGTGCTAAGTTCATTTGCTCCATTGACAATCCCTTGTCCAAAGCTTTTCTTGCGCATAAAACTTCGAATAGTACTACCCCGAATGAGTATACATCTGATTTCTTGGTTAATCGATGACCATGAGCGTAGTCTGGATCCAAGTATCCCCACGTTCCCTTTACGCCGGTATTGACCATGCCGATCTTCGGATCCAGTTTCGACAAGCCGAAATCCGAAACTTTTGGGGTGAACTTATGGTCTAGGAGAATGTTGCTGGTCTTCACGTCACGGTGAATCACAGTATGTTTCACTTCTGTATGAAGGTAGTTCAATCCAATTGCTGCCCCATGTCATATCATGAGCCTCTGCTTCCATGTTAGAGGATCATTGGTAGTGTCGTAAAGGTGATCGCGGAGAGTTCCATTGATAATGTAATCGTACACAAGGATCTTCTCGTTGTCGTCAATGCAATATCCGATCAAAGAGACCGAGTGAATGTGCCGAAGCTGGGATAGCATCTCGATCTCGGTCATGAATTCTCGTGCACATTGTTTCGACTCCGGATTCAAACGTTTGATGGCCACTATTGTTTCACCATCGTCCAGGAATCCTTTGTATACATTTCTAAAACCGCCTACCCCGATAAACAATGCTTCATGGAAGTCACCAGTGGCAACTTTGATCTCATCTAGCGAAAACTTAGGGCACAATTCATCTGGCAACGATAAGGTTTTCGCCCCGACCAATGCTTTCCCTTTGAAACGATCCACCAAGCAGCAAAAACACGATGGTTTATAGTGTTATCCATACTGCTTCATCTTTCCATGTCGGCAAATGATGATAAAATACAATAACACAAGTACAATCAACAAGCCTAGTCCACCAAAACCGATCGAAAAAAGCAAATTCCTCTTTAAGTTCGACTTATCCGCTTTCGGACTTGCTCGCTTGATGCCTGCTGTTGGTGGATTGGGCAAGGAATTCGGTCGAGCAAGATTGCCATCGGAGTTACTCAACTGGAAGACTTCAAGTCCATTCAAGATAGCATCTGCATAACCGCTATATTTTTCATTAGGATTCAAAGCTATAAAGAGAGAATGCTCACTCTATTAACCAACGTTTCCAGTCATAACCAAATAGTCCTTCTAGGTCGGTTTCCCGTTACCACCCGCTTCTTCGATCATGGAGAACGCTGCATCTGCAGTCTTGTTATCGATAAAAAACCGAAACTGCCTATCGCTCGTCGCTTCCAGCAACTGATCAAATTCAAAGAAATGGAGTCTAACGAGGTACCTAAATCCGGAATCAGCGGGTAACCTCCATGCCAAATTGTACAACAAGTTCGCTTTTCTGTTATTTCCCATCGATCAAGTTGTTGTATACACATTATAAGGAGCTGTATATTCAGGTATCTTACCATAGTCGAGTTTAATACTCGTGTTACTAGGAACACCACCACCTCCTACATAATAATCTATGTCGTTATAACAGTTCCGATACATGCCTGTATCATTTACGGAAGAGATCAATGGACCCCCGACATTTAACCTATAAACATTCTGGAGTGTGGTATAGTTATCGATCAAGAAATGCGCATTCTGACCTATGATAGGAACGCCTTGATGATCGAAACTCGAGTTGTAATAGAGATCAGTAGGCATAGAAATGATCTCGATTCCATTGAAAAAAGCATAAGAATCGACTGCAGATGGAGTAAAAGTTACATTGAGAGTTTGATTGTGCATCAAGTTAACACAAAACTCTTTAATCGACGCTGCTTGTCTCGAAAAACCGGTTGGAAGCGAAGCAGTGAAGTTATGGAGCAGTGTATAGGGTCCTACCTTGACGGAGAAGAAGTAGATAGAGGTGTCAAAGCCATCATCGGGCAGGGTCGAAATAGAGCCTGATAAATTTTGGACCAGCAGAGACTGGAAACATGTAGGTGAACTCAGATTTGGATATTCTGGCAGTCATGTAAGGGACACGATGGAAAGAGCTGTTGGAGGTCCGGACACTAGCTGATACCGATTTGCTACCGGATTCATCGATGACGAAGAAAGATGAGGCGTTATCGACGACCATCCTGGGCCGCATAGTTGCCTGAAGTCGAAGAACAACAATCTAGAGCAATATTCTCGATTGGGGAGTAAATTTGTGCAGAAGAGAGTGTTTGTTGAAGCAAAAAGCAGCAAGAAGAACAACATTGGTAGTAATTTAGGATCAATAAGGTAATATTTTCATGAAATCTTGGAGCCGGGAACATGTCTTTAAAGCTTAGAATTGCTGTATTGAAGCATTATTATTATTATTATTATTATTATTATTATTATTATTATTATTATTATTATTTAGATATGATCTCATGGTCAATAAATTGATCACTAATATTATCGTTTATTATAAATTAGTCACTCGACGTTAATAAACGTGATGAAAAACACAGCTGACGCGTTAACTGCTTACATGGAATAGGTTGACTGAGTTGACCGACACATTGAAGACCCAAAAGCCTTCAACAATCACCTCTTCTCCTTTTAAAAAACCCAATCCCTAAACTTAATTTATGATTTTTCATTCCTATCTCTATTCTTTAAAGAATTTTTCTGAAAATTGTAAGTATGAGTAAACTACATTGTTGGTCACTAATGTTTGGGTAAGTTTTTGTTTTCCCCGCTGAAGTTTAAAAAACATGGAGTCAACCCAGTCCATGTAAGAAGTTGACGCGTCAGCTGTGTTTTCCGTCACACCTGTTAACTATTGTTAACGTTGAGTGACCAATTTGTAACAAACAATAATGTTAGTGACTGATTTGTGACTTTTGAAACATCAGTAGTGAAAACGAAAACTTACTCAAACATTAATGACCATTTGTGTAGTTTACCTGTCAAATATTTAATTTTTTTTATCAAGATATCTTAATTATTAAGAAAGAATATTGTTATTTTTAAGATTTTAAATTTAAATAATTATATTTATAAGATATATATATTATAAAAGAATAAAATAATTATGAACAGATTCCTTATAATCACCCTAATTATTAAAAAAATATTTTGAATCAACGAAGGTAAGCCGGTTGCTTTAGAAAAAAAACAAGCGCATGCCATAATTTCTTTATTAAATACTACCAGCCCCTATTTGCTGAACCCAAAATAATATTAAAAACCGAAAAGACCATCATTTTATTTAAATATATTAAAAAAACAATTTTGTATTAAAATAACAATTTTTTGAATGGTACGCGCTTAATAATTTTTTTTCTATAGACAGCGTTTTGGCAAACGTGTTTTTTTCCTTAAAATACGTTTTTTAAAATAAAAAAAGCACCTTTTTGTAGACCAAGCAATATATTTAAAAGTAGTCAGAGATTTGAGTATTGATTTCATGGATAATTGAGTATTAATTGTAAGATTATTTAGAGTATTTAGAACATGTTGTAATCGTTCTTCGGATATGTCCAAAATCGGGTTTCGACTTAATTTTGATGTTTAGAGTTGTCACCAGTCATTTAAAATAAGGTTGACCGGATACCTTAACTTACCATTTGTCTGATCTTCATTCTACTAGAAATTAATTGAATTCGGGAGTTGATTACAGTCAAGAAAGGATTAACACTATTGTACTGCCCTTTCGATACCAATTTGATTTCTCGGTTGTCTTAATTGCGAAAATTAAAAGTTAATTAAAAGATAGAAGGAAAAAACAAAAGTTAGGGGGTTAAATTGCAAATATAAAAAATATAACAAAGATTAAATTGAAACAATTCAAAATTCAAGGGCAAATTTACAATAGGTGACCAAAATGAATTACACATCAAACTTGCAAGGACTACGAAAATAATTAAACTATTTCATAATTACAAGGTAGACCCCTTATAAATACCCCTAAAAACTTAAAAAAATCATTTTATACCAACTCACCAAAAAAAGCAAACACCATTCTCCCAAAACACTCTCAACCTTCCCCAATCGGCCTAGCGTCGGTCACTCACCGGTGACCCTCTCTGTCGCCCTGCCGCCAATTTGGCCATTGGAGGCGGTGGCCGAAAAACCCAAAAACACTCCTTCTAACCTTGTGAACACAAAATCTAAGCCTAAATCTCGAAAAAAAAGCCCCAAATAGCGTAGATATACGCCTAAAGTTTTGATTTTTACCTTTGTTTAACGACGACCTTTCGACTTCTGGCGGTTCTTTTCCTTTTCGAGCCAAAACCGTAGCTTGTCCTTGACGATTTTTGTTTATGGTTTTTTTGCTTCTTCGAATGTTTTCGTGTTTTTTTGGGTTGTTTCAATTGCTTTGTTTGCTTGATTACTTCGATTGCTTGGTTGCTTTTTGGTTACTCTGGTGATTTTTTTTCTCTTGCTCGAATCGTAGGGGCTTATATAGCCCTTCAACGGTGGTGGTTTTCGAGCATCTCGGGGTTATCTCTGAGCATTTTTGGGTTGTTTCCCTATTATATGATTTGTGTTGTTCGCGTTTGACCGGAGATCTAGGAAGGTTCAGTCTGAGTTGCTTCGATTTTTGCTTTTCAAGCGCGGAAAATCTCGGCCGATTGGTAATCTCGTCGGTGCGTGATTCCCACGCGATGTTATTGGTGGCTCTTTGAGCTTCTGGAACATTCTAGGATTTGATCTTGGCAGTTGGATTGGTTCCAGATCTAACGACATAGGATTGGCTGTGGAACCCTAGCTTTCTTATGATTATGGCCGTTGATCTCCATCTTGATCTAACGCCCCTCATTTGTGTGGCGCTGGACTTAATGATGAAACCCTAATGTGGCTTGGGCTTGCTTCTTGGGCCCATCCATTACTTGACAGATTGGTCTTCTGGGGCAGGCAAACCTCTCTGTTGGACCTCCACTTGATTTAGACTTCCTTGAATCCCAATCTGCTGGGTCGATAGATTGGGTCTTGTCACCCATGCTGGACTTTGGACCTTAAACACAGATAAAAATAAAAAATAGATAAGAAAAAAGAAAGTAAAAAAACTAATAATAATAATAATAATATATAGTAATATATGTATATTAAAAAACTATATAATATATATTATATTTCAAAGACAATATAATATGTTCTCAAAGATTATATATTATATACGTTTTCAAAAACTGTTTTTTTAAAAACTATATATATTTAAAATAATATATTTTCAAAAATTATATTATATATGTTTTCAAAAATTACTTTTTTTTAAAAAAAACTATATATTATATGTTTTAAAAAACATGCTTTCAAAAAACTATATATATTATATAATTTTGAAATTATATATATATATATATATATATATATATATTATCATATATACTAAATAAATGCCCTTTCGGACGAAAATGGGTGTCTACAGAACAAATACTATTTTGTAGTCACCTTTTGTAGACCAAACAATATATTTTGAAAGTAGCGGTGGAGCACGAACCAACTTACCTTAGTGGTTAAATGAATTATTGTTGATCTTAAAGGTCACGAATTATATCAACAATAAATGCCAGGGTGATTAAGAATTTATTGTCAAATGGTTGAGAGAACTTAGAATATATATTACTTTGTAATCATCTTTAGCTAATAAAAAATGTAGGGGTGGATGTAATGGCTCTCTAGTCTTAGTCTTTAAGGAAAATTATTAAATTTCGTTTGATTTATTAGTGGGAATGAATAAAATAACAAAATTTGTATACTCAATATAAAATAAAATATTAAATTTTTTGAATTTTTATTTAATCTTTAGATCTGTCAATGTTTGAGATTCAATTTTTTTATTAAAAAAATCCTTCGCCCCTAAAATTATCTTTATATTTTTTAGATGAGTATCTTAAGTGTTTTGGCGTTAGAGGGTCTAAGGTTTATGTTTATTTTAAGACTTAAAATAGCATGTACTTTTAGTTGTCGTTTTCTTATTTTGAGTTTAAAGTCTTGTTTTGTGTTTTTAGGAATACAAAATGAAAATGCTAAGATTATGGTTAATTATGATAAATGTTAAAATTTTACAATAAATTTGAACGGAATACAATGTAATATAAAAATCAGAAAACACATTAGAAAAGTAAAATCATAACAGACACAAAAAAATCAGTAAAGAACAATACACAGTTGAATTAGTTACGGCGACTAAGTAGTTCATATGAGTGCTACACCCTATTGATCCAATAACAATTTGGACATTAGATGCAAGTCTAGGAACACATACAAATGTACTGTGTTGGCGGTAAGAGGGAAGAGGTAACCCATAAACATGCGATTATGCTTTCGGTAACCCATCGATAATGTCTTATAATATTAAGGCCCTTCTCATCGTATCAGACGTTAAGGTTGGAAAAACCCTTAAGATTTCAGTCTTGTATACACAACAAATGGAAGCCTAAGACATAGGTTGCTTCGACCAACCCTTAATTGGAGCAATTACAAATTACAAGCCACGTTCAATATCTACAAGTGGAACAGAAAAGTACTGTCACAATCCCATCTGATACAATGCATGAAGATTATTTGTAGTCGCCACTATATTGAAGAAATTAGTTGTGGGTGGCACATTAAAAAGAGTAGGCTTGAGTGTATGGAAATGCAAGCAATACTTGTGCAAGGAAGCAGTTGTGAATATAGAATTGTTTCTACAAACCTCTCGAAGTGATCTACAGAACAAACGAAGCTGAAAAAACTCAAGAGCATAATGCTCAATATTGTACTTTATGATCTGCCAAAATTTCAGGCGAGAGATCAATTAAATTGATTTTAATGACCATAGAGACAACCTAACAATTTAATAATTTGATATGGACATTTTACAAACAATTAAAATGAAAATTTTAATGGACATGATAGTTCATGGATCATGTGACATGGTAAAAAAGATTTATTTGATTTTTTTTGAAAAAATTCTCAAAAATTAAAAGTTATATAAAATTATAAAGTATATTTAAAAATATTAAAATGTTTGAAATCTCTTAAAAGTAATTGAAATTGGAAAAGGGAACTTTTAAATAAATTGAAAATATTTCAAAAAAACTTTTAAAATACTATAAATAATAAAAATAATTATAAATTATAAATATTTAATTATTATGGAAATTATAAAATAATTAGTTTATAAAATAAAAATTTTAAAGATATTCAAGAAAGTGTTAAAGATTAATAATTGTTAAAATAAAAGTTATAAGAAGATTCAAACACTTTTGTCGAACAAGTGTTATACTTCTTTCGCTAGCCCAACTCTACTATTAGAATATTTTTAAAATGATAATTTTTAGTTCCTAATTTTTTATAAGAAAGTGTTATAACATATTTTTAATAGAAATAACTTTGTATTAGAATAGTCATAATGTTAAAAAGTGGTCCCCAACATTTATTAAAATGATAATTTTTAGTTCCTAATTTTTTGAGCATTTGGCCCATAACGTTTCATTTTGGGGCAAAAGGCCCCCTATAATATGGAAATTGTTAGTTAACACGTAATTAACGCTCTAAAATAAGAACTTTTTTAAACTAAAAATGAAACGTTAAGGGTCAAAATGCTCTAGAAAAAAATAAGGGTCAAAGCGGCTATTATATCAAATGTTATGGAGCTTTTACCCTAAAATAAAACATTAGGGACCAAAAAGCTCCAAAAATAGAATAGGGTTCAAAATGATAATTTTAATAAATATCGAAGACTAATTTTGAATTTTTGACACAATGACACTAGAGTAAGGATGAGTTTGAAATTGTTTTTCCATAATGATTTTGAAAGGTCATTTTAGAATTGAGTTTTTTTATAAGTTTGAGGTGAATATAACATAATATTTGTTCTAAGATTTTCAACCTATTGACAATGAATGCTCATACTCTTGGTATATGCGGTGCTTGAACTTAAGACCTCAAGGGATAACAACAAATCTCTTAATCACTGAGGTGTCTTGATTCATGCTAAAGTTGAGATTTTTTTTATAAATCTAGGATAAATATAAGTTAGTATATGTTCAAATTCTTTAAATCATTTAATAATAAACGTCCATACTTTTTATATTTACAGTACTCAAGCCTGAGATCTCAAAGGATAACAATAAATCCTTTAATTAAGTTTTTTTTCCTTGCTTGAAAGACCCTTAAATGAGCTATTCCATGAAAAGGGGAATATCTTTGATATATTGTTATAGCTCCTTTCGATTTCTCACATGGTTTCTTTGTTATTTTAAAAAAACAAAGTTATGCTACAAATAAATGTTGTTAGAATATTTAAATACACTAGAACGTTTGCCCGAGAGGTTAAGGGGAAGATTTAAGATCTTCTTTACGTAAGTACGTGTGGGTTCGAACCCCACAGCCTGATTTTCGTTTTCTTCATTTTGAATTACAATATACAATTAGTATTCTGAATTTTTAAATAAAAATTGATCATTAAATTTATCGAACGGTTATAATGTTTATTAAATTTTATCAAATTATTTCAAAATGGTCAATAAATTTGCCCAATCATTAAAAAAGTCATTTAATCAATCGAACCCATACACTTATAAATAATGTCGCAATGACCATTTCGTAATATTATAATAAATTTGATGATATTTATATAACTTTTAAAAATCCTATAACCAAAATGATAATTTTAGTATAGTTTAGTGAGCTTTGATCGAACCTTTCCTAGGTATTTCTCCTAGATTTGATACTAGTAGATGTTGGAATGTCCCAATCGAGGATACTAGGACACTTTCTGAACAGAGCCTCCACGGTTCTACAAGCATCTCCTTGACTCGTAATACCTAATTGCATCACCATCCCACTCGATTATCGTTAATGTTTTCAGGATTACATATCCCCTGGCTCACAATCACATCGACTTGGTTCACCACCAAATTATTGTTAGGGCGATGAGAAGACCCTAACATTCACCCCACTTTGTCAATTTCCTCGTCAATAATAAAACCATATCTTATTCACCTTGTTGCATAATGTGGACCCTTCTCCTCGCGTTTGCATAGTTTTTTTGTACTTAAGTTGCTTGTTGTTAAGGTTGTAGCCTTGAGGAGAATTCCTTGTGATATGCTTCATACTCCGAACACCATCCATCTTTGGCACCACATGATGCATCTCTTGAACTCTTCATTAACCTACTGCTTTGTTACAACTCTTAAGAGTGTCGCCCATGAAAAGGTCTAGGCTAATCTCCCCCAATGACACCATAGTGTCTATAAATATATGATATCATCCCTACAATCAATAGAATGTTATGGAAGATTCATTGCCACAGTCACCTTTGGTACATACCATCTCAAACAGTGTATCAGCCACTTGGAATGTCCTTGAAAATGAAGAGATAGTTCTAGTTGCATCACACTGATTTATCTGATACGATCACTCAAAAACCTGCACATTATTGACGCCACCACTGTGATCATTAGCTCCAGGAATGAGTCTTTGAACCTACTTTTGTTTTGGTCTCAAAACAAAATACCACGCCTAACGTAAGACCTGAACTCTTTGAGGTAATGTAACATCTTGGCATATTTTTTCACATTTCCCTAATATGCACCTTTAAGGTAACAAAATCTACCACAAATTTACGGGTTAAATCTTGATAGAAACAATTCTCATATCCTTCATTTGTATTGTATTTTACAATCACAAAGGAAAAGGTATCGCTCGACTTTGTACCATCCACTTGGTCATAATGCTTGCATATCTAGGCCCCACATGAGCCTAAGAGAATGTCGCTTACACCTTGGTAACTCCACATGTTAAATCAAGGTGAAGGGATGGTGGAGATTTAACACCTAATCACTTGCCTTTAAAGAACTAAATAAGCTTACCAAATATGACACAGTAGACGTTGGAATGTCCCAATCAAGGATACTTTCTGGACAAAGCCTCTATTGTTAAGACAGTGTTCGCCCGACGAAAACAAGTGTCGTTATTTTCTAAATCTCGTCTCGAAAAAGTAAGTGTTTTTCTTCTGGCATAAGATAAAACACAATTTTGATGAGTCGCCACCAATCATTTATCGAGGTGTGATTGGTGACAAAAAAAACTATGTTATTTTAATAAAATTTATAAAAAATTATTATTAAAATAACACAAAAAGGATATGCTTACCAGAAAATGAGTTCGGGAGTCGATTATGTGTGGGGAAGGATTAGCACCCCCACAACGCCCAAAATTGGTACCTTTGTTCATTAATTAATATCTTTACAATAAATTAACAAATTTGTATTTAATTTAAATTTATTATCCCATAAAAATCATTAAGGGTACTATTTTATACTAATAAATCATTTAAAATAAATTCTTAATCAGTTAAGAAAATATTTTATGATTTATTGTATAAAATAAAATAACCCAAATATATGTAATAAATATAATGATTAAAATATGAAAATACTAAAATTTAAGTTACTATAAATAAATACTTAATATGCAAAGTACTATAATAGTAAATAATCCAAAAAATAATATTTAAAATTATTATTTTAAAATTAAAGGATTAAATTAAAAAATAATAAAAATGGTAGTCTTAATTCGAAATAATATAAAATATAAGTACTAACAGTGTAATTTATCCTAATTACTGTTCAGATTAAAATATAATTTATTAAGATTATAGGGACTAATATGAATATTTACCTTAAATATATGTAAATATACGGGTAATGACTAAAATAAAATAAATTAAAATGCGAAAACAAAATTAAAAGATATAGAAACCTGATTTTGGTGACTATAATGGAAGATTACATAATAAAGAGACCACATACGTGATTTATCAATCCTGAAATTACACACACTCCCTCCGCAAAACGACGTAGTTTAGAGGAGGGTATAAATAGGCCTTAAATGCCTATTTTTCCTCATTTTCCCTCATTTTCATCTTTTGCTTCTCTCTATAAGGAGAGAGAAGCTCTCCCTTCTCTCTAAACTCCCTCCCCAGAGGGAGCTCCGATCACCGACGACCACCGTCGGTCACTATTCCGGCCACAACCGATCACTATTCATCGCCGCCAGTTACTATTCCAGTCAATATTCACGGCCGAAAAAAATCAAAATATCTCAAAATATATATTTATTAACCTTCTACCTGAATCTGAGCATCTTTTTCACTAAAAACAAGTCAATCGAACTAGATTTGAGATTTTACCTTCGGTTAACGATGGTTTCCGACGACGTTTGAGCTCCTCGGTAAGTCTTCTTTCTCTTACTTTCCTTTCGGTTTTGTTTGCTTTTTTTCTTTGTTGTTTTTCCTTTGCTTCCTCTCGTATGAATGCTTGCTTCCTTCCTCTTCTCTTTTAGGATCGAGGCTTTTTATAGCACTCTGAAGGCCTCGGACAACCGTTCATTTTGGTGAGTCATCGGATCTACGATGGTGACTCACCATAAGGAGTGAGGTGTGCGACTGGTTTACATCTTCTGGAGTCTTCTGTGCGGCGGTGACGTCATGGCAGCGGCAAGTTGGAGGGAGCAGTTGGAGAAGATGTGGAAACCCTAGAAGTCTCTGAATCGGGTCTTGGGCGGGGCTGGATCTGGGCCTCCGGTTTTGTAAATGGGCTCCCAATTTATTTTGTAATAATAATAATAATAATAATAATAATAATAATAATAATAATAATATGATAATAATAATTGTAAAATAATAATTATATATAGTCTCGGATGAAAATGACTATCGACAGTTGCCCATCTTTGTTCATTTTTGTGTTAACAAGAATATAGCAAAGATAAAAAAACAAGCAATTTTTATCCAGTAGACGTCATACTTTGATGGGAAATTCGTTCCACTACTCTTCCGTGGAGATCGAAATATGATTTGGTTTTGCTTCACTACTCTTCCATGAAGGCTATGATGGCTTTGCTTCACTACTCTTCTGTGGAGGCTAAGATGGCTTTGCTTCACTACTCTTCCGTGAAGGCTAAGATGACTTTGCTTCACTACTCTTCCATGGAGGCTAAGATGACTTTGTTTCACTACTCTTCCGTGGAGGCTAAGATGTCTTTGCTTCACTACTCTTCCGTGAAGGCTAAGATATCTTTGCTTCACTACTCTTATGTGGAGGCTAAGATGGCTTTGTTTCACTACTCTTCCGTGGAGGCTAAGATGGCTTTGCTTCACTACTCTTCCGTGGAGGCTAAGATGACTTTGCTTCACTCTTATTCTGTGGAGGCTAAGATGACTTTGCTTCACTACTCTTCCGTGGAGGCTAATATTGCTTTGCTTCACTACTCTTCCGTGGAGGCTAACATTGCTTTGCTTTACTACTCTTCCGTGGAGGCTAAATTTGAAATAAGAAGAATCTGTTCCACTACTCTTCCGTGAAGATCAGAGTCGAGGTTGATTTGCTTCCACTACTTTTTCCTGAAGACCAAATCTGACCTAATTTACTTCATTGCTATTCATGAATGTCAAATTAAAAAGATTGATTTCTATTTAAGAGAAAATCAAGGATTAGTTCTTCTGGGGAGTCAGAAATAATAAAAGTTGACTTATCTTCACGAGGAAGTCAAAATCTGACTCTACTGGGGAGTCAGGAATAACAAATGTTGAATTCTTTTTACGAGGGAGTCAAAGATTGACTCTACTGAGGAGTCAAAAATAACAAATGTTGACTTCTCTTCACGAGGAAGTCAAAGATTGACTCTACTAAGGAGTCAAAAATAACAAATGTTGACTTCTCTTCACGAGGAAGTCAAGGATTGACTCTACTGAGGAGTCAAAAATAATAAAAGTTGACTTCTCTTCACGAGGAAGTCAAGGATTGACTCTACTGAGGATTCAAAAATAATAAAGGTTGACTTCTCTTCACGAGGAAGTCAAAGATTAACTCTACTAGGGAGTCACAAATAATAAATGTTGACTTTTCTTCACGAGGAAATCAAGGATTGACTCTACTGGGGAGTCAGAAATAACAAGGGTTGACTTCTCTTCACGAGGAAGTCAATGAGTGACTCTAATGGGGAGTCATAAATAACAAAGGTTGACTTCTCTTCATGAGGAAGTCAATGATTGATTATAGGACACAAGATTAAGTTTCCTAAAAAGTTGACATATCTTCACGAGGAAGTCAAAATCTGACTCTACTGGGGAGTCAGGAATAAAAAATGTTGAATTCTTTTTACGAGGGAGTCAAAGATTGACTCTACCGAGGAGTCAAAAATAACAAATGTTGACTTATCTTCACAAGGAAGTCAATGATTGACTCTACTAAGGAGTAAAAAATAACAAATGTTGACTTCTCTTCACGAGGAAGTCAAGGATTGACTCTACTGAGGAGTCAAAAATAATAAAAGTTGACTTCTCTTCACGAGGAAGTCAAGGATTGACTCTACTGAGGATTCAAAAATAATAAAGGTTGACTTCTCTTCACGATGAAGTCAAAGATTAACTCTACTAGGGAGTCACAAATAATAAATGTTGACTTCTCTTCACGAGGAAATCAAGGATTGACTCTACTGGGGAGTCAGAAATAACAAGGGTTGACTTCTCTTCACGAGGAAGTCAATGAGTGACTCTAATGGGGAGTCATAAATAACAAAGGCTGACTTCTCTTCATGAGGAAGTCAATGATTGATTATAGGACACAAGATTAAGTTTCCTAAAAACATGTTCTCATAAAGCCACGATTGGAATTCTAGGGAAACTATCATAATAAAGACAAAATTTTCTCCAAACATAAAAATGTATCATGTATGTATGAAATGATGTATGATACAATGACATGTATTATGTATAAATGCATGTTTTCTTGATTTGTGAAAGAATGACTTCAAAGGTGATCTTCATCAACGTTCATTCTTGTAAATTTTGATTTGTGTTAATTCCTTCTTACCCCAACAAATTCAAATCTCCAACAAGGTTCTTTGTACTACATCGTGTTGAGATGTTTATCAACAGCCCATCGTTCAATCTTAGTTGAATCCACTAGTTTCTTGCTGTAAAAATTTAAGCTCCTCCTTCATGGAAAGAAATCTTCATGATTTCTTACTTCAACCTTGAAGTTTTGGAACATCTTTGGTCAACAAATGGAAACACCATATGATTTCAATATTGGTTTAGTACCATAATCACTGTTTTGTAGAACATTTGACAACACATTCATCTTTTCCCATGGCTTTTCCTAGATTTTTCAACCAGGGAAGCTCATTGCATAGTGTTCAGAGCTATGGTATGGCTTTACAAGGACACTTCAGAACAAAGCTTGTTGGGAATACACGTGGGATGCTTTAACTTGTCAGCATAAATATAGGTGAAATTACCAGTATAATGAATAAAATGATCATATATGGTCATCTCCAATGTCACTATTTTACCATTTTCATTCTTCATACCTTTCTGTATCATTTGAAACATTTGTTCAAATTAATGATCTTTCTGAAGGATGATATGGGCTTTCAACATGCCCCAACGTTTACTTCTTGTTGATATGAGGCTTCAAAAATACCCCTCGTGAATAATTTCTAACTGATTGGAATAGGCCTTCAAATTGCCCCACATTCCATTTCTGGTTGAAATGGGCCTTCAAAATGCCCCAATATTCTAAGTTGTAAGGCTCACTCTCAATGTCCATTTTATTTGAATCTCATCATACCCACGAGGTCCAACTTTGATTATGCCCCATTGTGGGCACTCGTGGCTCTATTCATGCTCAAATCTCTTAATCCTAAATGCTCTCATTTTGGTGTTACTAAATAGCAATGTTATCAAGTAACTTGAGGGATTCTCTTCATGTTGTCACAAACTTAAAAAGTGATCAATCATTCTGACAAAAATGTTTGAAATATGTGCCTCTTTTTGATAAGGCAATCATCTTCTTCTTGATGGGTTATCACAAAGGGAATGTTATAAGTCCAATTCTTCAGACTTTTTGGTCTCTCGGGCCACTTGATTTTAAGAATGTGAAATACTTCATCATTCTGGCCTTGCGTATTCTTTTTCTCCAATAGAGATTAAATATACATCAACTTGATTCAAAATTCTTTCTCATTTGAGACTGTCTTGTTTGAAAATGTTTTTCCTCCTTTCTTTATCAAAGAATGAAAGAATTTTATAAAAAAAATATCCCTTACAGGTTCACAATAGAATCAAATCATAAGCATAAATTCAAAGAATATCGAAAGAATCAACAACTTTTACCATTTCAGAGTTATAGTTCTTTGACAAGTATCAAGATTGAGAGTTTAATTTTAGGTTGGCTTCCCTATTTTCTATGGTTACATCTTAGTGAAGATTTCACTCCTCTCTCACTCTTTTGTGAACATTGTCACATACCTCACTTTCTTAACTTGGCATCTTTAACTGGATCCGTTCAAAATGACATAATCTAGTATAACAATTACTAGACCTTCTAAAATACTTCCATTTCAATTCTATGAAATCTTTGATTCTATTCAAAGCAGTGTGAAAACATCGATCTAATACAAGATTTCTGTGTGCATATGTGTGAAATAGACTATAACAGTTATTATTTCACTTTCTTTACAACAACTTCTTTTGTCTAGCTGAATTTAGCTTTATTGACATTAGCCTACATTGGGATAGCTGAAGGGTTCATCTTATCACAAAGTCTTCGACTTGACAATCACAGTGGAGAAAACACCTGCCAGGTACCCGAATAATTCCATATTTTGAACATAATCATTCATAAAGACGGGGCTTTTCAGTTTCCTCTAGAACCAATTGCCTTAGTGGAATAGCTCAGCTTTTATTGAATATATGACTCTTACTTTTACAGAGAACCTGTTATAGTGTACGTGTTAGGTAAAAGTCAGAAAATCTCATTACCAAATTTCAATTCACCAGCATCTAACTTTAGACTAGATTTGTCAAAATTTCATCATTGAACCTCATCAATAGAAAAGTAATCTAGCTAGCTTCGCAATGTCACAAAAAGATGCCCCACGTTGTATGCTTCTAAATATCAATACCAAACCTCTTGTCTAATTCCTTACATTGGAGAAAGCTCTCTCATATTTGTGGAAATGTAATATATGGGGGGATGCATTTCTTCTGAGGTAAGGTCCTTGTTTTACCAGTTTTCAATCTTGATACTTTGTATAACTCTAACCATAAAGAGTTTTTAATCCAGTGATATTCAAAGAAATGCAAGATTGCAAAATTGATTCAATGCTCATAACCTTAAAAGCATCACAAATTTATTTATATAATCTTACAAGAAAGCTTACAAAAGACAAAAAATATATTCAAATAGGATGTTGAAAATGGAAATTACAATTATAGTAGATAACAACCTCCACTTATTTATCTAGCATGCCCCATTACTCATAGAATATCGGGTGTACAATTGGACCAGAGTCTTTGTCCTCATTTTCCCCTCAGTTTATTTCTTACAGTCAGCTAATATCCCAAATCGAAATAATCTTTCTTAGTGATGGGAAAATTGGATTAATCGGTCCCTGTGTGATTTGGCAATAGGTTTTGGACCACATTTGGCTGCTCATTGTCACCAAAATTTATGATATTCTTTGTTCTAAGGTTTTGGACGATTCTTTTGAATGCAATACAATCTTCAATAGAATGCCCATGAGCTCCTCCATGATATTCATATTGCAAGCTAGCATCATACCACTTAGGATAGGGAGGTTGCATAGGTGGTACATAATAGGGTGACACTATATGACTGTCATACAATTTCTAGAACAATTCCTTGTATGTTATAGGAATTGGATCAAACTGGGGCTTCTCTCTTTCTTGACTCGGCTCTCTTGCCCCTTGCTTGGCAGGATTTTGCCTAGATGATCTAGTGTCCTGAGGTCGAGATATTGTGATGTTATTGAATTCGTATTTTCTCACTTCATTGACTTCATTTTCCTTCTTTTCATTGGTGATTTCTTACTAGATTCATCACTATCAAGTTTCCCACTCTTAACTGGCATTTCAATCATCTCACTAGCTGTGACTATTTCAGCAAAGTTCTTAAAGGAATTCCCTATGAGATGAGTAAAGAAAGGAGCTTTTAAAGTGTTTACAACAAGCACATTTGTCTCATCTTCCTCCATGGGCGGATGTACTTGTAAAGCTACGTCCTTCCATCTTTGGGCATATAGTCTGAAATTCTCGTTGGATTTCTTTTCCATGTTCTGCAGCACCAGCCGATTGGACCTTATATCTTTTACATGCTTATATTGTTCAAGAAAATTTTTTGCCAAATCTTTCCAAGATTTAATATGATCCTTACTCATTTGGTTGTACCATGTTATGGTCGAACATGTTTAGCTTTCTTGAAAACAATGGATAAACAATTTGTCATCCCCTATATAACATGTCATTTTTCTGTAAAACATTGTGATATGAGCAGAGGGCCATTTCATACCATCGAAAATTTCAAAATCGGGAATCTTGATTTTCCTTCTTAATCAGGCACCAAACTCAATTCTTTAGCCTCAATTCCATACATGCTAGGGCCCTCCTTCATAGTCCTAATTTCCTCTTCTAGTAGTTTCCATTTTTTATCATCTTGTTTATTTGACTCTTTATTTCCTTCTTGATCAAAATTTAGAACATCTTCAGGTTGTTGTTTGTTTGTAGAGGCACTAGGTAAGTTTATGTTTACTCTTGCTGACTGAGTAACCATTCCTTGCTGGGCCTTAACATGAGGTGGTGTAAAGCCTGGTGGATACATAGGTTCTTCAATAACACCAATAACAGGAGTTTTTTCACGATTTGCTTGCGGTGTAAAACCTGGAGGGTACAGAGGTTCTTCAGTGGTAATACCGACAACTGGAGTATTTTCTCGTTCCATGCTTCTTCCTTGTAACATGCTTGCAATTTTTTTAATCGGATCATTTTGGGATTTCAACATTTGTTCATGCATTTCTTACTGAACTTTCTTGAAGCTTTCTTGCATTTTAAGCTGAGTTCTTTCGAGTTGATCTATCTTATCATCCATTACTTTTTCCAAGTATGATATGGATGCTTATAGGTGTCTAGTATTCTTCCAAAAAACCAAAAAAACCAAAAAAAACCCTTTTAATAAATATGGATGTTTTATTAATGAATATCATAAATATGACTAAAATGCAATGTGAAAAGTCATATGCATATGCAAGATGCAAGGTGCAAGGTGCAAGGTGTTGATATTGGAATGATTCCTTAGAACAACGTTTATACTAAAACGAAGTTTTAAACATATTACAGATACATCTGCATTGTTTTCTACTTTATGTAGGACTCTTCGTTCCATATTTCTAGCCTTCTATATGAAAATCAATCATGAATCAACACCATGGGATGAAAAATGTAATACATAATGAAAATGATAGAAAAACAAACAAAGAAAAATTATGTAGTAATATCATAAAAATCCTAACCTCATGCAATCTAGTTCCATGCTTTATTTGGAGAAATAAATCTAACCGCATGATTTCTAGTTCGCATGCATTTATTAGGAAAATAAAGCAATATTAAGTAAATTAAGACTCAACATGCTTTTCCTTGTGTGCTAACCTTACAAGACTTATTTGAGTTAGGCTCCACCTAGACTCCAATTATAGGTTTATTATATGCTGGGTTTGGATCTAAGGTAAAAGGGTCATCGAATTGTCCTTTGTTGGTGCCCCCTTGGGCTACCAAACCCTCAATCTTGGTCCATTATAGACTTTTAGATTGAGTTCAATTCGAAGGAACACGCTTCCTTATGTACATACGGAGGTGAAAACCACACGAGGGAGTAGTTTCTCATTGAATCTAAATAGGATAAGAGTGAGGTTTTAGCTCATGTCATGATAATGCAATGCTCAGTGGGTGGGGAAAAGCATAAAAAAACATAAATAAATAAATAAATAATGTACAATACACAAATTTATTCTTTAAATTTAAAGACACAATTAAATCTGAAACATTAACAAACAAGTTAAAACAACTATTTAATTGTTAATTAATTTACAAAAAGAATGTTTATTTAAGGGAAAAAATAAATAAACCAAATTATAATTTATTGCAAAGACAATTAATTATTAAACTGGTGGCTTGACTCTCTAAAAAAATTTATCCCCAGCAGAGTCATCAAGCTGTCGAGACGGTGTTCGCCCGGCGAAAACAAGTGTCGTTATTTTCTAAATATCGTCTCGAAAAAGTAAGTGTTTTTCTTATGACATAAGATAAAGCACAATTTTGAGGAGTTGCCACCAATCATTTATCGAGGTGTGATTGGTCACCAAAAAAGCTATGTTATTTTAATAAAATTTATAAAAAATATTATTAAAATAACACAAAAAAGGTCTGCTTACCAAAAAATGAGTTCGGGAGTCGGTTATTTGTGGGGAAGGATTAACTCCCCCACAACGCCCAAAATTGATACCTGTTCATTAATTAATGTCTTTGCAATAAATTAACAAATTTGTATTTAATTTAAATTTATGATCCCATAAAAATCATTAAGGGTAATATTTTATACTAATAAATCATTTAAAATAAATTTTTAATCAGTTAAGAAAATATTTTATGATTTATTGTATAAAATAAAATAACCCAAATATATGTAATAAATATAATGATTAAAATATGAAAATAATAAAATTTTAAGTTACTATAAATAAATACTTAATATGCAAAGTACTATAATAGTAAATAATCCTAAAAATAATATTTAAAATTATTATTTTAAAATTAAAGGATTAAATTAAAAAAATAATAAAAATGTTAGTCTTAATTCGAAATAATATAAAATATAAGTACTAACGGTGTAATTTATCCTAATTACTATTCAGATTAAAATATAATTTATTAAAATTATAAGGACTAATATGAATATTTACCTTAAATATATGTAAATATACTGGTAAAGACTAAAATAAAATAAAGTAAAATGCGAAAACAAAATTAAAAGATATAGAAACCTGATTTTGGTGACTATAATAGAAGATTACATAATAAAGAGACCACAGACGTGATTTATCAATCCTGAAATTACACATACTCCCTCCCCAAAACGACGTAGTTTTGAGGAGGATATAAATAGACCTTAAATGCCAATTTTTTCTCATTTTCCCTCATTTTCATCTTTTGCTTCTCTCTATAAAGAGAGAAGCTCTCTCTTCTCTCTAAACTCCCTCCCCAGAGGGAGCTCCGATCACCGACCGACCACTGACTGACCACCGGCTGGTCACTATTCCAGCCACTGCCGATCACTATTAATCGCCGTCGGTTACTATTCTGGTCACTATTTACGGCCGAAAAAAATCAAAATAGCTCAAAATGTATATCTATTAACCTTCTACCCGAATCTGAGCTTATTTTTCGCTAAAAACTAGTCAATCGAAATAGATCTGAGATTTTACCTTCTGTTAACGATGGTTTCCGGCGACGTTTGAGCTCCTCGGTAAGTCTTCTTTCTCTTCCTTTCCTTTCAGTTTTATTTGCTTTTTTTTCTCTGTTGTTTTTTTCCTTTGCCTCCTCTCGTATGAATGCTTGCTTCCTTCCTCTTCTCTTTCAGGATCGAGGCTTTTTATAGCCCTCGAAGGCCTCGGACAAGCGTTCATTTTGGATCTACGATGGTGACTTACCATAGGGAGTGAGGTGTGCGACTGGTTAACATCTTCTAGAGTCTTCTGTGTGGCGATGACGTCATGGCGGCGACAAGTTGGATGGAGTAGTTGGAGAAGATGTGGAAACCCTAGAAGTATCTGAATCAGGTCTTGGGCCGGGTCTGGATCTGGGCCTCTGATTTTGTAAATGGGCTCCCAATTTATTTTGTAATAATAATAATAATAATAATAATAATAATAATAATAATAATAATAATAATAATAATAATTGTAATATAATAATAATATATAGTCTCATACGAAAATGACTATCGACATCTACAATCTATCTACAAGCATCTCTTTAACTCGTATCACCTAGTTGCACCATCATCCCACTTAATCATCCTTGTATATTTCTTCGAGGATCGCTTATCCCCTAACTTAGGATCACATCTACTTGGTTCACCACCAGATTTTTTTAGAGTAATATCAGGGTCTATGAGAAGGCCCTAACACTTTACCCAGGTTCTTGAAACCCCATAAGATCAGGCAACGGAAGTTGATTTTTGAAGCCATCATCCGCCATAACACCACAAAAAGAGGAGGAACCCATGTTGTAAGAAGGCGGTGCAAATCACATGGTGAATGAAGCATATGTCTCGTTTAAGTTTAGAATTCATGAGAATGAGAAGTTATTCCATGAACCTTTTTCATCATGTTATCAATGGTCACAATCAATTAAAAAAATTAACATCAATGGTTTTCTCCATATCATTTATACATAAGGATTTTATTTTCCAAATCAATTTTTCGTTAATGCATATCAAAATTAAACTTAAATTTAAGGTTTTTTTACAATATTTATTAAAACCCTATCTTCTCTACTCAAAACAATCTTCTTTCTCTTACTTTTTAGTTACTTTAGACATCTTATCAGAGCTAATATCTTTATCAATGGTGGCTGCTTTAAAGATAAGATGCATCCAACATCCCATTTGAAATACAGCCTACACATCTCATAGGAAGATTATTACAAACACACTTAAAGAGACAATGCTCGCTTATTTGAAACATTATTTAGTTCTTTAGTTGAAACCCAGAAAATGTTCACTGATTTGAAACCAGAACAAGAGTATCTCTACCAAGAAAATGATAAATGAGGTCGATTCCAAGCTTAACTTTGAGAACTTGAAATGCAAAATGCTTTGGGTTCCATTTCGATGTATCTTCTTGGCAATTATACATAATTGTTTTATTGATCGAATGGCACATAAACTTTGCACTTGGATACACCATCGTATGCCAAATAAGCTCATTTACTCCTATAGTTTTCATGTTCTTTGTTTCTTTCGAAAGCACACTTGATAGAAGTCAGATGTGCTTCCCGAGGTTTAAAACATTTAAATGTACAAAGGACTCAGATGATGTGGCACAAAACTTTTGTTCTCCATCAATAGCTACTTTTTCTGAGCCTATGAACATTTCGTTTCGTTCATGATGTTGATTTCTTTTGTTTGAGATTTTAATGAAAAATTGTTCAAAATTTCAGGGAATTTTTCACTTGTAAGTGGTGTTACCTTGGCAATTCGAATAGGTAGAATGGAATAAGAGAGAAGATTGTTTTGTGGGTGGAGAAGAAAAAAGTATTAATGAAGATATAAAAAATGTCATAAATTTAAGTTTAATTTTGATAAGTATTAATAAAAAATTTATTTGGAAAATAAAATCTTGTGTATAAATGATATGAAAAAAAAATTGATGTAGATTTTCTTTAATTGATTGGGATCATTGACGCACAACGCGGAAGGAAGACGTTGCTTCTTTTAAATTTGGAGCTGTAAACCACATCCTTTGGCTCAAAAACTTACCTTTTGATTAGAGTCTGACCCCTTTTTTGCAACAAAGCTTTTGAACGCAAGGGTGGACAATGCCCTCCATATCTTGTATCTTCGGCAAGAAAGCTGATTGCAAAATGTGAAGGCTTGCCATTAGCTATTGTGGCTTTGAGCGGTTTGATGGCTACCAAGAACTCTATTGCCGAATGGAATGTAGTTTATAACAACTTAAATAAGGAGCTAAGCGAAAATGATTCGTATTTTGTGAGGCTCAGGTATATTTCATTGCTTTGCTACCATGATTTGTCTTACGCTCTCAAGCAATGTTTCCTATATTTTTGCATATTGTCGGAAGATTATGTGATTAAACGGAACAGGATCATTAGACTTTGGGTGGCTGAAGGCTTTGTTGAACCGTGTAAAGGATCAATTCCGGAAGTGATGCAGAGAAATACCTAAACGATTTGATTTGCAGAGGCCTACTTCAAGTTGTAAAGAAGACTGGATCAGGGAGGCCTAAAGCATGCAAGATGCATGACATTTTGCTGGAGTTTTCAGTTTTCATATCGAAAATGGAAAAGTTTGTTGCCAAATCTGATGACAAAGAAGTGGAAGACGATGGAATCCACCGTTGGTCGATTGCAGCAAAGGAGAAAGAGATGAAAGCCGGAAGCAAGACAGCGTTATCCCGGGTTCGTTCATTGTTTGTTTTTGCTGTTGATGAAACCTCTAAATCTTCCTTCAATAGGCTGCCGTCTGGTTTTAATGAGAGTGTTGGATTTAGAAGACACTCCAATCGATGAACTCCCAGATGAATTGGTGAATTTATTCAATTTGAGATATCTTAACCTCACAAGAACTCAAGTAAAAGAGCTTCCAAAATCCATCGGGAACCTTTACAACTTACAGTCTCTAGTTATGAAGGAAACGCAAATCAAAGATATTCCTGCAGGAATTGTGAAGCTAAAAAATCTTCGACATCTAATCGCTTATCGTTTCTGTGTAAACCAAAGGGCGTTTCAGTCCCCCTGCCTTGTTCCGTGTTTTGCATTTCAGTCCTAGAGGAGGACTAGTTTAGTTATTTTCCCTTTTTATAGGTGCTGATGTATATATTCCCTTTTTTCTATGTAAGTTACACATTTTTGGGTGATTTGTTGCTTAGGTCCCTTTATTTTACGCATGTTCTATATTTTAGTCCATAAATTCAACGCTTTTCTTTTTCTTTTTTTTGTATTTGATGTTCTAGCCTTTTAATTTTAATCTATATTTTTGTTTACTTATTTAATATAATTATGATCATTTTTTTAATTAATTTATTCAAAGTTACTATTTTATTCCTATATTCAGATTTTGTATATTTAAGTTGTACATTTATTTTAATTTCCTTTATTTACATGTAATTACCAAATAAGCTTACTTTCCATCCATTTTAGAATCATGTTAGCATTTGTATTTATTTCCTTTAATATTAGCCCATTAAAATATATTCTTCATATTTACATTTGCATTTACTTCAGGGTAATAGGTAAACATTAATTGCATGAATATATATGTTTTATTGTACAAATATGTTTGTATTAATTGTGTGGAATTAACAATTATTCTCCTATGTTTACGTGTATATGTGTGTATATATCTAACTTTCTATTATTTTATTATCATTAAATGTTGTGATATATTTTTACTATATTTACATTATATTTCACATTTATTAAATACATCTTATATTACTTATATTATATTAAGTACACATTACATGTTTTTATTTATGAATATATCGAACACATTTTATTAGTTTATAATAATATCTTACCTTGAGAGTATATGATAATATAATTACTTATTCTTAACCTTTACTTTAATATTAATTTTAATTTAGTCCCTATTGCTTGTTTAGTTTAGTAATTTAAAATTTATGCAATTAAGTCCTTAAACTTTTAGTCTCTTAGAGCCCGATATTTTAGTTCTTTGACCCTTTTAGTCCTCGAACTTCGATTAATGTTTATATTGGCATAATTAAATAGGTTAAATAGAGCATCCATTTTAATTTAGACTTTAAATTAGTCTCTTAATTTAGGGGATAATTCGAAGTGGCTCTCGCTTAAAAGCTCGAGGGACCACTTCGGTTATTCGATTCAATAATTAATTAAAATCAAATAGGATTAATATTAGAGCCTACGTTCTTAGGTTTGAGCCCCTAGGTTCATAGGTTTGAGCCCCTAGGTTCTTTCATAATTTGACACCGTGAGTTAGAAAAAACCTTAATTTATTTTTAGTATAATTAGGATTAAATAAAATTTTACTTGATTGCACTGTTTTTAAAACTTAAGGCACTGTTCACTTATTAAGGAGTTAATATTATATCCCCGCGATCGTGCTTAGGGGGTGACTACTGTAATTCCCTAAATAAGTCGACATCCTTTTCAAAACCACATCATGTTTTCTAAAAACGAGGCAATGTTCGGTTATTAGACACAATAGTTAATCTCCCACATTTATGCTCAGGGGCGAATGCTATCGGTCTCAATAAACGAATATCCTTTCCAAACTCTGCATCCATGATGATTTCAAGTTAAATAAAGATCGAACTCAAAATTTCCAATTTTAAATATAGGGTAACCAACTAGGTACCAATATTTGGGCGCTTGTGGGGCTGCTAATCCTTCCCCATGCGTAACTAACTCCCGAACCTAATTTTGGATTTTTGCAGACCCTAAAACTCGGTATTTTATTAAAATAAAATGTTTTATTAAAATCACCATGTTTTATGGTGTTCCAATCCCACCTTAAATGATGGAGGGACTCCTCACATTTCGAAAGATTTTCAAAGAGAAAACCCCCGAGTCAATATTAGTCTTTTCCCGCCCGGGCAAAAATCGACGTCGACAGCTTGGTGACTCTGCTGGGACTTTTATTTTTAAAAAACAAATTGAGAGTCGAGCCACGAGTTGGTTACCCTATATTTATTATTTTGAAAATTATGAGTTCGATCTTATTTAATTTACGATTCATTATGTTGTTTTAAAAAAAGAAAAAAAACAGGATTCTTTCTGGTTAATGCTTACATTTATGTGAATATTTAGGATTGTTGAATATCATAGCTCTAAACATGAGCTATAACCCAATTTACTTAAGTAGAGAGAAACATCACACCTCACGAGGAGCATTAGGCTTCATTGTGTGGGTCTGATAAAATATCTCTGGAAAGCACCATAAGTTGTCTGTCCAGATATCAGATCCGAGGTACGCTTTTAGTGGTGTGATCCCCTGAGCTGAACCCGATTCACAAGTCTGTAATGGGCCAGAATAAGGGGCAACCTTCGCAGGTTGTAAAGATGGCTTGAGAACCTTTGCTATAACCCAACATTATATAGAGAATTTAGTAAGCCTACCCCGCTAAGAGCCATGTGGATAACCTAGGAGAACTAGAACGCATGCAATTAGGATTATTAATGTTCTTTGTATGCCTTTTTTCAGTCTCAACTTTGAGTCATATTTATTTATTTTTGCTAAGATTACATTTCTGGACTAATCATGTCAACTAACTTGATTATTTATGTTTTGTTTTTACTAATATTGGTTTTCTTTTGTCTGCTCTTATTGTATTTTTGCATGAACATGACATATCAACAAAAGGTATTGATCCCTAAATAACTGATTGTATAAGGTTCTTGAAAACGAATACCACAATAATGCCTTTCTCTGGGATCGGTAGAATTTTGAGGATACTCCACGTAGATCGAGTAGCTAGAAGGAGTCTACCTATCAAGGAGACGATCCAGACATTTACCTGCTAACAAGTTGGACTTGAGACGATTCGACGCTGAAGCCAACAGTTAAAGACCACGAGCCAGCTTGAAAGATTTCTGGAAATAGGTGACGCAGTAGAAGCTTTGAAGATGATGTAGAACCATGATGCTCGTAGGAGCTAGGCGACTTACAGATGGACCAGATCTTCACTTCCCCAGTGTACCGAGATATTGTTAGTTTTTTTAGAATTGTTCTAGGAACATTTATTTTAGGATCAATTCTTGTTACGTTTGCATCTCGCATTTTGTACTCTCATTCTTATTTCTTTGCATTTACATGTACATCTTTGCATTAGTATTTACAGGTTGTGCATTATATGGCATCTCAACATGTATATTAGTCATAGATCTCGAGAGTAACTCACGGATAAGCTTGTGATAAAAGTTTTAAGTCACTCTTTCATACCAAAAAAGAATTGAAAGCTATGAACGTGATGTTAGTACCATATGAAGATCAATGCACCTCATTGAGAATTGTGGGGCACTGCAATGTAAGATCCAGAACCTAATGTATTTAGGGGAATGGAGATGGGGGCATTGCATCTACCACGTGCATTGAGAGCATTGTTTTTTAACTCGTTTTTGTTCTGTCTTTCATATTGGCTTAATCTTTTAATGATTGAACTTATGCTACCTTCTAAGTTTGAATAATTGAACGATTTTTAATCTTTATTTCTTTGAATATCAATTCATTTTAAGATTCTTTTAATTCTTTAAGAATTATAGATTTTTGACATATGGCAAGATTAAACCTTTCTTATCCTGTCCAAAACCACAAAATAAAATCTCTCGATTCTTTACCCAAAATAATTCATGATAACTACCAAAGGACCAAATTTTGACATTTCCTCCCTTTGAGACTTTGAAACATTGCTTTTATCTTTTTTGAGACACAAAAATTCATACCCTTACCTTTTTGTGAGCCAATAAAGCTACATCATCGTTTTATTAGACGCAAAACCAACATTTTTTCTACCAATAAAACCTGAAGACATTGAATACAAGATATCTTGAATGTAAACCTTCTTCTAAGAATACAATATGAGGCATCTCAAATAAATTTTCTAAAGTTGAGCCTGAATAATTGAGACATGTTGAAAGCAAGAAGCAAAAAAAAAATCAAAATAATTCTATCATGCATTAATTATTGTTTTCATATGAATAAATTAATCCTAAAAATCTATCCCCCTAGGGATACCTCTTTTGCAAGGACTTCTTTGTATGAAATGATGAACAGTTTTCTTTTATTATCCCTTCACAAAAGGAGAAAATATCCCTTGTGTACCCACTTGAGCCTGAATGATATTTTCTTCTGATTCAACCCTAAACCAAGGATCACCCTCGACACTAGGGTAAAATGAAGTAAATATACTCGCACGACCATAGATCATCAATCCACATAAGATACCAAAAGGTGAACCAAATGCAGAGTGCAAAAACTAAATCAAGGTAAGGATAAAAGCAAAGAAAAAAGAACAAGAAGTATATGCAAAGACTCCTTCAAGTCAAATGAAGCATCGAGCTCTAAACCATAAGATTGATCAAGCACAATCATTCCAAGATCAGTTCATCAGAGATGATAAAGGACACGTACGAGTATATTCAAATCGAGCAAGAGAAGATTGAAGACATTAGAATGAATTGATCATTGGTTCAATAACCCTTAAATACTTGTTTAGGCCTTTTATCCTTTTCTTTCATAACCGTGAGCCCTAGCCTACATTACGTACCTGAAAAGTCCTTTCTAATCATACATGGATTTCTAAGTAGAGAGACTATCTTCAGATTTCATTCTACCCCTTCAGGGTTAATTTTATTTGTAAAAAAGGTTTTCTAAAATCTTTAATGCATGATAGAGAAAAAATAACAAAAGTGTTTCAAGTCGTAAACTTTGAATAACGTATTGAAACTAAATAAGGGTTCGAGATGAAAACCAGAAAAAGTGGCTCGAATATAAAGATTGTACAGCTGTTGTCCCTTGACAAGACATCACACAACCCGAATGTGATCAGGAAAGCTGATAACCAGAGAATAATTCCATATGAGCACACAAGCTACTCCATCAATCATTGAACATCAAAGAAATAAGAAGGCCAAACCTTTGACCAAAAATAACCTGAGACTTTTTTATCATTTCCTTACTTAACCATACCTCAAGGATTACATTAATCTTGACACTTGTCAAATTGCTATAATTTATTGAAGGATTAAAAGTGTAATTAATTCTTTGATATCAAATGAACTCTTGTTTTATGATTTGTGTCAATTGTGAAACCTAGAAAAGGGTAATATTTTTCTCAAAATCTTTGATTAAACATTTTTCAAAACTTTTCTAATTGATATTTTCACAATTTTGAAAATGAAAGAAGAAAAAAATGTTTTTCAAACAAGACAATCTTTCTGGGGTGGATCTTGGTAGTTGACATGCGACTCTCATACACAAAGCTCATGCTTAGAATCAGTGCTAAAACAAGAAACGATGAATGATGGGGCATCTTTGGAGATTTAACCTCGAATGTTGGGGCATCTTTGTGGATTCAACATCCTGATATGAACAATCAGATATTCTGAAGACATTTCCTCAACATGCAAGAGTGTGCAGTCTATAATTATTTGAGCTCGTCTCTCTCAAAAATAGACTTCATCTCTCTTGAGACAATTTTACTCGAAAGAATATATTTTGTTTTACTCAAGATTGTTTTTCTTAAAATAGATTTTATCTCGTTTGATATAGTTTTACTCGAAATAGAAGATTTATCTCGTTTGAGATAGTTTCGCTCGAAACAAAAGATTTTAAGAAACTAAGCTTGATTTTCAGGGTTTTCTTGATGATGATTTTCAATGAGTTTTTAAAAGGAAGCTAAGCATAATTTTTAGGGGTTCCTTGAAAACTAAGAAACTAAACTTGATTTTCAAGGGTTTCTTGATGAGTAAGTCCTTCGGGCCATCAATAAGTCTTTTGAGCGTGATGCATAAGTCCTTCGGGCCATCCATAAGACATTCGGGCAAGATGATAAGTCATTTGGGCCATCCATAAGACCCTCGGGCAAGATGTTTTCAAATGAGTGTTTAGAAACTAAGCCTGATTTTCAGGGGTTTCTTGAGGATTATTTCCAGAGAGTTTTTCAAAAAAGGAAGCTAAGCCTAATTTTTAGGGGTTCCTTGACAACTAAGAAATTAAGCTTGATTTTCAAGGGTTTCTTGATGAGTAAGTCCTTCAGGCCATCAATAAGTCTTTCGAGCATGATGCGTAAATCCTTCGGGCCATCTATAAGTCTTTCGAGCAAGATGATAAGTCCTTCGGGCCATCCATAAGACCTTCAGGCAGGGTGTTTTCAACATTTCCTTTTGCGTGATGCATGACATTTTGAATCAAACGCCTCAATCGTGGGACGAACATTTCTAGTAAACGGATCATGAGATAGTTTTCCTAAGAACAAATTTTGTATTACTGGAGATTATTTTCCTTAAAACAAAATTAATCTCACTTGAGATTGATTTCTTTAAAAATGAATTTTGTCTCACTTAAGACAATTTTTACTCAAAACAAGTTTTGTCTCTTTTGAGACAGTTTCTCTTAAAACAAAATCCTAAGTCTGTTATTTTGAAACAAATTTTGTCTCCCTTGAGACAGTTTATCTTGAAACACAAAATCTTTGAACAGGTTTCCCTTGCAAAAAAATTTATCTCACTTGAGATTATTTTTCTAAAAAAAAGAGTTTTATTTCTCTTGAGACAATTTCCCTTGAAACAAAATCGTTGAATATGTTTCCCTTGAAACAAAATTTGTCTCCCTTGAGATAGTTTCCCTTGAAACAAAGTTTGTCTCTCTTAAGACAGTTTCCCCTTGAAACAAAATCTTTGAATATGTTTCCCTTGAAACATGTTTTGTCTCTCTTGAGACAGTTTCCCTTGAAACACCAATCGTTGAGATCGTATCCCTTAAACGATTTTTCTCTCTCTTGAGATAGTTTTCCTTGAAACAAGAAATTTTATCTTACTTGAGATAGTTTTTCTTAAAATCGGTTTCGTCTCATTGGAGACAGTTTCCTTTAAAATAAGAAATTTTATCTCACTCGAGATTGTTTTTCTTAAAACCAACTTCGTCTCGCTTGAGACAATTTGCCTTGAAACAAGAAATTTTATCTTACTTGAGATGGTTTCTCTTAAAACCAACTTCGTCTCGCTTGAGATAGTTTTCCCTCGAAATAAGAAATTGTATCTCACTCGAGAGAGCTTCTCTTAAAACATGTTTCTTATTCATTTTCATCCAGGTGTTGAATATTTGACAGGAATATTTGACAGGAATTCCAAAGTTAGGAGAAGTTTCATTTCACAATCTCATGTTGAAGATGAAGATTTCAGCTCAATTCACATATTTATTTTTTAAAGAAGTGGATCTCAAAAAAGATTGGAGGACCTTTGGTTCAATACCTTCGGGTACTTCAAAAACCAAATCACTGGCACATGATAATATTTTGTAGGTTTGAAAAACTTCAAAGAGAAGATAAACCAATTGACATTTCCAATGGAGAGTTCATAATGAGAAGAACTCATCCAACGAGGGAGAAGAAGTTCATTATGAGAAGAGCTTGTTCAACCTTGGTTTAAGATTTCCAGTGGAGAGTTCATAATAAGAAGAACTCATCCAACGAGGGAGAAGAAGTTCATAATGAGAAGAACTTGTTCAACCTTGGTTCAAGATTTCCAGTGGAGAGTTCATAATGAGAAGAACTCATCCAACGAGGGAGAAGAAGTTTATAATGAGAAGAACTTGTTCAACCTTAGCTGAGAATTTCCAGTAGAGAGTTCATAATGAGAAGAACAAATCCAACGAGGGAGAAGAAGTTCATAATGAGAAAAACTTGTTCAACCTTGGTTTAAGATTTCCAGTGGAGAGTTCATAATGAGAAGAACTCATCCAACGAGGGAGAAGTTCATAATGAGAAGAACTTGTTCAACCTTAGCTCAACATTTCCAGTGGAGAGTTCATAATGAGAAGAACTCATCCAACGAGGGAGAAGAAGTTCATAATGAGAAGAACTTATTCAACCTTGGTTCAAGATTTCCAGTGGAAAGTTCATAATGATAAGAACTCATCCACCGAGGGAGAAGAAGTTCATAATTAGAAGAACTTGTTCAACCTTGGTTCAAGATTTCCAATGGAGAGTTCATAATGAGAAGAACTCATCCAACAAGGGAGAAGAAGTTCATAATGAGAAGAACTTGTTCAACCTTGGTTCAAGATTTCCAGTGAAGAGTTCATAATGAGAAGAACTCGTCCAACGAGGGAGAAGAAGTTTATAATGAGAAGAACTTGTTCAACCTTAGCTGAGAATTTCCAGTGGAGAGTTCATAATGAGAAGAACACATCCAACGAGGGAGAAGAAGTTCATAATGAGAAGAACTTGTTCAACCTTGGTTCAAGATTTCCAGTGGAGAGTTCATAATGAGAAGAACTCATTCAACGAGGGAGAAGAAGTTCATAATGAGAAGAACTTGTTCAACCTTGGATCAACATTTCCAGAAGAGCCCATGACTTGAAGAGCAGTGCTTAAGGTGAAAAATAATGCTTTATATTTTTGCTTAATTCCCGTTCCATAGTAATGAGCAAAGAGGGGCAGATGTGAGCACCATTTATTTACAAACCCAAACCCAAACTTTTTACATATCAAACCCAACCGAGACCCAATTAAAAACCAAGACCCGGTACCTAAAACCGACCCTACCTGGGTCTAACCTTACTGGCAGCCACCGTTCAGCTCACCAATCAACGCTGAAGAATCCACCCGTGCCCATGCCTCAACCTTTGCCGATGAGATGCCCATACCTTGCTGCTCCAACTCGACCACCAACACCCTACTCCCTGCAAAAAAAGAACACAAGGAAGTGGGAATATTTTCTTTATTCGGTTGTAACTAGGTATTTAACCCAAACAAACAGAATGTAAAAAAGATAGGAAAATCCTTACAAAGACACTATAAACTCATCTTCAAGGAATAAAAGATTTCAAAGGTTACCTATTACTCGCTGTTTTTTATTGTTCGAATGCATTTTTTTATTGGTTCATTTTTTATCTAGAAAACAATTATATTTACTTTTTAGTTCGAATAAAACAGATTACATCTTGTTTCTTTTTTACTGTGATAATTTTTCTAAAAAACCAGATCTAGCATTTCAAATATATAATCTTTTTTTTTCTTTTTTGAGCATAGTAATGCCCATATGTATATTTCGAAATAACAAAAATAAAAAATAAACAAGTTTATTTCGGCTCTAATCAACCCAGCTAAACCAGCAAAATAACAAAAATAAATAGGGAGGAGGAGTCTAACCAGAGTTTTGGTCGCCGATGTAGATCGATGGTGAGAAAGTCGAATAAATAGGGGTTCACAGGAGCTTTGCATGTCGGTTTTAGGTGTAGATCTAGGATTTAAGAGTTAGGTTTTGGGGTGAGAGTGGTCTGCTCCGCCGTCGAGGGTCGTCGGAGTTTGAAGCATACGAGGAGTCGAGCTATTTTAGAGTAGTTCCAAGGTTTTTTAGGGTTTTAGGTGTGAGGTTCAATGTAAGAGGGGTAGATCGGAGAAAGAGGGTTATTTTGGGATGGTTTAGGGGCTCTGACCACCGCGTGTGGTGGCCAGAGCGACGACCGATGTAGTGGTGCTAGGCTTCGGCGAGTTTCTCACTCGAGGGGGAAGAGTCAAAGTTGAGAGCTTTTAGCTCTTTTTTGGGGGATTGGGAATAAAATGAAACAAAAAAAGATGAAATAAGTTATATAATAGAGCTTCATGGGTTATTCACGTTTTAAGCCTCCTGCTTTGTTCTGTGTTTGCATTTCAGTCCTAGAGGAGGACTAGTTTAGTTATTTTCCCTTTTTATAGTGTTGATGTATATATTCCCTTTTTTCTATGTAAAATTAAACATTTTTGGGTGATTTATTGTTTAGGTTCCTTTATTTTACGCATGTTCTATATTTTAGTCCATAATTTCAACACTTTCCTTTTTTTGTATTTGATGTTCTAGCCTTTTAAATGTTCTAGCCTTTTAATTTCTTACCTTTTAATTTTAATCTATATTTTTGTTTACTTATTTAATATAATTATGATCATTTTTTTATTAATTTAGTCAAAGTTACTATTTTATTCCTATATTCAGATTTTGTATATTTAAGTTGTACATTTATTTTAGTTTCCTTTTTTTTACATGTAATTACCAAATAAGTTTACTTTCCATCCATTTTAGAATCATGTTAGCATTTATATTTATTTCCTTTAATATTAGCCCATTAAAATTTATTCTTCATATTTACATTTGCATTTACTTCAAGGTAATAGGTAAACATTAATTACATGAATATATATGTTTTATTGTACAAATATGTTTGTATTAATTGTGTGGAATTAACAATTATTCTCCTATGTTTACGTGTATATGTGTGTATATATTTAAATTTCTATTATTTTATTATCATTAAATGTTGTGATATGTTTTTACTATATTTACATTATATTTCACATTTATTAAATACATCTTATATTACTTATATTATATTAAGTACACATTACATGTTTTTATTTATGAATATATCGAACACATTTTATTAGTTTATAATAATATCTTACCTTGAGAATATATGATAATATAATTATTTATTCTTAACATTTACCTTAATATTAATTTTAATTTAGTCCCTATTGCTTGTTTAGTTTAGTAATTTAAAATTTATGCAAATTGGTTCTTAAACTTTTAGTCTCTTAGAGTCCAATATTTTAGTTCTTTGACCCTTTTAGTCCTCGAACTTCGATTAATGTTTATATTGGCATAATTAAATAGGTTAAATAGAGCATCTATTTTAATTTAGACTTTAAATTAGTCTCTTAATTTAGGGGATAATTCGAAGTGGCTCTCGCTTAAAAGCTCGAGGGACCACTTCAGTTATTCGATTCAATAATTAATTAAAATCAAATAGGATTAATATTAGAGCCTATGTTCTTAGGCATAAGCCCCTAGGTTCTTTAATTTTCATAATTTGACACCGTAGGTTAGAAAAAGCCTTAATTTATTTTTATTATAATTAGGATTAAATAAAATTTTGGTTGATTGCATTGTTTTTAAAACTTAAGGCATTGTTCATTTATTAAGGAGTTAATAGTATACCCTTGCGATCGTGCTCAAGGGGTGATTACTGGTAATTCCCTAAATAAGTCGACATCCTTTTCAAAACCACATCATGTTTTCTAAAAACGAGGCAATGTTCGGTTATTAGACACAATAGTTAATCTCCCACATTTTTGCTCGAGGCCGAATGCTATCGATCTCAATAAACGAATATCCTTTCCAAACTCTGCATCCATAATGATTTTCAAGTTAAATAAAGATCGAACTTAAAATTTTCGATTTTAAATATATGGTAACCAACTAGGTACCAATGTTTGGGTGCTTGTGGGGGTGTTAATCATTCCCCACGCGTAACTGACTCTCGAACCTGAATTTTTGGATTTTTGCAGACCCTAAAACTCGACATTTTATTAAAATAAAATATTTTATTAAAATCACCCAGTTTTTACAGTGTTTCAATCTCACTTAAATGATTGGTGGCGACTCATCACCTTTCGAAATGATTTTCAAAGAGAAAACCCCCGAGTTGGTATCAGTCTTTTCCCGCCTGGGGAAAATCGGTGTCGACAAAACAAAAAAAGAGACAAAAGAAAAAAGCCTACCTTATTTTCCGAAACCTCATTGGCGCTTCGTCGAAGTCCCCAAAGGTAAATGTTTTTCGAACCTAGGCTTAGATTTGGGTGGGGAAGGTTTAAAGGTTCAATTTTTAGGGGATTAAGAGGGTTTAAGGTTGGTTCCCCTCCTCATTGCCACCGATTTACGGTAATCCTTAGGGTGGGCTGTTCTGTTTCACGGCATCAGGATGGGTTATGGGAGAGCTCTCTCCCTTTTGGTTTCTTTAGGAGTCAGCTAAAAAAGGGAAAAATGAAATAGGGATTCAAAGAAAACCCTTAAAACGGGTTATATATCAACCTTCATGCGGTAAGACAAAGAGGGGAGACCCAGCGCCTGAGTTTATGAGATATTGGCTGTTTTGGTCTTCTTTTCTTTGTAATCTAACCTTTCAGCCATTAAATGAAAATTTATGTTATCTTGTTTTGAGCATTTATCTTTCATTGTTTATGTTTAAATCACCAGTTTATATATTATGCCATGTTTGCTAATATTCGACTCTGACCATGATGTTTATGAATCTTTTATTTTGGTCACTACTTTGTATGGATGCCTTTAGGTAAATTTATTATTTGTCCCTCCATGTTTCTGGTTTATTTGATTTTAGTCCTTAATGCCATTTATGGTTTATTTGCATTTTCAGTGCCTTTGTTGTCTAATATTTTCGATTGATACCCTGGTTGTTGTTAGTATTATTATTTAAGTTTTTAAAGTTAATATTAACATGATTTTGATCCTTTGAATTACTAACTATGCTTGGTTTCTTATGTTTGAATTCTAGTCTGCAATGATTACATAATTTTATTCCAGCCTTTACATATTTGCACGTATATGTGTGCTATATTACATATATTATAGTTTTATCTATATTTTTGCATGAAGTATATCGATTCCATTTACGATATTATAAGCATGAGTTTTGCTGTATACATTCTATAATATTATTATTTTCCTTTTATATACCTAGTATATATATATATATGTACATATTTATTTATGTCATATATTTGTCATTTATGTCTTCATGCATATGCAACTTGCCTTTTCTCGAATTAATATTGTGTCAAAATTTTGTATATATCCCTTACTTGATTAAATTTCTTAGTAACTCATTCGAACATTTTCAAGAACAATTGATGTAGAATGGGCATGAAAAACACTACTTAATAGAAATAATGCAATTTGATACGACATTCGAACCCAAAAGTGAATTTGAAATAAATTGAGTCCATTTTTGATGAAGCAATGATATATTCATATGATTACTTTATTATAATGTTTTTTTCATTTTATTCGATATCTTATGATATTAGTATTCGATTCGCCTAATTTGTATTTTTCAAAAGAGGACATTTCTCATATAAAGGAGGAATAGATAGGATAGCTTTCCCAGCGGGGAATGTGCAAATCCCATGATTTCTTCTTGAATTAAGAAGTGTTCCCTAGTAATCAATTCGAAATAATTTATTCAACGTTCAATGAAAGGATCATATTTTAAATATTGATTCAAATTTACAGTGATCGCCATTTACAAAATTGTATAAGCGACTAAGTACCAATTTTGGGCATTGTGGGGGTGCTTATCTTTCCCCCACGCGTATTCGACTCCCGGATCCTAAAAAATGAATCTTTGATAACGCAGACCAATTTTGTCTTAAAAATGATTTTTCTTAAAATTATTTTAAAAGACATTTTAAGTATTCGACCTTCCTAAACCAAAGGTCGATGGAGACTCCGATTCAAAATATTTCAAATTAATTCAAAATCCACATTTTGCAAATAAAGTCATAATTGTTTTTTAAATATAATTGTTTTAAAAAATGGTAATGACAGCTTGGCGACTCCGTTTGAGAAAACTTATGAGAGTCAGACTGTAAGTCGCTTATACATTGTCATGGTGGTGGAAAGTGTGGATTCGAGTCCATAATTAGTTTATGATCATTTTCGTTGAAAATTGGTTAATTTATTGTTCATTTTATGTGTCGACACTCATTTTTCGTCCTATCATTATTACTATTACTAATTAAATTTTATTTTTCTTTTATTTTTAGAAGCAATTAGAGTCTCCAATCTGACCAAGGAGCTTAACCCAGACCGGTTGTAGCAGCTCATGTTTGTGCCATTTTCAGTTCCCACGTGAAGACAACCTTTTGTTGCCCATGCTCCACTATGCTTCACACACTCTACCACCACTTGCCCATTTCTTTAATATACCCATGTTAGTGCTCATGCTAGTGCTCAAGTTCCCATCATTCCATTTCAACGTCCACCATCTCCTATTCCACTTTGTAAACACCATTTTTATTCATCATCACCTACTTGCAAATGAATCCCACGCAAAAATCCACTTAAACCACTAAATATTATTTCCTACCATTACCAAACTTAATCCACTAAAATCCCATCCAAACACCATTATTTGGGCACTAGTGGAAGAGCCAATATGGAGCAACAAAAAATATGTTATAAAAGGAGAAGGGATGATCAAAAACGAGGAAGGCCATTCGAACAAAGGAGGAGAAACGTTTCGAACAGGGGAACTCTCGGCGTCAGAAGGAATCATTCGAACAGGAAGAGTTTTTTTTTAAAAAAATGTAATACAAAGTGAGGGGGCTCTCTTTTCTTTCAAATTTGCGCAAGAAATCAATAAAAAGTGTAATCCTATCATTCGAACGAAAAAGAGAAGACAATACAAGAAAGGTTTATTTGAAATTTCTATTATCATATTTTTTTCATGTTTTTTGTGTGCTTGTAATATTTTGAAACTGAAATAGAAAAAGAAAATACAAGAAAAAAATTGAGAGCAAGAGTGAAAGGAACGGTGCAAGCAAAAATAAAAAGAGGTTTTAATTAGGTTAGTAATATGATAATGATTGTTTGGTATTTTAGTACAAAAATATGTGGGTTAATTAAACCCACGTGGGAGCCATTTCATCTAGGTATGGGGTGTAGTAATATGACAATAATTATTTAGTATTTTAGTGCTAAAATTGGTGGGTAAATCAAACCCACGTGGGTGGCCATTCCATCTAGGTATGGGGTATTGTGTTTCTACATAAAAGTTTATTAATGTAAGTCCTCATTCCATTTTCTTTTCTTTCTATTTTTGTCTCTATTTTTATGCATGTTGTATTTTAGTCTTAAGCTAAGTTATTTCAAATGTTTTGTTTTTTTTATACTTAACCTAAAATTTTGTTAATTTATATTTTAGTCCAGCATACAGTTGTGGGTTTATTTCAACTTTAGTGCATTAAATGTGATTATTTGTGTTCTATGACTTATTTTTGTTTAATTTATGATCTTAGCCTTAGAGTTATGTGTTTATTCATATCAATCGTTATGTCATTTTTTTCTTGATAATATGTAAATAATATCATTAATGTACAGAGTTTGGTGTTTTGATTAAATAGGTTTCACATAAATATTATTAAATTATATTTATATTAAGTATATTTTTCACAATTAGTATTAATTAATTTGTTACGAACATATAGTTATAAGTTTTACTTTCATTTAATTTTTTTAAAGTTAATTAATACCATGAATATTATTAGAATATATGTTTTTTTTATTAAACCCGAAACTTCATTGGTGTTAATCATGTTAATTTTTTTTTGTATTTATAGTTGCTTTGACATGTTTGTATCGTTTTATTAATTAGCATATTGTTGTATTTTGCATGATAGCCTCATGTACATAACTTGACATAATTACATAAATTGACTAAGGGTAATATTCGAGCATTTTAATATTGTCGTAAAGTGACTGTCTTAACGTATAAGAAAGTTACTTTCGATAATTTTAAAATGAAAGTCTCTCCCGTAAAGTGACACCAATTAAATCGAATCCATTTTATAAAATTTGGGATTGAGGAAAAGATCATATTCTTTTAATTAAATTCATTGAGAAAAGACAGTTAGATCGAATCTATGGTCTCGTCTCTTGATATTTAATTAATTGAATATCCTTATTCTCATTAAATATTGGTAAAAATAAATAATTAATCAATTACTTGATAGGTTTTTTTTTATTTTTACTTTTGCATGTGTTTTCAAAGGGTTTTTAAAATAATAATGTTCGATCATAAATAATTAAATATTATTATTTTATCTCTAAAAAATTATTATTTAAAATTTAGAATGAAATTTTAATATTTTTTATTTCGATTGGAGTAAGAATCGATTGCTTCAAGGTATAATAGATCATTTCTTCTCGATAGGAAATAATTAAATATTATTATTCTTTCATCCAAAATTTTGAAATATATTATTTTAGGGGATCATAAATCAAATTAATTTTGAACTTGTACATTTTATTGCAAAGACAATTAATTAATCTACTAGGTACCGATTTAGGACACTATGGGGGTGCTAATCCTTCCCCACGTGTAACAGACTCCCGAACTCATTTTCTGGTAACGCGGACCTAAATTTGTTGTTTTAATTAAAATTAATTTTTATTTAAAATGACAAAACATTTTTGGGTGCCCAATCACACCTTAATTAAAGATTGGTGGCGACTCCTCGAACTGTATTTTTATCATAAAAGAATTTCCAAATTTTCGAAACGAGAGGTTTTTTTTAATCACATTCACTTTTAATTTAAATTTAATCTGAAGAGGATAATTAAAAATGGTGTGGTTTTCAAAATCTCGCACCCGGGAAAAAAACCGTTTCGACAGCTTGGCGACTCCGCTGGGGACTTTTTTTTTAGAGAGTCAGGCCAATAATTGATTAATTAATTATCTTTGCAAATAAAAAATACAAGTTTGTTCTAATTTGGTTTTTGATCCCCTATTTGGTTTTAATTTTGTTTATTCAGAATTTGATTAACCAATAAATAGTTGTACTGATATGTTTGTTAATGGTTTCAGATTAATTATGTGTTTAAAGAGGATTTATTTTTTGAGTATCTTGTGATTATGTGTTGTTTTTACTTTTCCTCACACACTGCACATCTGCATTTGTATAACATGAGCTAAAACCCCGCTCTGTCCTATTTAAGTAAGAGTAAGTAACTACTCCCTCGTGTGGTTTTCACCTCCGTGCGGGAGAGTGAAACGCTCTTTGGGCTCACGCCTTATGATCCTCGTGAGGTTTTCACCTCCACAATGACATAAGGAAGTGTGTCCCCTCGAATTGAACTCGATCTGAAAGCCTGTGATGGGCCAGGATTGAGGGTTCGGTAGCCCAAGGGGGCACCGGCAAAGGACAATTCGAGGACCCCTTACTTTAGAACCGAACCCAACATGTAGTAAACTTAGAACCCATATACAACCTTACCTAGATCATATGATCCTGTGAGGAGAGTACACAAGGAAAAGCTTATTTGAGCATTTTTAGTGTAATTTTAATTTCCCTAATAAATGTATGCGAACTAGAAATCATACGGTTAGGTTTAGTTTTCAAACCAGTATGTGAATTAAATATCACGCGGTTAGGATTATTTTTGTGAATAACAAAGCTTGTGGGTAGAAATACTGTTTGGGTAGGATCTACTAAGCACGATTGGGTAGTCAACATGTGAGGGTAGGTTTTATTTAATGATTTCGATACTTATTATTTTGTTGTTTATCTTATGTGGACTAACCTATTTTTTCCTGTGTCTATTTTATTGTGATTTTATTGCATTTGCATCTTCATATCATTTGAGGTGTTAATTCGTAAGTGATTGACTAATAAGAAGGATGGTCATAATGAGGCAAGAAATTCTTAACCATGTACTAAAAATTGGGATATCCAGAGACATTCAAGTGATTCATGAAGAAGGACGTCCAATGAATGAAGAAATTTGAACCTGATTGAAGAACGATTCATGAAGATGGACATCTGATGAATGAAGAAATCTGAAACTGATTGAAGATCGATCCATGAAGAAAGGCATCCGATGAATGAAGTTTGAATTTGATCGAAGACTTTTTTCAAAGGAGTGGAGGCCGAAGATGTTCCCTTAGGAGATAGATGCAGTAATACCAAGGACGAGAAGGCCTTTCATAAAGACACGTAGACCATTTCGCATTGGAAGTAAGAATGGAGATTTCAAGATTCAATTTAAGGACATTCGATGTCATCAAAGGTGATAAAATACACCAACAACTTTGGGATGTAATGTTATATTCTATGAAGAGTACAACTCAAGAAGATGAAGAAATGGAGAATCACAATTGTATTTTGACTACATGGTGTAATGAATTCTTGTTGTCTAAATGAAAGTTGTTCTATAGTGGTCACTTTTGGAATTAATGCCTTGTGCATTTGCATTTACATTCTTATTTTTGCATTAGCTTATTAATTTATTTATTTTGCTAATGTTGCTTTTTATCATTTTATTATCATTTTCGTACTAACTAGTTTATATGTTGTTTTCTTTATCTGCATTGCATGATCATGACATAATCAAAAGGTGTTGATTTGTGAGTGATCATCATAGTAAAAGGTTTTCATGACGGACAAAGGGTTTCGTGATCAAGCAGGCTATAACACAGTTAAGAAGTGGCATCATGTGAAAGCTTCGAGAATAATAGAGAGTTGTGCGCACAAAGATCATATGCCTGACGAAGAGTATAAAGAGATAAGAGAGTTAAAAGATAAGATGTCCAAGATGATGGATAGAATAGATGCTTTGTCCAAAGGAAGTGAGACTTCTACAACATAAAAGAAAGAGCTCGATGAAAATAATCTTGAGGTGTCAAATATGCAAGAAATTACTTTAGAGTCCGCTGATCTTATCCAGTATGAGAAATCACGCACAATCATTGTTCGTATCAATAAGCTATATGGAAACGCTAAGGAAATAGTGGAAACTATAGAAGTTCAAAAGATGAAAAGAAGCCATGCAGTCATAATTCGTTGATGGTTGGTAGTATACTCCCAACATCAGGGGAAGTAAAACTGGAAACTCCAGCCCAACCCAAGTTGAGAGGTGGCTCTTGTTTGATTTCATCCCAATATCATATAAGGAGTTGTATGATGCATTGTTAGAAGCCCGAGAAGTGGCCCCGCATTATGTGAAACCTCTGCAGCCTCCATATCCAAGTTGGTATGACATCAACGTTCGTTGTGAATATCATGCTGGAGTTCAAGGACATTCTATTGAGAATTGTTCTACCTTCAAACGCCGAGTCCAACTTCTTCTAGATCATGGAGTATTGGAGTTTGAATCGAAAAGGCAACCCAGTTTGGTAACGGATTATCCTGTTGAGTTTCAACCAAAGTGACCAAAGGTAAGGGTATCAGTGACGGTATTCAGGAAGAGGATTGTTTGACAAAATACGAAGCTCATATTCATCATTTAAGGAGCAAAAATAATAAATTGGGCAGAGAGATGGAAGCCATGCGAGATGTTTTTCGAAGGATCAGTCAAGCATTTAAATTTTCTGGTATAGGAAATATCCCAGATGAGTAGATAACAGGGGTCACTAAACTGAAAAATGAAACTAAACAATGGATAAAGAATTATAAGGTGCACGAAGGTCAAGCCGAGAAGTTTTTTCATGATTTACAGATTGCAGAAAGAAGGCGCAATATAGTTGTTGATAATTTGGGAAAATATCAAGCCGAAAATCAGACGTTGAATTTGTCCATAGCCAACATGGAAATTTCATATCAACGCCACAAACGGGAGAATGAAGCTGAGCTAGAAGCCACTAAAGCCAATAACAAAAAGTTGATGAAGATTATGGATGATTGTACTGATCATATGCAAGAGCTTCATAACCACAATGACTTTCTTACGAGGAAAAATGAACAACTTCATTTACAGCTCCAAGAATTGACACGTAAGATAGAGAAAAGGGACAATGTCATGAAAGAAGTTATGATCCAAGCAAGCCATTTGGCTCACAAGTTGATTGATCTAGCTGGTTTTGCAAGAGAATTGAAGCATATGACAACTCAAAACCCGAGTATTAGTGGAAGTTAAATTGGCTTTTGAATGAGATAGAGAAGTTAGGAGTTAAAGCTATTCCTTATGTTTAAAATTGTTTGATATATCAAAACTTTTGTGTTCAATGAAAGTTGTTTTAAGGTGGTCACTTTTGGAATTAACACCTTTTGCATTTGCATTCTGCATTGTATTCATTCAAGCATTTTGCATAATCACTCATAAACATGTAATTAATATGTGGAGGATTCGATGAAGTGGTCCTAACCACGTGATACCACATGGAAGCAAGAAGCTAAAATAATACAGTGGGAACTTGTTCAGTTGGTTTTAGGACTGAGCCTTTCAGAATGATCTGAGAAAAGAGTCCCCATATCCTGAGGGCTACGATGTTGATCTCGTGTACAGTTACCACATAGAAAGCTCATGACATTCCCTGAAAATTGTGAGGAACTAAAGCACAAGATCCAGAACTTGATTGATTCAGGGGCATGGATAATTGAAGAAAATGGGGGCATTGCATCCACCATTAGCATTGAGAGTATTGTTTTGTTTGAACATGTTTTTGTTCTGTCTTTCATATTTGTTTAATATTTTAAACGACTAAACTTATGTTACTTCTAAGGTTGAGTAATTGAGAAAATTTTAATCTTTAGTTCTTTGAATATTGAATGAATTAAGGGTTCTTTTAATTCTTCAAGAATTATAGATTTTTGACATATGACAAGATTAGACCTTTCTTATCCTCTCCCAAAAAAAATCCCTCGATTTTTACCAGAATAATTCATGGGATACAAAGAGTCATACCGATACATTTGAGTCAATAAAGTCACACCATCGTCTTTTTTAGACACAACACTACATCTTTATACCAATAAAACCTAACGCATTGATTTGTTCACTTGAGCATGAAACTTCCTGCCAGAAGACACAACGTGAGGCGACTCACATCGACTTCCTGAAGATGAACCTAAACAATTGAGACATGCTGGGAGCAAGAAGCAGAAGGGAGAATTACTTCAAAATAATTCTATCATGCAAATGAAAATCTATCCTGTGGATACCTCTTTCAAGGACATCTGTGTATGAGATGATAAGGGTTGTTTCATTTATCCATATATATATATATCCCTTGTTGTCCCCTTTTGAGCATATAATATTTTTTCTGATTCAACCCTAACCAAGGATCACCCCCCAATATATATATATATTATATATATAATATATATATATATTTAATATATATATATATATTATATATATATATATATATCCCTGTTGTCCCCTTTTGAGCATATAATATTTTTTTCTGATTCAACCCTAACCAAGGATCACCCCCCACACTAGGGGACAAGGTGGAAGAAATCTGCTCACATGAGTGAAGACATCAATCCAGAGGAGATGCCAAAAGGTGAACCAAATGTCAAGTGCGAAGATCCAATCAGAACAAAAGGAGAAAAGGAAAAAGGAAAAAAAGAAACAGAGAAAAAAAAGAGAAAAAAAAGAGCAACAAAGAGCAAAAAAAGAAAAAAAAGGACGATAATCGAGTCAAGTATTGCATCAAGCTTCAAACATGGATTTCTAAACAGAAGAGACTATCTTCATATTTCATTCCGCCCATCAGGATTAATCTTTATTTGCAAAAAGTTTTCTAAAATCTTTAATGCATGATAGAGAAAATAACAAAGGGGGTTCAAGACGTAAATTATGATGACATCTTGAAACCAAAGGAGGATTCGAGTTTAAAACCTGAAAAGGCGGCTCGAATGTAAAAATTGTGCAGTTGAGGCGATCGCACAAATTCCTTGATAAGACATTGCACAATGCGTGACTATAAGAGCTGGGAGCTGACAAACACTTCCAGTAGATGAGCATACAAGCTACCTCATCAGATCAGTGAACATCAAAGAAATAAGAAGGCCAAACCATTGACCAAACACAATAACTTGTGATTTTTTTATCCTTTCCTTATTTAACCATTTCCCAAAGATAGCTTTGATCTTGACACTTGTCAAATAGCTATAATTTATTAAAGGATTAACAGTGTAATTAATTCTTTGATGTCAAATGAACTCTAGTTTTATAATTCGTCTAAATTATGAAACCGGAAAGGTGTAATATTTTCAAGACTTTTTGATCAAACATTTTTCAAAATTCTTCTAATTGATGTTTTCAGATCTCGAAAATAAAAGAAGAAGAAAAACACTTTTCAAACAAGACAATCTCTACAATGGATCTTGGTATTTGACATGTGGTTCTCAAATGCAAAGCTCATGTTTAAAATCAGTGCTGAAGCAAGCAATGAGGAATAATGGGGCATCTTTAAAGATTAACAAATGTTGGGGGCATATTTGGAGATTCAACATTGAATATTGAGGCATATTTGGGGATTCAACTTCCTGATGCAAACAATAAGATCTTCTGAAGGCATTTCCTTCACATGTAGGAACAAGCAGACAAAGCACGATAAGATAAAACTAATTCATGTTGCATGCATCTTAGACATACTTAAGATCATCACATTCATCATTTTTATACATATTTTGTTTTGCAGCTTTTAGAGTTAAGTTTCAACTTCAAGAAGAAAGATACTTGATTCAAAAGCACATTCAAAAATTGATGGTGGATGCTCAACTTCACAGCGAAGAAGCGTCTGTCAACAAAAAACTTTTCAATTTCATTCAGAGTCAATTTCAACTTCACAGCGAAGGATATTGTACTCAACAAAAAAAATTCAGTTTTATTCCGAGTCAATTTCAACTTCACAGTGAAGGATATTGAACTCAAAATAACACAATTTGCTAGAGAGTAGATTTCAACTTCACGACGAATGATATCTAACTCGAAGCCAAACTTCACAATGAAGGGGTCATCCACGGTTTCAACTTCACGACGAAGGGAATCGTGTCCACCCACAACATAAAATATTTGGATTTCAACTTCACGACGAAGGATATTCAAGTCAAGACTCAACTTCACGACGAAGGCGCCATCCACGATTTCAACTCCACGACGGAGGATATCGTAATGGATCCACGATTTCAACTCCACGACGAAGGATATCGTGCCCACACATCCACGGTTTCAACTTCACGTCAAAGGAAATCGTACACACAAGCATCATTCATCTCTAGATTGGATTTTAACTTCACGACGAAGGATATCCAACTTAAAGAATGAGTGTCTGTCAATAAACTTTCCAGTTTCAGAGCCAATTTTAACTTCACGGCGAAGGATATTGGACTCAAAACAACACAAGCTTAGATTTCAACTTCATGACGAAGGATATTCAAGTCAAGGCTCGACTTTACGACGAATGGGCCATCCACGATTTCAACTCCACGACGGAGGATATCGTACCAATGGATCCACGATTTCAACTCCATGACGGAGGATATCATGCCCACACATCCACGATTTAAACTTCACGATGAAGGAAATCGTACACACAAGCAGCATTCATCTCTAGATTGGATTTCAACTTCACGAAGAAGGATATCCAACTCGAAGAAGGAGTGTATGTCAATAAATTTTCCAGTTTCAGAGTCAATTTCAACTTCACGGCGAAGGATATTGGACCCGAAACATATAAGCTTGGATTTCAACTTCACGAAGAAAGATATTCAAGTCAAGGCTTGACTTTACGACGAATGGGCCATCCACGATTTCAACTCCACGACAGAGGATATTATACTCACGGATCCACGGTTTTAACTTCACGACGAAGGGAATAGTACACAGAATCGAATCCATCTTAAGCCTTCACCGAAGAGTAGTGAAGCAAATCCATTAGTAAGTCTTCCGAGCATGATGATTAAGTCATCCGGGCAATCTTAAGCCTTCACCGAAGAGTAGTGAAGTAAATCCATCAGTAAGTCTTCCGAGCATGATGATTAAGTCCTCCGGGCAATCTTAAGCCTTCACCGAAGAGTAGTGAAGCAAATCCATCAGTAAGTCTTCCGAGCATGATGATTAAGTCCTCCAGGCAATCTTAAGCCTTCACCGAATAGTAGTGAAGAAAATCAATCTTAAGCCTTCACTAAAGAGTAGTGAAGGAAATCCAAGATCTGATATTCCCTCAGAAGAAGCGGAACATCCCTCTTTTTCAAGATTTAATATTCCCTGAGTGACGCGGAACAAGTCTTACCACGATTCAATGGATTAACTCTTCCAGATCTGATATTCCCTCAGAAGAAGCGAACAGATCCCTCTTTTTCAAGATTCTTGCCACGATTTAATTGATCAACTCTCCTAGATCCGATATTCCCTCAGAAGAAGCGGAACAGATCCCTCTTTTTCAACTTCACGGCGAATGATATCTAACTCGAAGCCAAACTTCACAATGAAGGGGTCATCCACGGTTTCAACTTCACGACGAAGGGAATCGTGTCCACCCACAACATGCAATATTTGGATTTCAACTTCACGATGAAGGATATTCAAGTCAAGGCTCAACTTCACGATGAAGGCGCCATCCACGATTTCAACTCCACGACGGAGGATATCGTACCAATGGATCCACGATTTCAACTCCACGACGGAGGATATCGTGCCCACACATCTACGGTTTCAACTTCACGACGAAGAAAATCGTACACACAAGCATCATTCATCTCTAGATTGGATTTCAACTTCACGACGAAGGATATCCAACTCAAAGAAGGAGTGTCTGTCAATAAACTTTCCAGTTTTAGAGCCAATTTTAACTTCACGGCGAAGGATATTAGACTCGAAACGACACAAGCTTGGATTTCAACTTCACGACGAAGGATATTCAAGTCAAGGCTCAACTTTACGACGAATGGGCCATCCACGATTTCAACTCCACGACGGAGGATATCGTACCAATGGATCTACGATTTCAACTCCATGACGGAGAATATCGTACCCATACATCCACGATTTCAACTTCACGACGAAGGGAATCATACACACAAGCAGCATCCATCTCTAGATTGGATTTAACTTCACGATGAAGGATATCCAACTCGAAGAAGGAGTGTATGTCAATAAATTTTCCAGTTTCAGAGTCAATTTCAACTTTACGGCGAAGGATATTGGACCCGAAACATCATAAGCTTGGATTTCAACTTCACGACAAAGGATATTCAAGTCAAGGCTCGACTTTACGACGAATGGGTCATCCACGATTTCAACTCCACGACAGAGGATATTATACTCACGAATCCACGGTTTTAACTTCACGACGAAGGGAATAGTATACAAAATCGAATCCATCTTAAGCCTTCACTGAAGAGTAGTGAAGCAAATCAATCAGTAAGTCTTCCGAGCATGATGATTAAGTCCTCCGGGCAATCTTAAGCCTTCACCGAAGAGTAGTGAAGCAAATCCATCAGTAAGTCTTCCGAGCATGAGGATTAAGTCCTTCTGGCAATCTTAAGCCTTCACTGAAGAGTAGTGAAGCAAATCCATCAGTAAGTTCCGAGCATGATGATTAAGTCCTCCGGGCAATCTTAAGCCTTCACCGAAGAGTAGTGAAGCAAATCAATCTTAAGCCTTCACCAAAGAGTAGTGAAGCAAATCCAAGATCTGATATTCCCTCAGAAGAAGCGAAACATATCCCTCTTTTTCAAGATTTAATATTCCCTGAGTGACAGCGGAACAAGTCTTGCCACGATTCAATGCATCAACTCTTCCAGATCTGATATTCCCTCAGAAGAAGCGGAACATATCCCTCTTTTTCAAGATTCTTTCCACGATTCAATTGATCAACTCTCCTAATGATATTCCCTCAGAAGAAGCGGAACAGATCCCTCTTTTTCAAGATTTGATATTCCCTGAGTGACAGCGGAACAATTCTTGCCACGATTCAATGAATCAACATACCCAGATCTGATATTCCTGAGTGACAGCGGAACAGATCTCTCATCATATTTCAAATCATAAAGTTGACCAGATGACAAAACGCATTGTCTTTTCATCTTTGCCCTATTCTTGTTAACACAAGAATGGGTAAAGAGGGGCAACTGTCGACACTCATTTTTTATCCTATCATTATTACTATTGCTAATTAAATTTTATTTTTCTTTTATTTTTAGAAGCAATTAGAGTCTCCAATCTGACCAAGGAGTTTAACCCAGACCGGTTCTAGCAGCTCATGTTTGTGCCATTTTCAGTTCCCACGTGAAGACAACCTTTTGTTTCCCATGCTCCACTATGCTTCACACACTTTACCACCACCTGCCCATTTCTTTAATATACCCATGTTAGTGCTCATGCTAGTGCTCAAGTTCCCATCATTCCATTTCAACGTCCACCATCTCCTATTCCACTTTGTAAACGCCATTTTTATTCATCATCACCTACTTGCAAACAAATCCCACGCAAAAATCCACTTAAACCACTAAATATTATTTCCTACCATTACCAAACTTAATCCACTAAAATCCCACTCAAACACCATTATTTGGGCACTAGTGGAAGAGCCAATATGGAGCAACAAAAAATATGTTATAAAAGGAGAAGGGATGATCAAGAACGAGGAAGGCCATTCGAACAAAGGAGGAGAAACGTTTCGAACAGAGGAACTCTCGGCGTCAGAAGGAATCATTCAAACAGGAAGAGTTTTTTAAAAAAAACTATAATACAAAGTGAGGGGGCTCTCTTTTCTTTCAAATTTGCGCAATAAATCAATTAAAAGTGTAATTCTATCATTCGAACAAAAAAGAGAAGACAATACAAGAAAGGTTTATTTGAAATTTCTATTATCATTTTTTTCTTGTTTATTTGTGTGTGCTTGTAATATTTTGAAACTAAAATAGAAAAAGAAAATACAAGAAAAAAATTGAGAGCAGGAGTGAAAGGAACGGTGCAAGCAAAAATAAAAAGAGGTTTTAATTAGGTTAGTAATATGATAATGATTGTTTGGTATTTTAGTACAAAAATATGTGGGTTAATTAAACCCACGTGGGAGCCATTTCATATAGGTATGGGGTGTAGTAATATGACAATAATTATTTAGTATTTTAGTGCTAAAATTGGTGGGTAAATCAAACCCACGTGGGTGGCCATTCCATCTAGGAATGGGGTATTGTGTTTCTACATAAAAGTTTATTAATGTAAGTCCTCATTCCATTTTCTTTTCTTTCTATTTTTGTCTCTATGTTTTATGCATGTTGTATTTTAGTCTTAAGCTAAGTTATTTCAAATGTTTTGTTTTTTTTATACTTAACCTAAAATTTTGTTAATTTATATTTTAGTCCAGCATACAGTTGTGGGTTATTTCGACTTTAGTGCATTAAATGTGATTATTGTGTTCTATGACTTATTTTTGTTTATTTATGATCTTAGCCTTAGAGTTTATGTTTATTCATATCATCGTTATGTCGTTTTTTTCTTGATAATATGTAAATAATATCATTAATGTACAGAGTTTGGTGTTTTGATTAAATAGGTTTTCACATAAATATTATTAAATTATATTTATATTAAGTATATTTTTCACAATTAGTATTAATTAATTTATTACAAACATATAGTTATAAGTTTTGCTTTCATTTAATTTTTTTAAAGTTAATTAATACCATGAATATTATTAGAATATATGTTTTTTATTAAACCCGAAACTTCATTGGTGTTAATCATGTTAATTTTTTTTTTGTATTTATAGTTGCTTTGACATGTTTGTATCGTTTTATTAATTAGCATACTGTTGTATTTTGCATGATAGCCTCATGTACATAACTTGACATAATTACATAAAATGACTAAGGGTAATATTCGAGCATTTTAATATTGTCGTAAAGTGACTGTCTTAACGTATAAGAAAGTTACTTTCGATAATTTTAAAATGAAAGTCTATCCCGCAAAGTGACACCAATTAAATCGAATCCATTTTATAAAATTTGGAATTGAGGAAAATATCATATTCTTTTAATTAAATTCATTGAGAAAAGACAGTTAGATCGAATCTATGGTCTCGTCTTTTGATATTTAATTAATTGAATATCCTTATTCTCATTAAATATTGGTAAAAATAAATAATTAATCAATTACTTGATAGGTTTTTTTTATTTTTACTTTTGCATGTGTTTTCAAAGGTTTTCAAATAATAATGTTTCGATCATAAATAATTAAATATATTATTTTATCTCTAAAAATTATTTTGGTGTTTTATTTTGAAATTTAGAATGAAATTTTAATATTTTTTATTTCGATTGGAGTAAGAATCGATTGCTTCAAGGTATGATAGATCATTTCTTCTCGATAGGAAAATAATTAAATATTATTATTTTTTCATCCAAAATTTTGAAAAATATTATTTTAGGGGATCATAAATCAAATTAATTTTGAACTTGTACATTTTATTGCAAAGACAATTAATTCATCTACTAGGTACCGATTTAGGGCACTGTGGGGGTGCTAATCCTTCCCCACGTGTAATAGACTCCCGAACTCATTTTCTGGTAACGCGGACATAAATTTGTTGTTTTAATTAAAATTAATTTTTATTTAAAATGACAAAACGTTTTTGGGTGCCCAATCACACCTTAATTAAAGATTGGTAGCGACTCCTCGAACCGTATTTTTATCATAAAAGAATTTCTAAATTTTCAAAACGAGAGGTTTTTTTAATCACATTCACTTTTAATTTAAATTTAATCTGAAGATGATAATTAAAAATGGTGTGGTTTTCAAAATCTCGTACCCGGGAAAAAAACCGTTTCGACATTATGTAAATAGTTGTACAAATATTTTAATTTATGTTTTTAGCTTTGTAAAGTTTCTGCCGAGACTTTTCCTTTTTTTGTGTCAAAGGTTTGTATGTTACTCCTTACACATATCATGTGCATTTCCATGACATAAGCTCTATACCCGAGCTTTGTCCCAAGTAGGGGTGAACGCTCTTGTAAGAATTTATTATTCGTATGAGTTTTAGCAAATAACCTCTGGGGTACACATACCTTATATCTTTATAGGGATTTATTCCTCGTATGGGTATAAGGAAGTAAACCCCCTTGAATTGAACTCAATCTATTTAAGGTTGTAATGGGTTAGGATCAAGGATTTGGTAGTCCAAGGGGGCATCAGCAACAAGGACAATTCGAGTACATTTTCCCGTTAGAACCAAAACCATGCATGTAGTGAACCGTAGAACGGTCACCCTAGGTAGAGCCATACAGAACCTTCGTTCATTAGTAGGTACCGAAATAAGCATACACGAATGAGGAACGACTCTAACCTTTACATTTTACTTTAAATTCATAGAATATATTTCTTTTTGAATGAAAGCTGTGAACTAGATATCATGCATATAGGATTAATTTCTTGAAATAAATCATTTTGGGTAGAACACATGTCCATATAGGATTGTTGTTTATTAAAAGTATGCTTGGGTAGATATAATGATTGAGTAGGTGTTATATTCATCATTAAATAGCATCTTTCAACTGTATTGATTATCTTGCCTTTACTAACTCATTTCTTCTCTTTTATTTGTTTCGTTTTCACCTTTTTGCATTGCATTTCATCGACATGACATAATGCAAAAGGTTGATCCGCAAGTGGATATTTAAGTGAAAATTTTTACAAGGATAGATAAAAGTTTTTAATCAAGCAGTCGCGTACACATACATACATCGAGGGCTAAAAAATGTTCATAGAGTACAATGAGGAAACTCGCTTGAAGATCATGCAACATTAAAGACTGGAAAGATGGTCTATTGATCCAAGAAGTAATCCAGTAGTAAAGTCTTATCTACAATCATTCCATCGCTAATCATCAGGGTGTGCCATATGATTCTAGCACTATATGGGCATTAAACGAGATAGGTTATAGAGCGCTTGAGGGGCATAATTTTCAAGGACGAAGCTCTGAGATGAAGCATTGACCCATTTCAGACCCAACGTCTAAGCGAAAGCATGTCTGTAAAATGGACTATCTTGTAATGTGAAGACTTTTATCTCTGATGAAAATTGTTCTACGATATTCACTATTGGGATCAACCTTTTTTGCATCTACATTTGCATCTTTGCATTTTGCACCAGCATTTCATTTATTTAAACATTTTCACATACATCATTCATTAAAACATGGGGATTAATTCGTGGAGGATTTGATGAAGTGATCCTAATCACGTGACACCACATTAAGAATAGAAGCAAGAATTGAAAAATTAAAGGAAGAAGTTGAAATTAACACGGTGGGAGCCTATTCATCCGGTCGTAGGGCTGAGCCTTATAGGATGATCTGAGAAAAGAGTTAATTTGATCCAATTCTAATCACCTATGAGGAATTACTTCCAACGCGGATTGAGAAGAATCTTGTGACTCATGTTTAGTCCAAGCCAAAAAAAAGCCCCCATATCCTAAAGGCTAGGATGTTGATGCCATATGCAGCTATCACATAAGAATGTTTCGGACATTCCACTAAAAACTGTAAGGCATTGAAGTGCAAGGTCCAGAATTTGATTGATTCGGGGGCTTGGACATTGGAAGAATGATGGGGCATTTTGTTGCTAATCAAGAAGAGATCTTTGTATCTACCATGAACCTTCTTGCATTTGCATTAAGAGCATTGTTTTGTTTGAACTCGTTTTGGTTTTTCTTTAACATTTTCTTAAATATTTTTTTAAATCTTTTGATGATTGAACTTATGCTACCTTCTAAGGTTGTGAACAGTTGAATGAGTTTTAATCTTGTGGTTCTTTTAATATCAAATGAATTACAGATTCTTTTATTTGTTCAAAAATTATAGATTTTTTACATATGACAATATTAGACCTTTTTTGTACCATCTAAAACAAAAAATAAATTCTCCTGATTCTTTACCTGAAATAATTCACGGTCACTACCAAAATACCAAATTTTGATATTACACCTCTTTGAGACTTTGAAATATCACCTTTATCTTCTCGAGACAAAAAGTCATACCCTTACCCTTCGTTGAGCCAATAAAGTCACACCGTCGTCTTCTTAGACGCAAAACCGATATTTTTCTACCAATAAAACCTAAAAGCAATGAGTATAAGATGTTTACTTGTACGAGAATGGTTCTCCATGGGAAACATGATAGAGCATCTCGAATCAACTTTCTGAAGATTAGCCTAAAAATTGAGACATGCTAGAAGCAAGAAGAAAGAAGGAAATTAATTCAAAATACTTCTACCATGCATTAACTACATTGTTTGCATGTGAATAAAATTAATCCTGAAAATCTATCCCTCTAGAGACACCTCTTCTTCAAGGACTTTCGTGTATGAAATGATGAATGACTTTTTTTCATTTATCCATTCACAAAATGAGAAAATATATCCTTTGTTGTCCCCATTTTGAGTCTGAATTATTTTTTCTTCTCATTCAACCCTAACAAAGATCACCCTCCACACTGGGGGCAAAGGTGAAGGAAATATGCTCGCAGGAGTGAAGACCATCAATTTATGTCATTGTGAAATAAAATACGAAATAACAACGAGTCGCAAAGTTGATCAAATGAAAAATACGAAGATCAAATCAAGACGAGGATAGAAAAAGAAGAAAGAGAACAAATTAACTATTTCAAGATGAGTGATTCATTGAGCCTCAAGCCACAAGGTTGATCAAGTACTATAATTTCAAAGATCCAAAATCAATTCACCATAAGATCATGGAACATCAAGAGAAAATAAGACACATACGAGAATATTCAAATCTAGTAAGAGAAGATTGAATACAAAGAACGAATTGATCCTTGGTTCGATAACCCTTAAACATTTTTAGGCCTATTTATCCATATTTTCATAACCGTGAACCATACCCTACACTATGCGCCTAAAAAGTCTCTTAATCATACATAGATTTATGAACAGAAGAGATTATCTTAAGATTTCATCCCTCCTCTCAGGATTAATTTTTTATTTACAAAAGATTTTCTAAAATCTTTAATGCATGATAGAGAAAAAATGAAAAAAATAGGGTTTAAGATGTAAAATTTTGAATAACTTCTTGAAAACAAAGAAGGATTCGAGTTGAAAACATGAAAATGCAGCTCGAATATGAAGATCGTACAGCTGTTGTATAGGAGACGATCTCACAAATCCCTTGACAAGACATTGCACAACCCGAATGTGCTCATGAGAGATAAGAACCAGAGAACACTTCTAGTAGATGATCATAGAAGCTATTCCATCAGATTAATGAATATCAAAGAAACAATAATGCCAGATCTTGACCAAAGACAACAACCTGAGACATCTTATCATTTCATTACTTAACCCTACCTCAAAATTAGCATTAATCTTAGCATTTGTCAAATAGCTATAATTTTTGAAGGATTAAAAGTGTAATTAATTATTTGATATCCAATGAACTCTTATCTTATGACTGGTATCAATTGTGGAACCTAGAAAAAGGGTAATATTTTTTCAATTTTTTTGATTAAACATTTTTCAAAATTATTTTAATTGATCTTTTTCAAATTTTGAAAATAAAAGAAGAATAAAAACATTTTCAAACAAGATAATCTCTCTGGAGTAGATCTTGGTGGTCGACACAAGACTATCACACACAAAGCTCAAGCTTAAAATCAATACTTGAGCAATAAATGATAAATGTTAGAGCATTTTAAAGGCCCATATCTTCCAGGAATACAAGATCATTGAATCAAATATATTTATTTTCAATGAGTCAAAAAGGCATGAAGACTGAAAATGGTGAAGCAGAGACAGTGGAGTTTACTGTATATGATTGTTTTGTCCATTATCACAATATACAGTTGAATTATTCTGGTGATTTCCCATGCATTAATGTTGGCAAGCCAAAGCGTCTCACTTATTCCCATTGACCTTTGCTCTTTGGTGTCCTTGCAACGCTATACAAAAGCTCTGAACACCATGCAAAAAGCTTATCTGGTTGAAAAATCTAGGCAGAAGCCACATGAAAGGATGAATAAGTTACCGAATGTTTTACGAACCAGTAACTATGGCGTTGAACTAATGTTGCGATCATGAAGTGTTTCTATAAATTCTAATTTGACCCAAAGATAAGGTTTTCTTCTACAACCCCAAGGTTAAAAGTGAGGAATGGTGAAGATTTCTTTCCATGGAATGGGCGACAAAATTTTAACAACAATAAACTAGTAGAGCCACCTAAGATTGAATGATAGGATATGGTTAACTTCTCGGCACGATATGATACAAATATCATTGTTAGAGATCTAATTAGATGTGGAGACATGAAAGGAATTAGGATAGACCCTCCCTTTGATGTGTTTCAAGAGTTAAATCAGAACAGACGTTGCTATCCTGATGTTAGAGTGGATAAAATATTTGAGGACATCCAATCTAAACTTCTTGGAGCTCCACAGTTCCTCCTTTATGAATTTTACCTAATAAGAAAAATTATAATCTTTATGAATCTTGTCGAGTTTGGCATAATCACAAGTGTATGGCTCCAACTAGGGTCAATGATCAATACCTTATGAATTTTCTTCTAAAAATCAATACAAAGCTTAGAGGACTGAATTCGATGTTAGAAATTGAGAAAACACCTTCAATTTCAGTTGTTTCTACGGTTTCAACCATTATCATTGGCATGAATGTGTCTAATGGATCTCCTAGGCAGTCTGATATTCCATCAATTGATGCGGTGGTCAGCTCCAAGCAGTGGCCTTTAACTTCCCGCTATAAGGCAACAACACATACACAACCATCAAAGCTTGAAATGATGGATTCTCTTTTCAAAGAAAGAATAAAAATTTTATTGGATTTTGCACAAGTTCATGCAGGAAAGCTAAATTTATCAGGGGTAAAAATTTGTTGAGGCAAGAAGTAATTGACACGAGTCAAGAATTGTAAAAGTATACTCTGGTGAAAAATGAAGAACACCAAATCAGAGATAAAATGAAGAATGCTCATGCAACCATTCCCACCATTGATCAAGAAAACATGTATCAACATAAATATACACGTTACATGAATTTGCACCTTTGCATTATACATTCATTATCGCATGCAATAAAACTTTATTTCCCCTCTCGTGAGGATGCCTTTATAATCTCTTTTGAGAAACCAATTTCATCTTTCTCAATATTATTTGTCTAAAAAAATCAATATAGTCTTTCTTAAGATTGTTTTTCCCTAAAATCCTTATTTCATTTTTCTTAAAGGCCATTTTTCTCCTCTCACGATGACATCGTCTAATTTTTCTTTCTCAAGATCATTTTCTACTCACGAAGACAAAATCAAAATAAATATCAAATCAAATACATGAAATAAACTCTAACTTGACGTCCATAAAAAAATCAAGATAGTCATTCTTAAATACATCATTTTCCAAAGATCTTTCAGAAAAGAAAAGTTTGGTTATGACTAGACATCCACAGCACGAAGAAACAATGTCATTCACAGATTTGACATCCTGAAATGAATGATCAGATCTTCTAAAAGTATCTAGATCTCCTCAACAAGAAGGAGAAATGTCATCATTGGAATTGACATCAAGCAACGATTAGCTCTCCTCAACACGAATAAGCCATGTTGTTTTCAAAGACAAATTATCTACAGATAACTAGACATTCTCAGCAAGAATGAACAATGTTGTCTCCAGACTCAAAATGACTAGTCTTCCTTATCGAGAAGGAACCATGTCAAATTGATTCGTCAAAATACGACCAGACGTCCTCAACAAGATGAAATATCATTTTCAGATTTCCCAAGAAAAGGAAATACTAAGGCAACTAGATCTCCTTAACATGCAGAGTAGATTGTCTGCCACCTTTGAGATTGTTTCTCTCAAAACAAAGTTTTGTCTCGTTTGAGATAATTTCATTTGAAACAAAATTGATCTCATTTGAGATTATTTGTCTCAAAATAAATTTTGTCTTGCGTGAGACAGTTTTCCCTCTAAACACAAATTTTAAAATTGTTTCACTTGAAACAAAATTGATATCACTTTAGATTGTATTCCTAAAAACAAAATTCATCTTGCTTGAGATAATTTTCCCTTGAAACAAAAATTTTGAAATTGTTTCACTTGAAACAAAATTTTATCTCACTTGATATAGCTTCCCTAGAAACAAATTTCTTTCCACTTATTTGATTTCGCTCAAATGTTGAATATTTGACAGGAATTAGTAGAGTTAGCAGAGAATTTCACTCCAAAAACCCATGTTGAAGAAGAAGATTTCATTTTCAAGTAAATTATTGGCAACTATGACTAGATCTCCTTAACTATAAGGAGCAATGTCATCATTAGATTTGGCACCGAGCAACGATTAGATCTCATCAACATGAATGAGCCATGTCGTTTTCAAAAAAAAAGTTATCTCCATATAACTAAAATTCCTCAACACGAAGGAACAATGTATTCCATCGACCAGATCTCCTCAACGCGAAGGAGTAGTGTCATCCTCGGACAATCAGACTTTCTCAACGTGAAGGAATCGTGTTGTCTCCAAATTATTCAAATATGGCTAGACATCCTCAATGCGAAGGAACAATGTCATCCACCGATTAGATCTCCTCAACGCGAAGGAGTAGTATCATCCTCAAACAATTAGACTTCCTCAACATGAAGGAATCATGTTGTCTCCAAATTATCCAAATATGGATAGACATCCTCAACACGAAGGAACGATGTCATCCACCGACCAGATCTCCTCAACGCGAAGGAGTAGTGTCATATTCAGACAATCAGACTTTCTCAACGTGAAGGAACTATGTTATCTTTAAGATTATCCAGATTGACCCGACTTCCTCAATGAGAAGGAACAACGTCATATGAAAGCGGCCAAGACTCTTTAACATGGATGAACAATGTCGTCTTCAATCCCATATTATATCCGGATTGACCCGATTCAAAATAATTCAAAATAATTAAAAAATCCCCATTTTGTAAATAAATTCATAATTATTTTTTTAAATATAATTATTTTCAAAAATTGTTATGACACAAACTATTGAATGCATATGAGGACGAACGATTAGAATTCCTTGAAGGGTTTCAAAAGTATAAGATTTTACAAATCGGCGGATGCCCTCGATTGAAAGAAATTGTGATCAATAAAGGAGTAATTCCTGGTCTTCAAAACCTAAAAGTCATTGAATGCCAATAGTTCACGACATTGCCACATGGTTGGGAAAATAAAGCCAATATAAATGAAGTTTATTTTTCTGACGTTTCGACTGAACTTATGGAGAACATATGCATATCAAAAGGGATGGATCCGCAAGCAATCACATCCATCATGTTAAGTATACAAGAAGGCGCTGAAGTTGTGTTCAATATAACAAGATGGAGCGTTGAAGTTGTACTCAATATAATAAGATGGTTTGAATGATTTTCACTGGCTGGGTTAATTAGTTAGTACTTGTGTCTCTAGTTGGTCATTCGTCTGTAGATTGCTTTGTGATGTTGCTCGTATTAGCCTCGGGGTCTTGATGGATATCCTTATCAAGTTTGTTTAGTATCCTGAGGGGTTGGTCTTCGTGCTTTGTGCATGGGATGCTTGGAGTGTTAGTGTTCGGAGGGAGTTTGGCTGTTGTTGTGTTTTGCTTTGTCATTGGTTGGGAGGTTTTGCTTATGGTGTTTTAATTATAAGCAATTTTTCGTTTTGGTCAAATTCTACTCATATAACACTGATATGAACATTGTTTTTCCTTCACTTAGTTTAGGGAGATTTTTTAACGAGTCATGTCATTGTTTTTCCTCTCTTGTATGATCCATGTTAGAAATCAAACCTGATTGGCATATATAGAAACTTTATGAAGCTAAGGTAACAATAGCTGGCAAGAATTTAATTATGGAAAGGAAATATAAAGTTGCATGGATATGCAAATAACCACATGGAGAATAAAGTGTCAGCAGCTTGAATTGGAATATGTCAACATATTGACTTGTATGGCAACAACAATACAATTGCAAAGTTGAAGATAAATACGGTAATTGATGAGGCATTTAGAGGCAGTTTTGTTTCTTTATAAATATGCGTATTTAGCCTAAGTTTAGGAATGTAATATGAGTGATATGCTAGTGAAAAAAATATTGAGAGTTAAAAGATAAGCTTAGCAAAGCTTTGAATAGCAAGTGTTGTGTTTGTGAACTAGCTGCAGCTAGTGTTTGTACCATATTTTATTTTGGTTTGTATTAATAATAGTGTGAGTTATAAAAATTACCAAGTGCCCACTTACGCTTCCAACAAGTGGTATCAAAGCTTGGTTCGAGTTTACACAACAGTGAAGATGACCAACATGATTCATCTACAAATCCTGAAATTGACAAAAAATGAATTATGACAATTGGAGTATTCAAATAAAAGTTCTACTTGGTTCCCAAGATTGTTGGGATATCGTCAAATATGGTTACACCGAGACTGAAAATGCAGCAGCAGAAGCAACCTTGACCAATGAAGAAAAGATGATATTGAAGGAATCCCGCAAAAAAAGAATGAGTTATTCTTTATTTTTCAAGGAGTAGGCGAATCTACATTTGAATTTTTTTTTGATACGAATACCACAAAACAAGTGTGGGATATTTTACAAAAATCTCTCCAAAGTGCCAAAAAAGCGAAAAATGTATGTTTATAATCTCTTGGAGCTGAGTTTGAGATGTTAAAAATGAAAAATACGAAAAATATCGATGATTACATTAGCCATTTAAAAGCATAGTAAATGAAATGAAGCGAAATGGTAAATCACTTAATGAAGTTAGAGTGATGGAAAAGATTTTACGGTCGTTGATACAAAAATTCGACTATGTGGTCATGACAATCGAAGAATCGAAAGATTTATCTCAAATATCGATTGATGAGCTTGTGGGTTCACTTCAAGCCCATGAGCAGAAAATGAAACAAAATGAAGATTCTGAAAATTTGGAGCAAGCTTTACAAAGCAAGATGAATGTCAATGAAGGAGAAGCTAGCAACGGCTACACACGAGGCCGAGGAAATTGTGGTGATTACCTTAGAAGAAATAGAGGTAGATGAGGAGTACAAGGATGTGGTGGACGGTCATATGTCATTGATTAAATAAGTGAAAACAATCAAACATCAGGTCGTGGACGAAGATTTAGAGGCCGAGGCCGAGGTAGAGGCAGATATCAACAAGGAAATAAATCCAAGGTACAATGTTATAATTGTAAAAATATGGTCATTATAGTTAAAAGTGTAGATCTGCTCTTAAAAAAGAAAAAGAAATAATGTGGCAGCAGTTGAAGAAGAAAAATTGAAAAATCTCATGTATTCCTCACTTATAAAGGAAATGAAGAATTCAAGAAAAATATTTGGTATCTTGATAACAGTTCCAACAACCATATGTGTGGTCGAAAGGAGCTGTTCGTGAAATTAGATGAAACAATCCATGGGTGAGTAACTTTCAGAGATGACTCATACACAGAAGTAAAAGGAAAAGGGGAAGTCATGATTACTTAGAGAAATGGCAAGAAGAAGTACATCTCAGATGTTTATTATGTACGTGCTTTGAAAAGTAATATCATCAGTCTTGGTCAACTCCTGAAAAAGGATATGAAGTGCATATGAAGAATTGCTTGCTTGCCATTAAAAATAAAGAAGGAAAATTGATAGCCCAAGTTGATATGACTCGAAATAATCTCTTTAAAATTGATATCAAGTCGGGAGAATTAAGTGCATGAAGAATGCAATTAAAGATGTTTCATGGCTATGTCATCTATGATATGGACATCTTGGATTTTCTAGCTTGAAGCCATTATCGAAAACAAGTATGGTGAAAGGACTAATAGAGATCAATCCTCCAAATCAATTATGTGAGGCTTGTATTAAAGGAAAAAAACATAAACAAAGCTTTGAAGTTGGTAGATCCTAGTGTGCCAGAAGACCGTTGGAGATAGTACATACAAATATAGTCTATCCTTTTGACATACCATCACTTAGTGGTAACATGTATTACCTAACTTTTATTGATGATTTTAGTAGAAAATGTTGGATTTATATCTTGACATGAACTACAACAATACTACTCGACATGAACTACAACCCTTGGTTTGTCAAACTATTGTTACAATAATACCCCTCAGCGTAAACTATAGCCTTTGGACCATTGTACTCAAGTATTTACCGTTTTTTAGTTGAATGAAATCCCCTCCTTATCTTTAAGGCGAATTAGAACCTCACAATTTCGGATTAGTTTCCTTGTTCACTTAGATCTACCCTAACTCTCTTGATTTTAGGCATCTACTCCTAGAAAAATGGAAATCTCTCGAAGGCTCTTACAAAGTCTAGGAATGTTTTACCGTGGCACCAGGAAATCTCTCGAAGGCTCTTACAGCGTGAAGGAAAAATATTAAAACAATGAACAAAATAACACTTAGCATAAACAAGAACTGCACCATTCATTAACAATTGAACAAAGTATCATTCAAGCGTAATCCAACACCAAATAAAATAGTTATGGTGGCAAATATCATCCAAATATCATTCTTTATGTACATCCCTTTAAAAGATATGGAAATGAAAAACAAAAGAAGAAAAACTCCCAAAATCATAGCTCTGCTGTGATATTCTGACCACCATCACGTCTGCTCTGGCGACTAGCCTGCATAATCTTCTCTCTTCTTCTCGATTCTCTTCTTTTTTTTTTTGCCTCTTTTGAAGAGTTATAATGGGATATTTATAGTGAGAATTTCTAGGGTTTAGTGCCCTTGTAAATTCCCTAAATACCCTTAATGACATACCCATTTCATGAATAATATAGCGGCTGGTGAATAAGGGCATGATTACACGTGAGGTTGAAGTGGAAAGTGACGTTAGCAGTGTCATTGACTACGTCAGACTTGCAAGATATCTCTCGCCTAGGCAAGAAAATATATTCCGCACTGTCGTCTTCTTGTGCTCCACTGGCCCTAGAAAACCTGATCGTCATATCTAGAAACTTCATGAAACTAAGGTAAATAGCTGCCAAGAATTTAATTACAGCAAGGAAATATACAAAGTTGTATGGATACACAAATAACCACGTGGAGAATAAAGTGGCAGAAACTTTAATTGGAAATATGAAAACATATTGACGTGTAAGGCAACAACAATACAATTGCAAAGTTGGAGATAAATACGACAATTGATGAGGCATTTAGAGGCGGTTTAGTTTCCTTATAAATATGTGTGTTTAGCCTAAGTTTAGGAATGTAATATGAGTGATATACGAGTGAAAAAATATTGAGAGTTAAGAGTGAAGCTTAGCAAAGCTTTAAATAGCGGGGTTGTGTTTGTATTTGTAAAACCGCAGTTAGGGTTTGTACCATATTTTATTTTGATTTGTATTAATAATAGTGCGAGTTATAAAAATTACCAAGTGTCTACCTACGCTTACAACAATTCAGTCAAAATCAATCATATATTTACCTTTCCAAAAAAAAAAAAAACATTGATCATAGCCAACAATGATCTCTCTTATGTCATAGCTGCAATGAAGTGACAGTCTGCCAAAAAAATTGAAAGAGCATTGCATACTGTGTAGGGTTTTTCTGATTTTAAGGCTGAAATGATCTATCTTATGGTCCAAACGAGGAAATACGTAATTCTTTTCTCTAATTTCACTTGAGGTTTACTCTTCTCACTTGTCCTGCTGAATAGCTTTTTGCATCAAGTCTTCAATCTTTATAGCATAATTTTCAGGATTTATATATGCTGTTATGATAATTGATTCACCACGAAACCGTTTGTAAATTACTTTTATGTGATTTTTATTCTTATTCTTATGTCCAGGAACAAATCTATGCATTGTCCGGAGGGCATGTCGCCTTTTTTATATAATTTAAAAATATACATGGGTATATATCAAATTAGATCTTTTAATTTTAATTTATTTTGATTTTATCTCTTATTTATTCTGATTAATTATAATGTGTCTCCTTAAAACTGATATCATGATTCCGTCCCTAGTCATGCCTATACTAACATCATCTCTATAGCAACACCCTAGTGTTAAGGATCCTAGTTGTTTCTTCATCATTATTTAATCTTTGTTGTAAGATTTGTTACGCCTTGTTTACAACTACTTATCATATAAGAACCATTTTATTATATTTTTTTCATTTGTTTAAATCATTAATTAATTTCAGTTTTTTAATCATCAAAGATTAATCAGAATTTAAGATTTAATTAATCCTCGTGAGGTAATACTCACTATTCACTTGATCGACTGTATATGCTTGCACAATAGATATTATATATCTACAAATCGTAAAATCACTATTAAAGAAACAAATTGCAAATTCTAACAACAATATATTTATTAAACATAAAAAATAAATAAATATATTTTCTAAATGTATACAATGAAATCAAAGCCCTAAAACCGGAAGAATGACAAAAAAAAAGAATTGAAAATAAAATTTTGAAACCGTAATTAAAGGTGTTTTTGGAAAGCCACCAAGTAATTAAATTTGTGTTTAATTGCTTGTAATTATATCAATGTGACATATAATTATATCAAGAAATAAAATGATCATTTTAAGAAAGGTTGAGAATAATTTTAACAATCTTATGATTTATATCAACGTCAAACTCGGTCAAATTTTAAAATTATAGATTTCAGGAACTTAATGAAGAAGCAAAAAGGTCATGAATAGAGGTGTAAAGCTGTAATTGGTGGAAAAACTTGTAGTTGTTTAATGGTTTATCTGGGTTGATTGAAAAAGTAGCTTTCTCGCCTCTAATTCCAGGCGCTGCTCATTTGCTCAAGCGGTCTTGTTGATCTTCTGATTTATCGACAAAAAGGATACACTGTTATTTGTTAATACCAAAAAGCAACAACAAAAGGAACCAAACCCAATCCCCCATAAAACAAAAGCACTAATAAATGCGATTTGACGTAACTAATATTTTATATACCTATAATTCTTGATATAACATCGTTTTACCAATATTTTTTTATTTAACAATTTTTCGACTGAGCATAAAGGTGTCTCCGGCTACATGTAAAAATTGGGTGTTAATATTATAAATATTTTGTAAAATATACAATTAAATTCTATTAGAGTGATATTTATATAAAAATGTCAATTTTATTTATTTATTTTTTTGTGAAAAATTTGTATATGTTAAAATCTTTAAATATTCTATTATAAATTATTTTATAACTCGACAAATTTTGATTTTTACATGAAATAACACAATATGTGTATCTAGTTTAGGAAAATTTTAAGGGTAAGTAATTTAAAAATAAATAATTTTATAAAAATTTTATAATTAGTATTTTTTTTATAAAATGATGATATTATTATGATGATAAGAAATATTTTATAATTTAAAAAATTATAAATTTCATATATTTTTGAAAAAATTATTGACTTTTAAAATTAATTGTTAAAAATATAAAAAATATTAAAATAAACTTTTAATTACAATTGAGGGATCAAATGAATTATTATTCATTAATGAAAAAGAATGTAAAGCTAAAAATATCACCTCTTTATTTAAAATATTCTTTTTAATATTAATTTTAAAAAATATAAAATAAATATTAATAATTAATAAATAATAATTCATTTGATCCCTTATTAAAAATATAAAATAAATATTAATAATTAATGAATAATAAATATAAAATAAAATTCATTTGTTTACTCATTTTATTAAAAAGATGAATATTAATATTTTTAAATTTTTAGATTCTTCATTTCCAACCACTATAGTTAATGTAAAAAATAAATTGACATATTCTCGTCTGAGCAACCAAACTCACCACAGAGAATCATTGCATTGGTTAAAGAGAATAGACAAATGTCGAGAAACAAAAAAAAGCTAGTAGCGAGTAGTGACTGACAACGGGAACAAAGAACCACACTAAGAAAAATCTCCAGTTAAGACTCCATCGTTCTTCACCATCACAATCAGTTAAACTTGGAGGAAAATGAAACATCTTCAAAAGAAAAATAAAAAAAGAATAAAAAAAGAGAAAAACAAAAGAATCGAAATAAAAGGACTAAGGTGGCGTTTGGTTCCCTGGAATGTTTATGAGAGAATTGGAATCTGTGAAGGAATTAGAATCTGTAGGAATTGAATCCAATTCCATATTCTGTTTGGTTCGCAGACATGTCAGATGAATTTGATTTCAGTAATATAAAATGACAGAATTGCCCTTCTTATTTTTTTGCTTTATTTTAGTTTATTTTACAACTTACATGTAGTAATATATTATAAAAATTAAAAAATATTAAATTTTCATTTTATTAATTGATTATTCATTTCATTAATTGATTATTCATTTTAATAAATTATAAAAATCATGCTAATAAACATTATAAGTTAAAATCATCGCAATCAAAATATGTTAATAAGTTATCAAAAGATAGAGCAATATTTCGATACATTCCAATCGAAGTATGTTAATTAGTTACCAAAAAATATACCAAAAACTATTTTTATTCAATATATGAATTAGAAACTTGACCCGATACGACTCAAAATAATAAAAAAATTATTTTTATTCAATAAAAACATTGACTTAATTGAAAAAAATATATATAGAGGGGTATTATTATAATTATTCCTAAATATATAAGGTAAAATTATATTTTTTTCGGGTCGGTCCGATTTTTTTCACCATAAACCCGAACCCGACCCGACCTAACCCGAATAGCACACTTAAAAAAACCCGACCCGACTCGACCCGAATATCACACTTAAAAATCCCGACCCGACCCGAACAAAATAAAGTTTCATCCGACACGACCCGAATATATGAATTAGAAATCCGACCGACCCGAAATAATAAAAAATTATTTTTATTTAATAAAAACATTGACTTAATCCGACCCGACCCGAATTATATATATTTTCGGGTCGGTCCGGTTTTTTTCACCCTAAACCCGACCCCGACCCGACCTGACCCGATTATCACACTTAAAAAAACCCAACCCAACTCGACCCGAATATCACACTTAAAAAACCCGACCCGACCCGGCCCAAAATAATAAAAAAATATTTTTATTTAATAAAAACATTGACTTAATCCGACCCGACCCAAATTATATATATTTTCGGGTCAGCCCATTTTTTCACCCTAAACCCGAACCTGACCCGACCCGAATATCACACTTAAAAAAACCCGACCCGACTCGTCCCGAATATCACACTTAAAAAACCCTACCCGACCCGAACAAAATAAAGTTTCATCCGACCCGACCCGAATATATTAATTAGAAATCCAATCCGACCCGACCGAAATACTAAAAAAATATTTTTATTTAATAAAAACATTGACTTAATCCGACCGACCTGAATTATATATATTTTGGGTCGGTCCGGTTTTTTTCACCCTAAACCCGAACCCGACCCGAATATCACACTTAAAAAAAACCCGATCCGACTCGAGCAAAATAAAGTTTCACCCGACCCGACCCGACCCGAATATATGAATTAAAACTCAACCGACCCGACCCGAAATAATAATAAAATATTTAGTATGGTCAAATTTCAATTCCCTCCAACAAGGGAATTGAATCAGAGATTCCAATTCCCTTGAAAAACTTGAACCAAACATGGGAAAGTGGTGGAATTGGATTCCAATTCCAGCCAAACGCCACCTATGTCCTAAATCCATCAAAACCTATAGTTGAGGGAGGATATTTAAAACCCACTCCATAAAACAACCTCCAAGAGAAAGAAAATGGTCGTCGAAGGATGAATATCTGGTCAATTAGGTCATTGATCCACACTCCCATCCCATAACACTCCTATATATCAAAACTTCCCATCCCCATCTTTATCACACCATTATTGCATCATTATTGAGTACCAATAATGGTATAATTATTGTTGCCATGCATGTTGCAGCTTCACGGGCCATGCAAGTTCACGGGAGACGGCTTCAAGCAAGTGAAAGATGCACCGCAGTTGGTACGTCTCTAAAACTTCATGGCCGAAGACGCATGGTGTTCCACTATGAACGCCATGTTTCCAATGCGATTCCGTCTTTGACGGCAGCATTCATCCTATTCAAACAATTAATTTAAGAATTATATTATTTCAAGATTTTTTTTTCACATACATTATCTGAAAATTTTGTCCAATGCTTCCTTCTCCATAAACCAAGTCAATGTTCGTTTCAACTTATAGGTTTTTTATTTTACTATTAAAATATTACGTGTTCAACTTTAAATTCAAATGATTTAGCTTGGGGAAATTGGTGGTGGCCGTAGAGTATCGTGTTAATGGGAACATATGCATCTTCTTCCAAGTTTAAAATAAACACATTTAGCAATAACCGAGATGGATAGGAAGCTAGTAAAATTCACTCACAATGTTTGTCCTGGTCAGAATATTCTAATCAAACCACACCAACAAACAATACCAAATAAAATAAATTCACAGCACATGATCCAAAGCTGAATAAAAATGTCAACTGTGAGTTTTACTTTCTTTGCAATTATTATAATCAATGTGGTAGTTTATTTATGTAATAGCTTTATAAAAGTCAGACATTAGAACAACAACTAGTTTTTCTTTTTCTCTTTTGGACTAATATGGACCGATCATCGTCGTACACCTAGTTTTGGTGGGTGAGTGTCCCAGAAGGGATTTTCTGTATATACAAGGACTCGAACTCGATACTTTGCTTAAACGATATCAATCAATTTACCATTTGAACAACATTTAGTTTGAAGTTATTAACGGTCACGAAGCAAAGAGATGAACCAATCAAGGATAGATTAAAGGGTGTTGAGATCCTAATAACTTAAAAAGTTTAAAATTTTATATAATTTACTTTTTTATATTTTTAATTAAGAATTGAGTTTTAGTCCCCAAACTTTGCCGTATTTTTAAATTTTGGTCACTGGACCTTTGGTTTCTAATTTATTGCAATTTTATTATTCTGTTTTGTTTTATTTTTAATTTAGTCATTGTTAGTTTCTGATTTAGCTACTGTCATTTTAATTTTTGAATTTTTGTCATTGTTTATTTCTGATTTAGTTACTAACTTTATTTTCTTATATTTTAGTCAATGTAATTAGATTTTATGCAATTAGGTCCTTTTACTTATTTTATTTTTATTTATTATTTATGTTGTTTTTACTGTTTTATTATTTTTATTATTTTTTGTTTAATTATTTTAATTAAGTTTATTATTATTTATTTTGTTTCATAGTTTAATTTTTTTAGATTTAGTTTTAAATTAGATTAATATTCGAATCGAATTTAGAAATTAGGACGACACTTTAGTTATTAATTAGGGAGCAATTCGAGTCGAGGTTTCGCATAAGATGTCCGATTACTCGAATCGATTGATCGAATTTTATAATTTATTAATAAATAATATTTTCTAAAAATACTTTATGTTTAATAATTTAGATAAAAATTAGATTTTAATTAATCCTCAACTTTAGAAATTATCAACTTAGGTCCTAAGCTTTTAGATCTTTTAGAAATCGATATTTTAGATCTTGACTTTTTAGTTCTCGATTTCAATTAGAATTTTATTTTTGACATAATTAATTAAGATTAATAATAGAGCCTCCACTTTAGGTTGGATTCCAAATTAGTCTTTAAATTTAGGGAATAACACGAGTTGTCCCTCGCCTAAATGATTGAGGAACCATCTCGATTATTCGATTCGATAATTTATTAAAATCAAATAGGATTAATATTAGCCTACATTTTTAGGTTTAACCTTCTAGGTTCCTTTAATTTCATAATTTGACACCTTAAGTTAGAGAAGCCTTATTTTACTTTTAGTTTAATTAGGATAAATAAAATTTTGTCTGGTTTCATTTTATTTTTAACACTAAGGCACTGTTCTCTTATTAAGGAATTAATAGTATATCTCCCGCAATTATGCTCCGGGGGTGACTTTTGGTAATTCCCGAAATAAGTCGACATCATTTTCAAAACCGCATCATGATTTTTGAAATTAAGGCAATGTCTGGTTATTAGGCACAATAGTTTATCTCCCGCGTTTATGCTACGAGTGAATGTTATCGGCCTTAATAAACGAATACTCTTTTAAACTTTTGCATCCTTAATGATTTTTTAAATTAAATAAAGATCAAACTCAATTTTTTTTGATTTTAAATATAGGGTAATCAACTAGGTACCAGTTTTTGGACGCTTGTGGGGGTGAAAATTCTTCCCCACGCGTAACTGACTTGCGTACCCGATTTCTGGATTTTCGTAGGGCTTAAAACCTGGTATTTTGATAAAAATAAAATATTTTACTAAAATCCCCGATTTTTATGGTATCCTAATCGCAACTTAAATGATTGGTGGCAACTCCTCACATTTCGAAAAATCTTTTCAAAGAGAAAACCCTCGAGTCGGTATCAGTATTTCCCGCCCAGGCGAAAAATGGTGTCGACAGCTTAGCGACTCCGCTGGGGACTTTTGTTTTTAAAGAACTTGATAGTCGAGCCACGAGTTGGTTACCCTATATTTATTATTTTGGAAATTACGAGTTCGATCTTATTTAATTTATTGTTCATTATGTTCTTTTAAAAGGAAAAATTGATTTTCTCTCTGGTTAATGCTTACACTTCCGTGAAATTATTTAGGACTGTTGCATATCATAGCTCTAAACGCGAGCTCTAACCCGGTTTACCCAAGTAGGGAGACACGTCACACCTCACGAGGAGCATTGGGATTCCTTGTGTGGGTTTGATAAAATCTCTAGAAAGAATCCTAAGTTGCTTATTCGAATATCAGTTACGAGGTACGCTTTTAGTGGTGTGATCCCCTGAGCCGAATCTGATTCTCAAGTCTGTATTGGGTCAGAATCAGGGGCAACCTTTGCAGGTTATAAAGATGGCTCGAGAACCTTTGCTAGAACCCAACCTCATATAGATAATTTAGTAATCCTATCCCGCTAGAGCCATGTGGATAGCCTAGGAGAACTAGAACGCATGCAGTTAGGACTATTAATTTTCTTCGTATGATTTATTTTTCAGTCTCAAATTTGTGTCGAATTTAATTATTTCTGCTAAGATTACATTCTTTGACTAATCATTTCAAGTAACTCGATTCTTTTTGTCTTGTTTCTACTAACATTGATTTCTTTTTGTCTACTCTTATTGCATTTTTGCATGAATATGACATATCATTCAAAGGTAGTGATCCCTTAAATAATTGATCATTTAGAAGGTTCTTGAAAAAAATACCCACAAATATGTCTTTCGCTGGGATCGATAGAATTTCAAAGATGCTCCACGTAGATTAAATAGTGTCAAGAGGGAGTCTACCTACCAATGAGACAAGCCAGACATTTGCCTTCTGAGGTAACAAGTTAGACTCGAGACGATTCGACACCGAAGCCAACAGTTGAAGATCATGAACCAGCTTAAAAGACTTTTGAAAGTAGAAGACGAAGTAGAAGCTTTGAAGATGATGCAGTACCCATATGCTTGCAGGAGCTAGGCAACTTATAGATGTACCAGATATTCACTTCCCCAATATACCGAGACATTGCCAGTTTTTTAATAATTGTTCTCGGAACAGTTATTTTAGGATCAATTCCTTGCTGCATTTGCATATCGCATTTTTCACACCCATTTCGCATTTACATCTTTGCATTTTGCATCTGTATTTCATTTTTAAGCATTTTCACATGTATCATTCATGAAAACATAGAATTAATCCACGGTGGATTGGATGAAGTGGTCCTAGTCACATTGAGAATAGAAGCAAGATTTGAACAATTAGAGGAAGAATTTGAAATCAGTACGGTGGGAGCTATTTTATTGGTAGTAGGAATGAGCCTTCCAGAATGATTTAAGAAAAGAGTCCCCATATCATGAGGTTTATGATGTTGAAGCCATGTGCAGATACCACATAGGAAACTCCAGACATTCCGCTAAAAACTATAAGGCACTGAAACGCAAGATCCAAAACCTGATAGATTCAGGGGAATGGTTAATCGAAGAAGGATGGGGGCATTGCATCTACCACTTGCATTGAGAGCATTGTTTTGTTTGAAATCATTTTTGTTCTGTCTTTCATATTTGTTTAATCTTTTAATAATTGAACTTATGCTACATTCTAAGTTCGAATAATTGAACGAGTTTTAATTTTTAGTTCTTTGAATATCAAATGAATTATGGATTCTCTTAGTTTTTCAAGAATTATAGATTTTTGACATATGAAAAAATTAGACATTTCTTATACCATCTCTTTATTTTTTACCCAGAATAATTCATGGTCACTACCAAAGGACCAAATTTTGACATTTCCTCTCTTTGAAACTTTGAAACATTGACTTTATCTTTTCGAGACACAAAAAAAAAGTCACACACATACCTTTCGTTGAGCCAATAAAATCACCATCATCTTCTTAGACGGAAAACCTACATTTTTATACCAATAAAACCTGAAGACATTAAGTACAAGCTGTTCACTTGACTGTAAATCTTCTTCTAAGAAGACAATGTGGGGCATCTCACATCAATTTTCTAAGTTGAGTCTGAATAATTGAGACATGTTGGGAGCAAGAAGAAAAAGAAAATTAATTTAAAATAATTTTATCATGCATTAATTACATTGTTTTCATGTAAATAAGATTAATATTGAATACTCGTCCCCCTGGGGATACCTCTTTTACAAGGACTTCCATGTATGAGATGATGAACGACTTTGTTTCATTTATCCTTTCATATATATATATATATATCCTTTGTTGTCCCCTTTTGAGCCTATAATATTTTTTCTTTTAATTCAACCCTAGCCAAGGATCACCCTCCATACTGGGGAAAAAGGTGAAGGACATTTGCTCGCATGAGTGAAGATCATCAATCCAGATTTCACTACAGAAGCGAGTCATGAAATAAAGTGAGAAATAACAAGATATCACGAAGTAGACCAAATACGAAGCACTCGAAGATCAAATCGGGTTGACGACACATAGAGAAATAAAGAATATATAGCAAAAAAGACATAAAAAATATGAAAAAAACAAAAAAAGGAATAAAGAGAGAAAACACGAGAAAAAAAGAGAGAAAAAAAGAAGAGAAAAAAAGAGAGGAAAAAAGAGAGAAAGAAAAAGAAATAAAGAAGAAAGAAAATCGATCAAATACTTCAAGACGGGCGGTTCAAAGATCTCAAATCAATTCACCCGAAGATCATGAAACCAAAGGAAAATAAAAAAAGAATAAAAGACATTCAAGAAGATTCAAATCAAGCAAGACAAGATTGAAAACAACAAGACGAATTGATCCTTGGTTCGTTAACCCTTAAACACTTGTTTGAGCCTATTTATCATTTCTTTCATAACCGTGAGTCTTGACCTATATTACTTGCCTTAAAAGTCCATTCTAATCATGCATGGATTTCTAAATAGAAGAGACTATCTTCAGATCTCATCACGCCCATCAGGATTAATTTTTTATTTACAACGATTTTTTTTTCAAATCTTTAATGCATGATAGAAAAAAAACAAATGGGGGTTTAAGATGTAATTCCTGAACAACTTCTTGAAACCAAAGGAGGGCTCGAGTTGAAAACATGAAAAGGTGACTCAAAAATAAAGATGATGCAGTTGTTCTATAGGAGGCGATCATAAATCCCTTGATAAGGCATCGCACAACCTGAGTATGCCTATGAGAGCTGAGAAATGGAGAACACTTCCAGTAGACGAGTATAGAAGCTACCCCATCAGATCAGTGAACATCAAAGAAATAAGAATACCAAACTTTTGACTAAAAATAACATCCTGAGACAATTTATCCCTATTTACTTAACCATATCTCAAAGATAGCAATAATCTTGACACTTGTCAAATAACTATAATTTATTGAGGATTAAAAGTGTAATTAATTCTTTGATAAACAATGAACTCTTGTTTTATGATTTGTCTCAATTGTGAGACCTAGAAAGGGGCAATATTTTCTCAAAATATTTGATTAAACATTTTTCAAAACTTTTCTAATTGATATTTTTAGAATTTTGTGTAACATCCTCAATATCGGTTTAGAGACTAAATTAAAATATTTCAGAATTTGTTGATCAAAGTAGATAAATTGAAAAGTTTGGGGACATATATGGTAAGTTTTGTATATGATTAAATAGAAAAGAATGAAGAATGGAAGGGTAGAATGGTCATTTGGTAGGAAAGATAATTTAATTGAGAAAGGATATATATATATATGGTTACACGTGTAGATGGGAAGGAAAATATCAAGTCTCCAGAGCTTTCTTTCTTCTTCCTTCTTCCAATCGTGAGTTCAAGCTTGATAAGCTAAGTTTCATATTAGCTAATTTCTTGTTGAATTTTAGTTTGGGTTATGATCATTAGATGATAACTAAGCTTAGGGAAAGCTTAAGTTATCTTAAAATCAAAAGATGATGGAGTTAAGAGAGATTAAAGATTAGGAGTTCTTAAATGAAATTTTGGAATATAGTTCATAATAAGAATTGAGATTAAATTTGACTTGTCAATGAATGAATTAAGAGATACGAGGTGTTAGAATTGGATTTAGAACATGTGGAAAAATTGAGTTTAATTCTTGAATCCCAGGTATGGATAGGATTTTGAGGCTTAAGAGATGTTGAATGAGTATGAAGTGGTTTAAGTAGGTGTATGCATGTTAAGGATATGAAAGGGGTTGAAACATGGCACAATTAAGTTGGAATGAAGTAGTTTTCATGCATAAATTGAAATTATGGGCTAGTGTGCATCGGTACACATTCAATGTGTACTGATACATCAAGGGTAATTTCCAGAAATTATTCAATGTATATCGATGCACAAGGAGTGTGTATCGATGCACCCCTTAAAATGAAAACATCAAATATAAATTATGTACCAATACATAGTTAGTGCATCGATACACATGTTAATGGATGCATCGATACACTATAGAGTATACCGATGCCTACCTTAAATAAAAGATGAAATTAACCTTTCTTTTATTATAAGGAGTGAACAATTAGAATATATCAATTAGAATACTGATATGGATCCATGTATGATTATGTAGATACCGAACTCGAGCAAGCTTTGGAACGATCACCGAGTTAGAATTCGATCGAAAGGAAGGAAGTCATAGGAATAATTAATAGTCAGTGAGGCCAAGGTGAGTGCATACGGATATTAAATATGACTCGATGGGAAATTAAACTTGCGATAAGTCTGTTTCCTACATGTTGAAATATATGATTGCATGAGTGGAATAATGATTAGGATTGATATTATATGATATGACTTATATGCATTAATATGAGTATATGTTTGTTATGATATATATGTGTTATTGGTTATTGCATATGTTATACGATATATGTGAATATATGTTAGGGTAATTATGAATGAGTATAATGATACATATGATGATTTAAGAATTTATGATAAGATATAGGACTATGAGTTACTTGAATACATGAGCTATGTGATATTAATATGTGAAATGATATACATGTTATATGAACACATGAGAAGTGTTATAAGATAAGTGACATATGATATGAAATCATATGAACATTGATATGTACATGTGAATATGTGAAATGATAACTAAAAATGCCCATGTTATATGTCATGAGGGCTAGAGGTATAGTTGGCATGCCAAAGTCGAGGGTTCTACGTGGTCCTTCGAGACATAGTGGTCCTTCGGGACATTTCATAGTGGTCATTCGGAATAAATTCATATGCACCTAGTGGGACCCCATACGAGTTATGGTGATAGTATAGTACAGAACCTCAATAGACTCACATATCTACAGTTCTCACATGTGAACAAGGGCCAATAGAAAAGATATAATATGAGAAAAATGTTATGTGATGGTATATGTTTGTTTGGTAATATGATGTGTAAGTATGTGAAAGTATGATAATAAGATGATAAAGATATGAATGTAATTGATAAAATGTATGCATATGGGTAATGGTTTCATAAAAGAATATATGAGTTGGAATAAAATGTTTATGTATGTATTTATGTTTTGATGAATGATGTGTTAGATAATTTAGAATGAATATATGAAACGTGCATATTAGGAATTAGTATGGAAATGATATATATATATATATATATATATATATAATATGTTAGTAGAAATGGTTCATGCATGATTATGATTTAGAGTTCTATTATATGTTTTATGCCTCACTAAGTCTATGACTTAGTGTGTAAGTGATTTACACGTAGGTACCGAAAAGCAAGAGGATCACCATTAGGATTGGCAGAGCAGCATATCTTCACTCAAGGATCATATCAGAAGTAAATTAATAGTATGTGTTTTGTTAAGTTAAAAGTTTTGGCATGTACAAAAGGGTAAATTACGCATGCTCTGATCGATTTTGTAATGTGTCAAACTCAGTTATGTAAATATGGTTTTGTGTTAATAAAAGTTTAAAGTTTCGTAAAATTTTATGGATGTACAAGTTTTGAAAAGTAAATGTGGCACCTCGGACTCGTATCTGGGTCGGGTACGGGTTAGGGGTGTTACATTTTGAAAACAAAAGAAGAAGAAAAACGTTTTTCAAACAAGACAATCTCTCTGTAGTGGATCTTGGTAGTTGACATGCGACTCTCAGACACAAAGCTCTTGCTTAGAATCAGTGTTGAAGCAATAAATGATGAATGTTGGGACATCTTTGGTGATTTAACATCTTGAGATAGTTTTCCTCAAAACAGAAAATTTTATCTCGCTTCAGATAGATTCCCTCGAAACGGAAGATTTTATCTCGCTTGAGATAGTTTCCATTCAAATAGAATTTTTTATCTCACTTGAGATAGTTTCCCTCTAAATAGAAAATTTTATATCGCTTGAAATAGTTTCACTCGAAACAAAGATTTATCTCGCTTGAGATAGTTTCCCTCAAAATAGAAGATTTTATCTCTCTTGAGATAGTATCCCTCGAAACAGAAGATTTTATCTCGCTTGAGATAGTTTCCCTTGAAACACAGTATTTTATCTTGCTTGAAATAGTTTCCCATGAAACAAAAGATTTTATCTCGCTTGAGATGGTTTCCCTTGAAACAGAATATTTTATCTCGCGTGAGATAGTTTCTCACGAAACAGAAGATTTTATCTCGCTTGAGATAGTTTCCCTCGAAACATAAGATTTTTCATCGCTTGAGATAGTTTCCCTCTAAATAGAACATTTTGTCTCGCATGAGATAGTTTCCCTCGAAATAGAAGATTTTGTCTCGCTTGTGATAGTTTCCCTCAAAACAGAAGGTTTTTTCTCGCTTTAGATAGTTTCCTTCGAAACAGAAGATTTATTCTCGCTTGAGATAGTTTCCTTCGAAACAGGACATTTTATCTCGCTTGAGATAGTTTCCCTTGAAACAAAATATTTTATCTCGCTTGAGATAGTTTTCCTCGAAATAAAAGATTTTATCTCGCTTGAGATAGTTTCCCTTGAAACAGAAGATTTTTTCTCGCTTGAGATATTTTCCCTCGAAACAGAAGATTTTTTCTCGCTTGAGATAGTTTCTTTCGAAACAGAAGATTTTATCTTGTTTGAGATAGTTTCCCTTGAAACAAATATTTTATCTCGCTAAGATAGTTTCCCTAAACAGAAGATTTTTTCTCGCATGAGATAGTTTCTTGAAATAGAATATTTTCTCGCTTGAGATAGTTTCCCTCAAAACAGAAGATTTTATCTCGCTTGAGATAGTTTCCTCGAAACAAAATATTTTATCTCGCTTGAGATAGTTTCCCTTGAAGATTTTTCTCGCTTGAGATAGTTTCCTGAAACAGAAGATTTTATCTCGCTTGAGATAGTTTCCTCGAAACAGAAGATTTTATCTCGCTTGAGATAGTTTCCCTTGAAACAGAATATTTTATCTTGCTTGAGATACTTTCCCTCGAAACAGAAGATTTTATCTCGCTTGAGATAGTTTCCCTTGAAACAAAGATTTTATCTCGCTTGAGATAGATTCCCAAAATAAGATTTTATCTCGCTTGAGATAGTTTCCTTGAACAGAAGATTTTTTATCTAGGTTGAGATATTTCCCTCGAAACAGAAGATTTTTCTCGCTTGAGATAGTTTCCTTTCGAAAGAAGATTTTTCTCTTGAGATAGTTTTCCCTCAAAGAAGATTTATATCGCTTAAGATAGTTTCCCTCGAAACAGAAGATTTTATCTCGCTTGAGATAGTTTCCTCAAAATAAGATTTTATATTGCTTGAGATAGTTTCCTCGAACAGAAGATTTTATCTCACATGAGATAGTTTCCCTCGAAACAGAAGATTTTATCTCGCTTGAGATAGTTTCCTCGAAACAGAAGATTTTTATCGCTTGAGATAGTTTCCCTCAAAATAGAAGATTTTATCCGTTGAGATATTTTCCTCGAAACAGAAGATTTTTCTCGCTTGAGATATTTCCCTCGAAACAGAAGATTTTTCTCTTTGAGATAGTTTCCCTCGAAACAGAAGATTTTATCTCGCTTGAGATAGTTTCCTTCGAACATAAGATTTTATCTCGCTTGAGATAATTTCACTCGAAATAGAAGATTTTATCTCGCTTGAGATAGTTTCCCTCAAACAAAGATTTATATATTGAGATAGTTTCTATCGAAACAGGAGATTTTATCTCGCTTGAGATAGTTTCCTACGAAATTTTTTTTTATCTCGCTTGAGATAGTTTCCCTCGAAATAGAAGATTTTATCTCGCTTGAGATATTTACCCTAGAAACAAAAGATTTTACCTCGCTTGAGATAGTTTCCCTTGAAACAAAATATTTTATCTCGGTTGAGATAGTTTTCCTCGAAACAGAAGATTTTATGTCACTTGAGATAGTTTCCCTCGAAACAGAAGATTTTTCTCTTAAGATAGTTTCCCTCGAAACAGAAGATTTTTCTCGCTTGAGATAGTTTCCCTTCGAAACAGAAGATTTTTCTCGCTTGAGATAGTTTCCCTCGAAACAGAAGATTTTGTCTCGCTTGAGATAGTTTCCCTCGAAACAGAAGATTTTTTCTCTCTTGAGATTGTTTCACTCGAAACAGAAGATTTTTTCTCGCTTGAGATAGTTTCCTTCGAAACATAAGATTTTATCTCGCTTGAGATAGTTTCCTCGAAATAGAAGATTTTTTCTCGCTTGAGATAGTTTCCCTCAAAATAGAAGATCTTATATCGCTTGAGATAGTTTCCCTCGAAACAGAAGATTTTATCTCGCTTGAGATAGTTTCCTGAAAAAAGATTTTATCTCGCTTGAGATAGTTTCCCTCGAAATAGAAGATTTTGTCTCGCTTGTGATAGTTTCCCTCGAAACAGAAGATTTTATCTCGCTTGAGATAGTTTCCCTCGAAACAAAAGATTTTGTCTCGCTTGAGATAGTTTCCCTCGAAACAGAAGATTTTTCTCGCTTGAGATAGTTTCCTTGAAACAGAAATTTTGTCTCGCTTGAGATAGTTTCCCTCGAAATAGAAGATTTTTCTCGCTTGAGATAGTTTCCTCTTGAAACAAAGATTTTTTCTCGCTTGAGATAATTTCCCTCGAAACAGAAGATTTTATCTCGCTTGAGATATTTCCCTTGAAATAAAATATTTTATCTCGCTAAAGAAGTTTCAATCGAAACATAAGATTTTGTCTCGCTTGAGATAGTTTCCTCTCGAAATAGAAGATTTTTCTCGCTTGAGATAGTTTCCCTCAAAATAGATTTTATCTCGCTTGAGATAGTTTCCCTCGAAACAGAGATTTTATCTCGCTTGAGATAGTTTCCTGAAAGAAGATTTTATCTCGCTTGAGATAGTTCCCTCAAAACTAAGATTTTATCTCGCTTGAGATAGTTTCCCTCGAAATAGAATATTTTTTCTCGCTTGAGATAGTTTCCCTCAAAATAAAGATCTATCGCTTGAGATAGTTTCCCTCGAAACAGAAGATTTTATCTCGCTTGAGATAGTTTCCTAAACAAAAGATTTTATCTCGCTTGAGATAGTTTCCCTCGAAACAGAAGATTTTCTCGCTTGAGATATTTTCCCTGAAACAGAAGATTTTCTCGCTTGAGATAGTTTCCCTTGAAACAAAATATTTTATCTCGTTGAGATAGTTTCCTCGAAACAGAAGATTTTATGACGCTTGAGATAGTTTTCCTCGAAACATAAAATTTTTCTCGCTTCAGATAGTTTCCCTCGAAACAGAAGATTTTTCTCGCTTGAGATAGTTTCCCTTCGAAACAGAAGATTTTTCTCGCTTGAGATAGTTTCCCTCGAAAGAAGATTTTGTCTCGCTTGAGATAGTTTCCTCGAAACAGAAGATTTTTCTCTCTTGAGATGTTTCCTTGAAACAGAAGATTTTTTCTCGCTTGAGATAGTTTCCTTCGAAACATAAGATTTTTATCTCGCTTGAGATAGTTTCCCTCGAAACATAAGATTTTATCTCGCTTGAGATAGTTTCCTCGAAATAGAAGATTTTTATCGCTTGAGATAGTTTCCCTCGAATATAGAAGATTTATCTCGCTTGAGATAGTTTCCCTCGAAACATAAGATTTTATCTCGCTTGAGATAGTTTCCCATCGAAACAAAGATTTTATCTCGCTTGAGATAGTTTCCCTCGAAACAGAAGATTTTATCTGCTTGAGATAGTTTCCTCGAAATAAAGATTTTTCTCGCTTGAGATAGTTTCCCTCGAAACAGAAGATTTTTCTCGCTTGAGATAGTTTCTCTGAAACAGAAGATTTTGTCTCGCTTGAGATAGTTTCCCTCGAAATAGAAGATTTTATCTCGCTTGAGATAGTTTCCCATGAAACAAAAGATTTTTTCTCGCTTGAGATATTTTCCCTCGAAACAAAAGATTTTATCTCGCTTGAGATAGTTTTCCTTGAAACAAAATATTTTATCTCGCTAAAGATAGTTTTACTCGAAACAGAAGATTTTGTCTCGCTTGAGATAGTTTCTCTCAAAATAGAAGATTTTGTCTCACTTGAGATAGTTTCCCTCAAAACATATGATTTTATCTCCTTTGAGATAGTTTCCCTCGAAACAAAAGATTTTATCTCGCTTGAGATATTTTCCAATGAAACTGAATATTTTATCTCGCTTGAGATAGTTTCTCTCGAAATAGAATATTTTTTACCGCTTGAGATACTTTCCCTTGAAATTGAATATTTTATCTTGCTTGAGATACTTTCCCTCAAAACCGAAGATTTTATCTCGCTTGAGATAGTTTCTGTTGAAACAGAAGATTTTTTCTCGCTTGAGATAGATTCCCACGAAACATAAGATTTTATCTTGCTTGAGATAGTTTCACTTGAAACAAAATATTTTATCTCACTTGAGATAGCTTCCGTCGAAACAAAAGATTTTTTCCCTCGAAACAGATGATTTTGTCTCGCTTGGGATAGTTTCCCTTGAAATTGAAGAGTTTTTCTCGCTTGAGATGTTTTCCACCAAAATTGAAGATATTATATCGCTTGAGATAGTTTCCCTCGAAACAGAGGATTTTATCTCGCTTGAGATCATTTCCCTCAAAAATTAAGATTTTATATTGCTTGAGATAATTTTCCTCGGAACAGAAGATTTTATCTCGCTTGAGATAGTTTCCCTCGAAACAGAAGATTTTATCTCGCTTGATATAGTTTCTCTCCAAACAGAATATTTTATATCTCTTGAGATAGTTTCCCTCGAAACAGAAGATTTTATGTCGCTTGAGATTGTTTCCCTCGAAATAGAAGATTTTGTCTTGCTTGGGATAGTTTCCCTCGAAATAGAATATTTTGTATCGCTTGAGATAGTTTTCCTCGAAACAGAAGAATTTATCTCACTTAAGATATTTTAGCTCGAAACAGAAGATTTTTCCTCGCTTAGATAGTTTAACTTGAAACAAAATATTTTATCTCGCTTGAGATAGTTTCTCTCGAAATAGAAGTTTTGTCTCGCTTGAGATAGTTTCCCTCAAGATAGAAGATTTTGTCTTGCTTGAGATAGTTTCCCTCGTAAAAGAATATTTTATCTCCCTTGAGATAGTTTCAATCGAAACAGAAGATTTTATTTTGCTTGAGATAGTTTCCCATGAAACAGAATATTTTATCTCGCATGAGATATTTTCTCTCGAAACAGAAGATTTTAACTCGCCTGAGATATTTTCCCTTGAAATATAAGATTTTACCTCGCTTGAGATAGTTTCCCTTGAAACAAAATATTTTATCTCTGTTGCGATAGTTTCTCTCGGTTGAGATATTTTCCCTCGAAACATAAGATTTTATGTCGCTTGAGATAGTTTCCATCGAAACCGAAATTTTTTTCTCGCTTCAGATAGATTCCCTCGAAACCGAATATTTTTTCTTGCTTGATATAGTTTCCCTTGAAACAGAATATTTTGTCTCGTTTGAGATAGTTTTTCTCGAAACAGAAGATTTTGTCTTGCTTGAGATAGTTTCCCTCGAAACAGAAGATTATCTTGCTTGAGATTATTTCCCTCGAAACAGAAGATTCTTTTCGCTTGAGATAGTTTCCTTCGAAACAGAAGATTTTATCTCGCTTGAGATAGTTTCCCTCGAAATATAAGATTTTTTCTCGCTTGAGATAGTTTCCCTCGAAACAGAAGATTTTTCTCGCTTGAGATAGTTTCACATGAAACAGAAGACTTTATCTCGCTTCCGATAGTTTCCATCGAAATAGAAGATTTTATATGGGTGGAGATAGTTTCCCTTGAAACAGAATTTTTTATCTTGCTTGTGATACTTTCCCTCCAAAACAGAAGATTTTATCTAGCTTGTGATAGTTTCCCTAGAAACATATGATTTTATCTCGCTTGAGATAGATACCCACGAATCAGAAGATTTTATCTGTCTTGAGATAGTTTCAATTGAAACAAAATATTTTATCTCGTTTGAGATTGTTTCCCTCGAAACTGAAGATTTTTTATCGCTTGAGATAGTTTCCCTCGAAACAGAAAATTTTGTCTCGCTTGAGATTATTTCCTTCGAAACATAAGATTTTATCTCGCTTGAGATCGTTTCTCACGAAAATTAAGATTTTATATTGCTTGAGATAGTTTTCTCGGAATAGAAGATTTTATCTCGCTTAAGATAGTTTACCTCAAAACAGAAGATTTTATTTCGCTTGATATAGTTTGTCTCAAAATAGAAGATTTTATATCGCTTGAGATAGTTTCCCTCGAAACAGGAGATTTTATCTCGCTTGAGATAGTTTCCTTCGAAACATAAGATTTTCTCTCGCTTGAGATAGTTTCCCTCGAAATAGAAGATTTTTTCTCGCTTGAGATAGTTTCCCTCAAAATAGAATATCTTATATCGCTTGAGATAGTTTCTCTCGAAACAGAATATTTTATCTCGCTTGAGACAGTTTCATATGAAAGAAAAGATTTTATCTCACTTGAGATAGTTTCCCTCGAAATAGAAGATTTTGTCTCGCTTGTGATAGTTTCACTCGAAACAGAAGATTTTATCTCGCTTGGGATAGTTTCCATCGAATCTAAAGATTTTGTCTAGCTTGAGATCGTTTCCCTCGAAACAGAAGAGTTTTTCTCGCTTGAGATAGTTTCCTTGAAAACAGAAGATTTTGTCTCGCTTGAGATAGTTTCCCTCGAAATAGAAGATTTTATCTCGCTTGAGATAGTTTCTCTTAAAACAAAAGATTTTTTCATACTTGAGATATTTTCCCTCGAAACAGAAGATTTTATCTAGCTTGAGATAGTTTCCCTTGAAATAAAATATTTTATCTCGCTAAAGAAAGTTTCAATCGAAACATAAGATTTTGTCTCGCTTGAGATGGTTTCTCTCAAAATAGAAAATTTTGTCGTGCTTGAGGTAGTTTCCCTCAAAACAGTAGTTTTTTTCTCATTTGAGATAGTTTCCCTCGAAACATGAGATTTTATCTCGCTTGAGATAGTTTTCCTTGAAACTGAAAATTTTATCTCGCTTGAGATAGTCTCCTTCAAAACATAAGATTTTATCTCGCTTGAGATAGTTTCCCTCGAAATAGAATATTTTTTCTCGCTTGAGATAGTTTCCCTCAAAATAGAAGATCTTATATCGCTTGAGATAGTTTCCCTCGAACTAGAAGATTTTATCTCGCTTGAGATAGTTTCCTACGAAACAAAAGATTTTATCTCGCTTGAGATAGTTTCCCTCGAAACAGAAGATTTTATCTCGCTTGAGATATTTACCCTTGAAACAGAAGATTTTACCTCGCTCGAGATAGTTTTCCATGAAACAAAATATTTTATCTCGGTGGAGATAGTTTCCCTCGAAACAGAAGATTTTATGACGCTTGAGATAGTTTTCCTCGAAACATAAAATTATTTCTCGCTTCAGATAGATTCCCTCGAAACAGAAGATTTTTTCTCGCTTGAGATAGTTTCCCTTGAAACAGAAGATTTTTTCTCGCTTGAGATAGTTTCCCTCGAAACAGAAGATTTTGTCTCGCTTGAGATAGTTTCACTCGAAACAGAAGATTTTTTCTCTCTTGAGATTATTTCACTCGAAACAGAAGATTTTTTCTCGATTGAGATAGTTTCCTTCGAAACATAAGATTTTTTCTCGCTTGAGATAGTTTCCTTCGAAACATAAGATTTTATCTCGCTTGAAATAGTTTCACTCGAAATAGAAGATTTTTTATCGCTTGAGATAGTTTCCCTCAAAATAGAAGATCTTATATCGCTTGAGATAGTTTCCCTCGAAACAGAAGATTTTATCTCGCTTGAGATTGTTTCATACGAAACAAAAGATTTTATCTCGCTTGTGATAGTTTCCCTCGAAACAGAAGATTTTATCTTGCTTGAGATAGTTTCCCTCGAATCTAAAGATTTTGTCTCGCTTGAGATCGTTTCCCTCGAATCAGAAGAGTTTTTCTCGCTTGAGATAGTTTCCCTGAAAACTGAAGATTTTGTCTCGCTTGAGATAGTTTCCCTCGAAATAGAAGATTTTATCTCGCTTGAGATAGTTTCCCTTGAAACAAAAGATTTTTTCTCGCTTGAGATATTTTCCCTCGAAATAGAAGATTTTATCTCGCTTGAGATAGTTTTCCTTGAAACAAAATATTTTATCTCACTAAAGATAGTTTTACTCGAAACAGAAGATTTTGTCTCGCTTGAGATGGTTTCTCTCAAAATAGAATATTTTGTCTCAGTTGAGATAGTTTCCCTCAAAACATATGATTTTATCTCCTTTGAGATAGTTTCCCTCGAAACAAAAGATTTTATCTCGCTTGAGATATTTTCCAATGAAACTGAATATTTTATCTCGCTTGAGATAGTTTCTCTCGAAATAGAATATTTTTTACCACTTGAGATACTTTCCCTTGAAATTGAATATTTTATCTTGCTTGAGATACATTCCCTCAAAACAAAAGATTTTATCTCGCTTGAGATAGTTTCCGTTGAAACAGAAGATTTTATCTCGCTTGAGATAGATTCCCACGAAACATAAGATTTTATCTTGCTTGAGATAGTTTCACTTGAAACAAAATATTTTATCTCGCTTGAGATAGTTTCCCTCGAAACAGAAGATTTTTTCCCTCGAAACAGATGATTTTGTCTCGCTTGGGATAATTTCCCTTGAAATTGAAGAGTTTTTCTCGCTTGAGATGTATTCCACCAAAATTGAAGATATTATATCGCTTTAGATAGTTTCCCTCGAAACAGAGGATTTTATCTCGCTTGAGATCATTTCCCTCAAAAATTAAGATTTTATATGAGATAATTTTCCTCGGAACAGATATCTCGCTTGAGATAGTTTCCCTCGAAACAGAAGATTTTATCTCGCTTGATATTTCTCCCAACGATTTATATCTCTTGAGATAGTTTCCCTCGAAACAGAAGATTTTATGTCGCTTGAGATTGTTTCCCTCGAAATAGAAGATTTTGTCTTGCTTGGGATAGTTTCCCTCGAAATAGAATATTTTGTCTCGCTTGAGATAGTTTTCCTCGAAACAGAAGAATTTATCTCACTTAAGATATTTTAGCTCGAAACAGAAGATTTTTCCTCGCTTGAGATAGTTTAACTTGAAACAAAATATTTTATCTCGCTTGAGATAGTTTCTCTCGAAATAGAAGTTTTGTCTCGCTTGAGATAGTTTCCCTCAAGATAGAAGATTTTGTCTTGCTTGAGATAGTTTCAATCGAAACAGAAGATTTTATTTTGCTTGAGATAGTTTCCCATGAAACAAAATATTTTATCTCGCATGAGATATTTTCTCTCGAAACAGAAGATTTTAACTCGCTTGAGATATTTTCCTTGAAATAGAAGATTTTACCTCGCTTGAGATAGTTTCCCTTGAAACAAAATATTTTATCTCGGTTGAGATAGTTTCTCTCGGTTGAGATAGTTTCCCTCGAAACATAAGATTTTATGTCGCTTGAGATAGTTTCCATCGAAACGGAAATTTTTTTCTCGCTTCAGATAGATTCCCTCGAAACCGAATATTTTTTCTTGCTTGATATAGTTTCCCTTGAAATAGAATATTTTGTCTCGTTTGAGATAGTTTTTCTTGAAACAGAAGATTTTATCTTGCTTGTGATAGTTTCCCTCGAAACAGAAGATTTTATCTTGCTTGAGATAGTTTCCCTCGAAACAGAAGATTTTTTTCGCTTGAGATAGTTTCCTTCGAAACAGAAGATTTTATCTCGCTTGAGATAGTTTCCCTCGAAATATAAGATTTTTTCTCGCTTGAGATAGTTTCCATCGAAACAAAAGATTTTTCTCGCTTGAGATAGTTTCACATGAAACAGAAGACTTTATCTCTCTTCTGATAGTTTCCATCGAAATAGAAGATTTTATATGGTTGGAGATAGTTTCCCTTGAAACAGAATTGCTTTATCTTGCTTGAGATACTTTCCCTCCAAAACAGAAGATTTTATCTAGCTTGTGATAGTTTCCCTATAAACATATGATTTTATCTCGCTTGAGATAGATACCCACGAATCAGAAGATTTTATCTGTCTTGAGATAGTTTCAATTGAAACAAAATATTTTATCTCGTTTGAGATTGTTTCCCTCGAAACTGAAGATTTTTTATCGCTTGAGATAGTTTCCCTCAAACAGAAAATTTTGTCTCGCCTGAGATAGTTTCGCTTGAAATTGAAGATTTTTTCTCGCTTGAGATGTTTTCCGTCAAAATTGAAGGTATTATATCGTCTGAGATTATTTCCTTCGAAACATAAGATTTTATCTCGCTTGAGATCGTTTCTCTCGAAAATTAAGATTTTATATTGATTGAGATAGTTTTCTCGGAATAGAAGATTTTATCTCGCTTACAATAGTTTACCTCAAAACAGAAGATTTTATTTCGCTTGATATAGTTTGTCTCAAAATAGAAGATTTTATATCGCTTGAGATAGTTTCCCTCGAAACAGGAGATTTTATCTCGCTTGAGATAGTTTCCCTTGAAACAAAAGATTTTGTCTCGCTTGGGATAGTTTCCCTCGAATCAAAAGATTTTATATCGCTTGAGATAATTTCCCTCGAAACAGATGATTTTATCTCACTAAAGATAGTTTCCATTGAAACAAAAGATTTTATCTCGCTTGAGATAGTTTCCCTCAAAATAGAAGATCTTATATCGCTTGAGATAGTTTCCCTCGAAACAGAAGATTTTATATCGCTTGAGATAGTTTCCCTCGAAACAGGAGATTTTATCTCGCTTGGGATAGTTTCCCTTGAAACAAAAGATTTTGTCTCGCTTGGGATAGTTTCCCTCGAATCAGAAGATTTTATATCGCTTGAGATAATTTCCCTCGAAACAGATGATTTTATCTCACTAAAGATAGTTTCCATTGAAACAAAAGATTTTATCTCGCTTGAGATAGTTTCCCTCTAAATAGATGATTTTATATCGCTTGAGATAGTTTCCCTTGAAACAGAAGATTTTATCTCGCTTGAGATAGTTTCCCTCGAAACAGAAGATTTTGTCTCGCTTGGGATAGTTTCCCTCGAAATAGAAGATTTTATTTCGCTTGAGATAGTTTCTCACGAAACAGAAGATTTTATCTCATTTGAGATATTTTCCCTCGAAAAAGAAGATATTTTCTCGCTTGAGATAGTTTCCCTCTAAACAGAAGATTTTGTCTCGCATGAGATAGTTTCCCTCAAAACAGAAGGTTTTTTCTCGCTTCAGATAGTTTCCTTCAAAACAGAAGATTTTTTCTCGCTTCAGATAGTTTCCTTCGAAACAGAGATTTTTTCTCGCTTGAGATAGTTTCCCTTGAAACAAAATATTTTATCTCGCTTGAGATAGTTTCCCTCGAAATAAAATATTTTATCTCGCTTGAGATAGTTTCCCTCGAAATAGAAGATTTTATCTCGCTTGAGATAGTTTTCCTTGAAACAGAAGATTTTTTCTCGCTTGAGATATTTTCCCTCGAAACAGAAGATTTTTTCTTGCTTGAGATAGTTTCCTTCGAAACAGAAGATTTTATCTCGTTTGAGATATTTTCCTTGAAACAAAATATTTTATCTCGCTAAAGATAGTTTCCCTCGAAACAGAAGATTTTGTCTGGCATGAGATAGTTTCTCTCAAAATAGAATATTTTGTCTTGCTTGAGATAGTTTCCCACAAAACAGAAGATTTTATCTCCTTTGAGATAGTTTCCCTCGAAACAAAATATTTTATCTCGCTTGAGATAATTTCCCATGAAACTGAAGATTTTATCTCGCTTGAGATAGTTTCCAATGAAACAAAATATTTTATCTCGCTTGAGATAGTTTCTCTCGAAATAGAAGATTTTATATCGCTTGAGATAGTTTGCCTTGAAATAGAATATTTTATCTTACTTGAGATACTTTCCCTCGAAACAGAAGATTTTATCTCGCTTGAGATAGTTTCCCTTGAAACAGAAGATTTTATCTCGCTTGAGATAGATTCCCACGAAACATAAGAATTTATCTTGCTTGAGATAGTTTCACTTGAAATGAATTATTTTATATAGCTTTAGATAGTTTCCCTCAAAACAGAAGATTTTTTCTCGCTTGAGAAAGTTTCTCTTGAAATTGAAGATTTTTTCTCGCTTAAGATGTTTCCCTCAAAATTGAAGATCTTATATCGCTTGAGATAGTTTCCCTCGAAACTGAGGATTTTATCTCGGTAGAGATCGTTTCCCTCGAAACTTAAGATTTTATATTACTTAAGATAGTTTTCCTCAGAATAGAAGATTTTATCTCGCTTGAGATAGTTTCCCTCAAAACAGAAGATTTTATCTCGCTTGAGATAGTTTCCCTCGAAACAGAAGATTTTATATTGCTTGAGATAGTTTCCCTCGAAATAGATGATTTTATCTCGGTTGAGATAGTTTCCCTCGAAATAGTAGATTTTATGTCGCTTGAGATAGTTTTCCTCAAAACATAAAATTGTTTCTCACTTGTGATAGTTTCCCTCGAAATAGAAGAATTTATCTCACTTAAGATATTTTACCTCAAAATAGAAGATTTTTTCTTGCTTGAGATAGATTACCTCGAAACAGAAGATTTTGTCTCGCTTGAGATAGTTTCCCTCGAAACAGAAGATTTTTTCTCTTTTGAGATTGTTTCACTCGAAACAGAAGATTTTTTCTCGCTTGAGTTAGTTTCCCTCGAAACAGAAGATTTTATCTCGCTTAAGATATTTACCATAGAAACAAAAGATTTTACATCGCTTGAGATAGTTTCCCTTGAAACAAAATATTTTATCTCGGTTAAGATAGTTTCCCTCGAAACAGAAGATTTTATGTCGCTTGAGATAGTTTTCCTCAAAACAGAAAATTGTTTCTCACTTGTGATAGTTTCCCTCGAAATAGAAGAATTTATCTCACTTAAGATATTTTACCTCAAAACAGAAGATTTTTTCTTGCTTGAGATATATTACCTCGAAACAGAAGATTTTGTCTCGCTTGAGATAGTTTCCCTCGAAACAGAAGATTTTCTCTCTCTTGAGATTGTTTCACTCGAAACAGAAGATTTTTCCTCGCTTGAGATAGTTTCCTTTGAAACATAAGATTTTATCTCGCTTTGAGATAATTTCACACGAAATAGAAGATTTTTTCTCGCTTGAGATAGTTTCCCTGAAAATAGAAGATCTTATATCGCTTGAGATTGTTTCCATCGAGACAGAAGATTTTATCTCGCTTGAGATATTTTCATACGAAACAAAATATTTTATCTCGCTTAAGATAGTTTCCCTCAAAATAGAAGATTTTGTCTCGCTTGTGATAGTTTCCCTCGAAATAGAAGATTTTATCTCGCTTGAGATAGTTTCTCTCGAATCTGAAGAGTTTGTCTCGCTTGAGATCGTTTCCCTCGAAACAGAAGAGATTTTGTCGCTTGAGATAGTTTCCCTGAAAACAGAAGATTTTGTCTCGCTTGAGATAGTTTCCCTCGAAATAGAAGATTTTATCTTGTTGAGATAGTTTCCCTTGAAACAAAATGTTTTTTCTCGCTCGAGATATTTTCCCTCAAAAAAGAAGATTTTATCTCGCTCGAGATAGTTTCTCTTGAAACAAAATATTTTATCTCGCTAAAGATAGTTTTACTCGAAACAGAATATTTTGTCTCGCTTGAGATGATTTCTCTCAAAATAGAAGATTTTGTCTCACTTGAGATAGTTTCCCTCAAAACATATGATTTTATCTCCTTTGAGATAGTTTCCCTCGAAACAAAAGATTTTATCTCGCTTGAGATATTTTCCAATGAAACTGAATATTTATATTGCTTGAGATACTTTCCCTCGAAACAGAAGATATTATCTCGCTTGAGATAGTTTCCGTTGAAACAGAAGATTTTATCTCGCTTGAGATAAATTCCCACAAAACATAAGATTTTATCTTGCTTGAGATAGTTTCACTTGAAACAAAATATTTTATATCGCTTGAGATAGTTTCCCTCGAAACAAAAGATTTTTTCTCGTTTGAGATAGTTTCCCTCGAAACAGATGATTTTGTGTCGCTTGAGATAGTTTCCCTTGAAATTGAAGATTTTTTCTTGCTTGAGATGTTTTCCACCAAAATTGAAGATCTTATATCGCTTGAGATAGTTTCCCTCGAAACAGAGGATTTTATCTCGCTTGAGATCGTTTCCCTCTAAAATTAAGATTTTATATTGCTTTAGATAATTTTCCTCGGAATAGAAGATTTTATCTCGCTTAAGATAGTTTCCCTCGAAACAGAAGATTTTATCTCGCTTGATATAGTTTCTCTCGAAACAGAAGATTTTATATCGCTTGAGATAGTTTCCCTCGAAACAGAAGATTTTATCTCTCTTGAGATAGTTTCCCTCGAAACAGAAGATTTTGTCTTGCTTGGATAGTTTCCCTCGAAATAGAATATTTTGTCTCGCTTGAGATAGGTTCCCTCGAAACAGAAGAATTTATCTCACTTAAGATATTTTACCTCGAAACAGAAGATTTTTTCTCGCTTGATAGTTTCCTTCAAAACATAACATTTTATCTCGCTTGAGATAGTTTCCCTTGAAACATAATATTTTATCTCTCTTCAGAAAATTTCTCTCGAAATAGAAGCTTTTGTCTCGCTTGAGATAGTTTCCCTCAAAATATAAGATTTTGTCTTGCTTGAGATAGTTTCACTCGTAACAGAAGATTTATCTCCTGAGATAGTTTCAATCGAACAGAAGATTTTATCTCGCTTGAGATAGTTTCCCATGAAACAGAATATTTTATCTTGCTTGAGATATTTTTCTCGAAACAGAAGATTTTATCTCGCTTGAGATATTTTCCCTTGAAACAGAAGATTTTACCTCGCTTGAGATAGTTTCCTTTGAAACAAAATATTTTATCTCGGTTGAGATAGTTTCTCTTGGTTGAGATAGTTTCTCTCGAAACAGAAGATTTTATTTCGCTCGAGATAGTTTTCATCGAAACAGAATTTTTTTTCTCGCTTCAGATAGCTTCCCTCGAAACAGAAGATTTTTTCTTGTTTAATATAGTTTCCCTTGAAACATATGATTTGGTCTCGTTTGAGATAGTTTTTCTCAAAACAGAAGATTTTATCTCGCTTGAGATAGTTACCCTCGAAACAGAAGATTTTGTCACGCTTGAGATTATTTCCCTCGAAACAGAAGATTTTTTCTCGCTTGAGATAGTTTCCTTTGAAACAGAAGATTTTATCTCGCTTAATTCCCTCGAAATATAAGATTTTTTCTCGCTTGAGATAGTTTCCACGGAACAGAAGATTTTTCTCGCTTGAGATAGTTTCTTATGAAACAGAAGATTTTATCTCGCTTGAGATAGTTTCCTTCGAAATAGAAGATTTTATATGGCTTGAGATAGTTTCCCTTGAAACAGAATTTTTTTATCTTGCCTGAGATACTTTCCCTCCAAAACAGAAGATTTTATCTAGCTTGTGATAGTTTCCCTAGAAACAGAAGATTTTATCTCGCTTGAGATAGATACCCACGAAACAGAAGATTTTATCTTGCTTGAGATAGTTTCAATTGAAACAAAATATTTTATCTCGCTTGAGATTGTTTCCCTCGAAACAGAAGATTTTTTCTCGCTTGAGATAGTTTCCCTCGAAACAGAAAATTTGTCTCGCTTGAGATAGTTTCGCTTGAAATTGAAGATTTTTTCTTGCTTGAGATGTTTTCCCTCAAAATTGATGATATTATTTCGCTTGAGATTGTTTCCTTCGAAACAGAAGATTTTATCTCGCTTGAGATCGTTTCTGTCGAAAATTAAGATTTTATATTGCTTGAGATAGTTTTCCTCGAAAAAGAAGATTTTTTCTCGCTTAAGATAGTTTACCTCAAAACAGAAGATTTTATTTCGCTTGATATAGTTTCTCTCAAAATAGAAGATTTTATATCGCTTGAGATAGTTTCCCTCGAAACAGATTTTATCTCGCTTGAGATAGTTTCCCTTGAAACAAAAGATTTTGATTCGCTTGGGATAGTTTCCCTCGAATCAGAGGATTTTATATCGCTTGAGATACTTTCCTTCGAAACAGAAGAGTTTATCTCGCTTGAGATAGTTTCCGTTGAAACAGAAGATTTTATGTCATTTGAGATAGATTCCCACGAAATATAAGATTTTATCTTGCTTGAGATAGTTTCACTTGAAACAAAATATTTTATATCGCTTGAGATAGTTTCCCTCGAAACAGAAGATTTTTTTCTCGTTTGAGATAGTTTCCTTCGAAACAGATGATTTTGTCTCGCTTGAGATAATTTTCCCTTAAATTGAATATTTTTTCTTGCTTGAGATGTTTTCCAGCAAAATTGAAGATCCTATATCGCTTGAGATAGTTTCCCTCGAAACAGAGGATTTTATCTCGCTTCAGATAGTTTCCTTCGAAACAGAAGATTTTTTCTCGCTTGAGATAGTTTCCCTCGAAATAGAAGATTTTTTCTCGCTTGAGATAGTTTCCCTCAAAATAAAAGATCTTATATCGCTTGAGATATTTTCCCTCGAAACAGAAGATTTTATCTCGCTTGAGATAGTTTCCTACGAAACAAAAAAGATTTTATCTCGCTTGAAATAGTTTCCCTCGAAATAGAAGATTTTATTTCGCTTGAGATAGTTTCCCTCGAAACAGAAGATTTTGTCTCGCTTGAGATAATTTCCCTCAAAATAGAAGATTTTATCTCGCTTGAGATCGTTTCTGTCGAAAATTAAGATTTTATATTGCTTGAGATAGTTTTCCTCGAAATAGAAGATTTTATCTTGCTTAAGATAGTTTACCTCAAAATAGAAGATTTTATTTCGCTTGATATAGTTTCTCTCAGAATAGAAGATTTTATATCGCTTGAGATAGTTTCGCTCGAAACAGGAGATTTTATCTCGCTTGAGATAGTTTACCTTGAAACAAAAGATTTTGTCTCGCTTGGGATAGTTTCCCTCGAATCAGAAGATTTTATATCGCTTGAGATACTTTCCCTCGAAACAGAAGATTTTATCTCGCTTGAGATAGTTTCCATTGAAACAGAAGATTTTATCTCGCTAGAGATAGATTCCCACGAAATATAAGATTTTATCTTGCTTGAGATAGTTTCACTTTAAACAAAATATTTTATCTTGCTTGAGATAGTTTCCCTCGAAAAAGAAGATTTTTTCTCGTTTGAGATAGTTTCCCCCGAAACAGATGATTTTGTCTCGCTTGAGATAGTTTCCCTTGAAATTGAAGATTTTTTCTTGCTTGAGATGTTTTCCACCAAAATTGAAGATCTTATATAGCTTGAGATAGTTTCTCTCGAAACAGATGATTTTATCTCGCTTGAGATCGTTTCCCTCGAAAATTAAGATTTTATATTACTTGAGATAATTTTCCTCGGAACCGAAGATTTTATCTCGCTTGAGATAGTTTCCCTCGAAACTGAAGATTTTATATCGCTTGAGATAGTTTCCCTCGAAATAGAACATTTTATCTCGCTTGAGATAGTTTCCCTCGAAACAGAAGATTTTGTCTCGCTTGGGATAGTTTCCCTCGAAACAGAAGATTTTGTCTCGCTTGGGATAGTTTCCCTCGAAACAGAAGATTTTGTCTCGCTTGGGATAGTTTCCCTCGAAACAGAAGATTTTGTCTCGCTTGAGATAGTTTCCCTCGAAATAGAAGATTTTGTCTAGCTTGGGATAGTTTCCCTCGAAACAGAAGAATTTATCTCACTTAAAATATTTTACCTCGAAACAGAAGATTTTTTCTCGCTTGAGATAGTTTCCTTCGAAACAAAAATTTTATCTCGCTTGACATAGTTTCCCTTGAAACAGAAAATTTTATCGCGTTTGAGATAGTTTCTCTCGAAATAGAAGATTTTGTCTCGCTTGAGATAGTTTCCCTCAAAACAGAAGATTTTGTTTTTGCTATAGATAGTTTCCCTCGTAACAGAAGATTTTATCTCCCTTGAGATAGTTTCAATCGAAACAGAAGTTTTTATCTCGCTTGAGATAGTGTCGCATGAAACAGAATATTTTATCTCGCTTGAGATATTTTCTCTCGAAACAGAAGATTTTATCTCGCTTGAGATATTTTCCCTTGAAAAGAAGATTTTACCTCCCTTGAGATATTTCCCTTGAAACAAAATATTTTATCTTAGTTGAGATAGTTTCCCTTGGTTGATATAGTTTTACTTGAAACATAAGTTTTTATGTCGATTGAGATAGTTTTTCTCGAAACATAAAATTTTTCTCGCTTCATATAGATTCTGTCGAAACAGAAGATTTTTTCCCGCTTGAGATAGTTTCCTTGAAACAGAAGATTTTGTCTCGCTTGAGATAGTTTCCCTCGATATAGAAGATTATGCCTCTCTTAAGATAGTTTCCCTCGAAATAGAAAATTTTGTCTCGCTTGAGATAGTTTCCCTCGAAACAGAAGATTTTTTCTCGCTTGAGATTGTTTCCCTCGAAACAGAAGATTTTTTCTCGCTTGAGATAGTTTCCATAGAAACAGAAGATTTTATCTCGCTTGAAATAGTTTCCCTCGAAATAGAAGATTTTGTCTCGCTTGTGATAGTTTCCCTCGAAATAGAAGATTTTATCTCTCTTGAGATAGTTTCCTTTGAAACAGAAGATTTTAACTCGCTTGAGATAGTTTCTCACGAAACAGAAGATTTTATCTCGCTTGAGATAGTTTCCCTCGAAACAGAAGATATTTTCTCGCTTGAGATAGTTTCCCTCTAAACAGAAGATTTTGTCTCGCATGAGATAGTTTTCCTCGAAATAGAAGATTTTGTCTCGCTTGAGATAGTTTCCCTCAAAACAGAAGGTTTTTTCTCGCTTCAGATAGTTTCCTTCGAAACAGAAGATTTTTTCTCGCTTGAGATAGTTTCCCTCGAAATAGAAGATTTTTTCTCGCTTGAGATAGTTTCCCTCAAAATAAAAGATCTTATATCGCTTGAGATAGTTTCCCTCGAAACAGAAGATTTTATCTCGCTTGAGATAGTTTCCTACGAAACAAAAAAGATTTTATCTCGCTTGAAATAGTTTCCCTCGAAATAGAAGATTTTATTTCGCTTGAGATAGTTCCCTCGAAACAGAAGATTTGTCTCGCTTGAGATAATTTCCATCGAAATAGAAGATTTTATCTCGCTTGAGATTGTTTCTGTCGAAAATTAAGATTTTATATTGCTTGAGATAGTTTTCCTCGAAATAGAAGATTTTATCTTGCTTAAGATAGTTTACCTCAAAATAGAAGATTTTATTTCGCTTGATATAGTTTCTCTCAGAATAGAAGTTTTATATCGCTTGAGATAGTTTCGCTCGAAACAGGAGATTTTATCTCGCTTGAGATAGTTTACCTTGAAACAAAAGATTTTGTCTCGCTTGGGATAGTTTCCCTCGAATCAGAAGATTTTATATCGCTTGAGATACTTTCCCTCGAAACAGAAGATTTTATCTCGCTTGAGATAGTTTCCATTGAAACAGAAGATATTATCTCGCTAGAGATAGATTCCCACGAAATATAAGATTTTATCTTGCTTGAGATAGTTTCACTTAAACAAAATCTTTATCTTGCTTGAGATAGTTTCCCTCGAAAAAGAAGATTTTTTCTCGTTTGAGATAGTTTCCCCCGAAACAGATGATTTTGTCTCGCTTGAGATAGTTTCCCTTGAAATTGAAGATTTTTCCTTGCTTGAGATGTTTTCCACCAAAATTGAAGATCTTATATAGCTTGAGATAGTTTCTCTCGAAACAGATGATTTTATCTCGCTTGAGATCGTTTCCCTCGAAAATTAAGATTTTATATTACTTGAGATAATTTTCCTCGGAACAGAAGATTTTATCTCGCTTGAGATAGTTTCCCTCGAAACTGAAGATTTTATATCGCTTGAGATAGTTTCCCTCGAAATAGAACATTTTATCTCGCTTGAGATAGTTTCCCTCGAAACAGAAGATTTTGTCTCGCTTGGGATAGTTTCCCTCGAAACAGAAGATTTTGTCTCGCTTGGGATAGTTTCCCTCGAAATAGAAGATTTTATCTCACTTAAAATATTTTACCTCGAAACAGAAGATTTTTACTCGCTTGAGATAGTTTCCTTCGAAACAAAAATTTTATCTCGCTTGACATAGTTTCCCTTGAAACAGAAAATTTTATCGCGCTTGAGATAGTTTCTCTCGAAATAGAAGATTTTGTCTCGCTTGAGATAGTTTCCCTTAAAACCGAAGATTTTGTTTTTCTATAAATAGTTTCCCTCGTAACAGAAGATTTTATCTCCCTTGAGATAGTTTCAATCGAAACAGAGGTTTTTATCTCGCTTAAGATAGTGTCGCATGAAACAGAATATTTTATCTCGCTTGAGATATTTTCTCTCGAAACAGAAGATTTTATCTCGCTTGAGATATTTTCCCTTGAAAAGAAGATTTTACCTCCCTTGAGATAGTTTCCCTTGAAACAAAACATTTTATCTTAGTTGAGATAGTTTCCCTTGGTTGAGATAGTTTTACTTGAAACATAAGTTTTTATGTCGCTTGAGATAGTTTTTCTCGAAACAGAAAATTTTTCTCGCTTCATATAATTCTGTCGAAACAGAATTTTTTCCCG